>NC_092107.1:627997-941996 GCF_045679555.1 Salvelinus alpinus
AAACTGTTTCTATAGACGTAAACTTAATACCTAGAGTGATTCTGCTTTTTCACAGTAACTGTACAAACCTTTTTCTTTACAGCCTATTATGAACAGATGAATGGATGTTCATTGTTCAGGGTGTGATGGGGATGAAGGATGTGATCATGTTAGTTGAGAGTTTTGTGGCACTATACTTCCCCCCGGTGGTATTTGGTAGTGGTAGCACTGAATTGAACCACAGTTAAATAACGTCCAAGATGATTCAATAGGCTGCGTTCACACAGGCAGCTCAATTCTGATATTTTTTTCACTAATTGGTCTTTTGACCAATCATATCAGCTCTGATAAAGATCTGATGGGATTGGTCAAAAGACCAATTAGTGGGAAAAGATCAGAATCTTGGCTGTCTGTGTGAATGCACTTACAGAGCCTGTGTAGCCTAGGCCTAATCAACACAAACGAGTCAATAGCAGTATGCAGGGAGTGGGACTTGGACAAATGTGTTGCAAAAAATAAATAACTGTGGGCATATGCCTGTTTAGCAGTTTACCTTGAGATTTGGAAAATATTATTATATTATTGCTGAAAATTAAGGTCTAACTGCTTTGGTCTGGCATATTACAGTCCCACCAAAACCACAATCAGTTGTGGACACCTGCACAGAATAGCATTTGATGGAATATGATGTCAAATCTGATTCCAGGTCGGCATGCTCCGTGTAAACGTCATACATTCTAACCTTTCTGAGAACAGAGCAGGCCCGCCATTTCCCTGAATGCTTCTAGTCCTTTAAACCCAGTAGGAGTGGCGATACGAAGACACACAGGGATCCAGTGAGCGACAGATCGGGATGAGAGATAGGCAGAGAATGAGTCAGCCTACCAAATGTACCACCGCATCTTTATTTATGAAATCAATTTGATCAAAGGCGTTTTTCGGATCAACACTGGACTGAAATAATCAAGCTTTGGATACGTTTGAATTTTGTTGTATAATTTTTCAGCCTCGTCGCCCTGTCTTTTTCTTTCAGTTTTTCCCTTTTCTTTATTTTTAAATAGGTGGTGGACTGGAGGTGTCGACCGTGGAGATTATATAATTAAAATTCATTTGGAACTTTATAGACATAGTGATTTTTCAAATTCTTTGTTGCATCAATAAACGAAGATGTCGGGGCAGAGCATTACTGACAGGATAACTGCAGCCCAGCACAGTGTAACTGGATCTGCTGTGTCGAAAACAGTATGCAAGGCCACCACACATGAAATAATGGGTCCGAAAAAGAAACATTTGGATTGTAAGTATCGAAATTATCTAGAGTTTCTGATGTGTCATTCATTAAAACCAGTCGGAGGTCTGCTTCTCGTGAGTTATGGCGATGCCGACAAGGCCTGAAGCCTGAGTGGATAGGCTAATGTTATTGCTATGTTAGCTCCTGTCAAAATGTATCAAGCATACATTTTAGCAAAACAAGAGCATACAATGAGACCGCTCGTAACATTATTTACCTGGACGTTAACAGTAATATCAGATTTTGATCATTTCAGTGTAGGCCTACTCATCATCACTGTCACACATAGCTAGCTTTCTAGCCGTCTGTTAAGTGGTTTCATTCATTCTGCATAGCTTTAGGCTGCCCTCCCTAACCTAAACAGTTATCATGTAATTATCAGTCATAGTGTATCTTATCTTACAATTTATTGACAAGTTCTCCATGTACAGTACATTAACGTTTTGGCTATACAAAAATGCCCCCCAAAATATATGTTCCAGGGAGTAAATTCGGTAGACCTATTTGATCTATTTACCATAAGAAGAACAACCACATTTGAACAGCTCAGCTGTGGAAACTACCTTGTTCATTTTTCAGAGTAGAATGCTTTGTCTCATATGTAAGGTGTAGCCTACATTATCATCACTACTAGGTGTGTGTCACTGCTGGGGGCCGCACATGTACAGTGCCTTCCTTTTTGAAAGTATTCATACTTCTTGACTTATTCCACATTTTGTTGTGTGACAGCCTGAATTCTAAATTGATTAAATATATATTTTTTCTCTCCCATCTACACATAATACCCAATATATATATTTTTTCAAATGTATTGAAAATGAAATGCAGATATCCAATTTACATAAGTATTCACACCTCTGAGTCAATACATGTTAGAATCACCTTTTGCTGCAATTACAGCTGTGAGTCTTTCTGGGTAAGTCTAAGAGCTTTGCACACCTGGATTGTACAATATTTGCACATTATTTAAAAAGATCTTCAAGCTCTGTCAAGTTTGTTGTTGATCATTGCTAGACAGAGATTTACATTTCTTGCTGTAGATTTTCAAGCAGATGTAAGTCAAAACTGTAACTAGGCCAATCAGGAACATTCAATGTCGTCTTGGTAAGCAACACCAGTGTATATTTGGCCTTGTGTTTTAGGATATTTTCCTGCTGAAAGGTTAATGTTTTACCCTCAGTGTCTGTTGGAAACCAGACTGAACCAGGTTTTCCTATAGGATTTTGCCTGTGCTTAAAATAAACTCCCCAGTCCTTGCCAATGAATAGCATACCCATAACATTGTGCAGCCACCACTATGCTTGAAAATATAAAGAGTGGTACTCTTATGTTGGATTTGCCCCAAACATAACCTTTGTATTAAGGACATATCAAATAACATTTTTTGTCACATATACGTGTTTAGCAGATGTTATTGCGGGTGTAGCGAAATGCTTGTAAAGTACATTTCTTTGCCACATTGTTTGGCAGTTTTACTTTAGTACAGGGGTGTCAAACTCATTCCATGGAGGGCCAAGTGTCTGCTGGTTTTTGTTTTGTCCTTTCAATTATGACAGACAACCAGGTGAGGGGAGTTTCTTACTAATTAGTGACCGTAATTCATCAATCAATTTCATATTAGGGGAAACCCTGCATTAAACTCTAACTATTTTAAAATCACGATTGGCCTCATGGTGAAATCCCTGAGCGGTTTCCTTACACTCCGGCAACTGAGTTAGGAAGGACGCCAGTATTTTTGTAGTGACTGGGTGTATTGATACACCATCCAAAGTGTAATTTAATAACTTCATGCTCAAATGGATATTCAATGTCTTTAATTTTTTATTTATTACCTATCTACCAATAGGTGCCCTTTGCGAGGCATTGGAAAACCTCCCTGGTCTTTGTGGTTGAATCTGTTTGAAATTCACTGCTCGACTGAGGAACCTTATAATTATCTGTATGTGTTGGGTACAGAGAGGAGGTAGTCATTCAAAAATCATGTTAAACACATATTGCACACAGAGTGAGTCCATGCAACTTATTATGTGACTTTTTTTTACTCTTAAACTCTAGGCTTGCCATAACAAAGGGGTTGAATACTTATTGACTCAATACATTTCAGCTTTTAATTTTTAATTAATTTGTAAACATTTCTAAGAACATAATTACATTATGGGGTATTGTGTGTAGGCCAGTGACACAATCTCAATTTAATTAATTTTAAATCCATTTAACACAACAATGTTGGAAAAATCAAGGGGTGTATGTCACTTCCAACTATTGTATGGTCTGTCTCACTCACCTTGTCTCTAGTTACAAAAGTGTAGCAATTGCTCACAGGAAAGGGAAATAGAATGTGTCAGGATGCCCTTTCATTGCAATGGAGTGTTATGCATAATTGAAATTCAAATGGACTAGTAGAGTTTTATCAATAATCAATTCATGATTGTGGGTGTTTTTAAAATGTTTATTTATTTTTTATAATCAAGTGTAGTACACTCAAATCATTTTAGAATTGTTTTCTCAATATTGGTTGGTAGGCCTATCCCTTTGCAATATTTGCTCAATCAGAAAATCAGAAGTCAAGAAGCCAACTATAGTCCTAGCCAAAGCTGTGTTTGCACTTGAGGTCTGTGAATGGTTTGGCTGTCTGTGTAGCAGAGCTGCCTGGTAACTTGCTAGTGGAGTAAGAGTTATTTGTTACAGAGAGCTCTTTATAGCAGTCAGGGCCAGGCACAAGGATTTTCCTCTGGACTCCAGTAGTCTGATTTAATCAGGCTGTAATACACAATTAATTGGTATATACTTTATCACACATTTTGAGCAGCTGAAGGACAAACCACACAGACAACTGGTGAATGTAATTGTATTCAACATTCTGGCTTGTAAGGAACATTTACAAATTTTCGCAGGCATTAGTTTCAGGCTGTATATACCAATTAATTGTAAATTACAGCCTGCTTAATCAGACGAGGCATCCATCAGACTGCTATATATATATACACTACCATTCAAAAGTTTGGGGTCACTTGTTTTTCCTTGTTTTTGAAAGAAAAGCAAAACATTTTTGTCCATTTAAAATAACATCAAATTGATCAAATACAGTGTAGATATTGTTAATGTTGTAAATGACTATTGTAGCTGAAAACGGCAGATTAAAAAAATATATATTTATCTACATAGGCGTACAGAGGGCCATTATCAGCAACCATCACTCCTGTGTTCCAATGGCACGTTGTTAGCTAATCCAAGTTTATCATTTTAAAAGGCTAATTGATTATTAGAAAACCCTTTTGCAATTATGTTAGCACATGTGAAAACTGTTGTGCTGATTTAAAGAAACAATAAAACAGTCCTTCTTTAGACTAGTTGAGTATCTAGAGCATCAGCATCAGCAACGCCGATACTGATTATTGGAGGACCAAAAAAAGCCGATACCAATTAATCGCCCGATTTTATAAATAAATAAAAATGTTTATTTATTTGTAATAATGACAATTACAACAATACTGAATGAACACTTATTTTAACTTAATATAATACATTAATAAAATCAATTTAGCCTCAAATAAATAATGAAACATGTTCAATTTGGTTTAAATAATGCAAAAACAAAGTGTTGGAGAAGAAAGTAAAAGTGCAATATGTGCCATGTAAGAAAGCTAACGTTTAAGTTCCTTGCTCAGAACATGAGAACATATGAAAGCTGGTGGTTCCTTTTAACATGAGTCTTTAATATTCCCAGGTAAGAAGTTTTAGGTTGTAGTTATTATAGGAATTATAGGACTATTTCTCTCTATACCATTTGTATTTCATATACCGTTGACTATTGGATGTTCTTATAGGCACTTTAGTATTGTCAGCATAACAGTATAGCATCCGTCCCTCTCCTCGCCCCTACCTGGGCTCGAACCAGGAACACATCGACAACAGCCACCCTCGAAGCAGCGTTACCCATCACTCCACAAAAGCCGCAGCCCTTGCAGAGCAAGGGGAACAACTACTCCAAGTCTCAGAGCGAGTGACGTCACCGATTGAAACGCTATTAGCGCGCGCCCTGCTAACTAGCTATCCATTTCACATCGGTTACACCAGCCTAATCTCGGGAATTGATAGGCTTGAAGTCATAAACAGCGCAATGCTTGAAGCATTGCGAAGAGCTGCTGTCAAACGCACGAAAGTGCTGTTTGAATGAATGCTTACAAGCCTGCTGGTGCCTACCATCGCTCAGACTGCTCTATCAAATCACAGACTTAATTATAACATAACACACAGAAATACGAGCCTTTGGTCATTAAAATGATCGAATCCGGAAACTATCATTTCAAAAAGAAAACATTTATTCTTTCAGTGAAATACGGAACCGTTTCGTATTTTATCTAGCGGATGGCATCCCTAAGTCTAAATATTGCTGTTACATTGTACAACCGTCAATGTTATGTCATAATTATGTAAAATTCTGGCAAATTAATTACGGCCTTTGTTAGGAATAAATGCACTTTACACAGTTCGCAATGAGCCAGGCGTCCCAAACTGCTGCATATACCCTGACTGCTTGCATGGAACGCAAGAGAAATGACACAATTTCCCTAGATAAAATAAATTAATGTTAGCAGGCAATATTAACTAAATATGGAGGTTTAAAAATATATACTTGTGTATTGATTTTAAAGAAAGGCATTGATGTTTATGGGTAGGTACATTGGTGCAACGACAGTGCTTTTTTAGAGAGCATGGCGCTTGCAACGCCAGGGTTGTGGGTTCATTCCCCACGGGGGGACCAAGATGAATATGTATGAACTTTCCAATTTGTAAGTCGCTCTGGATAAGAGCGTCTGCTAAATGACGTAAATGTAAATAAACTAGTAATATCATCAACCATGTGTAGTTAACTAGTGATTATGTTAAGATTGATTATTTTTTTAGAAGATAAGTGTAATGCTAGCTAGCAACTTACCTTGGCTTCTTGCTGCCCTCACGTAACAGGTAGTCAGCCTGCCACGCAGGCTCCTCGTGGAGTGCAATGTAAGGCAGGTGGTTAGAGCGTTGGACTAATAACCGGAAGGTTGCAAAAATGAATCCCCGAGCTGACAAGGTAAAAATCTGTTCTGCCCCTGAACAAGGCAGTTAACCCACCGTTCCTAGGCCGTCATTGAAAATAAGAATTTGTTCTTAACTGACTGAAAAAAAATATATATATATATTATTTTTTTAAATCGGCAAATCGGTGTCCAAAAATACCGATTACCGTTTGTAATGAAAACTTGAAATCGTCCCTAATTAATCGGCCATTCCGATTTAATCGGTCGATCTCTAATCTCAAATATAAATATATTTTGATTTGTTTAACTTTTTTGTTTTTTGGGGAGGGTTACTATATGATTCCATATGTTATTTCATAGTTTTGATATCTTCACTATTCTACAATGTAGAACATAGTAAAAATAAAGAAACCCTTGAATGAGTAGGTGTGTCCAAACTTTTGACTGGTACTAATGTATATATACAGTGGGGAGAACAAGTATTTAATACACTGCCGATTTTGCAGGTTTTCCTACTTACACAGCATGTAGAGGTCTGTAATTTTTTTATCATAGGTACACTTCAACTGTGAGAGACGGAATCTAAAACAAAAATCCAGAAAATCACATTGTATGATTTAAGTAAGGCAGACTTTCCGAAGGCACTGTATGTTAAAAAATAAATAACTTGATGTTAGTGTCAAACCTTTTTTAATCGGTGTGATCATCCTCAGAAATGCTATTCGTCACAAAGATGCAAAAGTATCAGTGAATGCAACGAAGGACCTCTCTATTGAATTCACCCTCACTTTAATACATTTAATTATATACTGAACAAAAATATGAACGCAACAGTTTTACTGAGTTATGGTTAATTTAAGGAAATCAGTCAAATGAAATAAATGTGTTAGGCCCTTTATCTATGGATTTCACATGATTGGGAAGTGGTGCAACCATGCGTGGGTCTGGGAGGGAATAGGCCCACCCACTTGGGAGCCAGGCCCACCCATTGGGGAGCGAAGCCCAGCGAATCAGAATGAGTTTTTCCTCCCAAGGTTTTATTACAGATAGAAATACTCCTCAGTTTCATCAGCTGTCTGGGTGGCTGGTCTCAGACGATCCCGCAGGTGAAGAAGCTGGATGTGGAGTTCGTGGGCTGGCGTGGTTAAACGTGGTCTGCTGTTGTGAGGCCGGTTGGACATACTGCCAAATTCTCTAAAACGACATTGAAGGCGGGGTATGGTAGAGAAATGAACATTAAATTATTTGGCAACAGCTCTGTTTGACATTCCTGCAGTCAGCATGCCAATTTGCATGCTTCCTCAACTTAAGACATATGTGGCATTGTGTTGTGTGACAGAACTGCACATTTTAAAGTGGCCTTTTTTTGCCCCCAGCAAAAGGTGCACCTGTGTAATGAAAATGCTTCTTAATATGCCACACCTGTCAGGTAGATGGATTATCTTGGCAATGGAGAAATGCTCACTAACAGGGATGTAAACAAATTTGTGCACTAAATTTGAGAGAAACAAGCTTTTTGTGCATATGGAAAATGTCTGGGATTTTTTTTTTCGGCTCAAGAAACATGGGACCAACACTTTACATGTTGTTTTATATTTTTCTTCAGTATATGTGTTTCAATTTCATGCATGTTATATCTCTTCTGCAAGCAGGTTATGCATAATAGGTTACCGTTCAAATGTCATTTTCATCGTGATTATGGGAGCATATTGCATGACACACAGGTATAATGGCGTGGAGGTTGCTGGTTCAGACCCCAACTAAAGCATGTAGTAGGCTAGCTACATACTTTATTTAATTTCCTAAATTATTTTGGGAGACATTGGTTTTTGGAACTACTGGAAATCTGTGTGAAACCAAGGTGATCACTGGTCACTTAATCTGAAAGTGTCCACTTTTAATCACTTTTTAATCCTATGGACTATCTATGCTAAAGTTGTGAATTGATTCAGCCAGCCTGTTTCACACCTGTTAGTTGAGTTTAGGTCTACAGTACTCTCCTGAGGTACAGGAGTCTTGATCTAACATTATGAGTGAAAGTTGTCCCTCCCAAGTTTCCTTGAATAATCAGCTAGCCATGCTAACTGCTGCTCTGGAAGGTTATACTGTCCTACTTACTCCTGAAAACATGAGAATATAGGCCAGAAAGCCAGGCCTGGTTATTAGACTGACTATCTGTTCATCACTCAGTCTGACTCTGAATGAGAATGGGTAAGCACAGGTTTGACTGGCATCCCCCATTCTCTACATCAGGGCTCCAACCCTGTTCCTGGAGAACTACTGTCCTGTAGGTTTTCACTCCAACCCTAATTTAGCGCACCTGATTCTAATAATTAGCTGGTTGATAGATTTAATCAGGTTAGTTACAACTGAAGTTGGAGGGTAGCTCTTCAGGAACAGGGTTGGAGAGCCCTGCTCTACATGAATTCTCTAACCATGTTTCTGGAGAGCTACCCTTCTGTAGGTTTTCGCTCCGACCCCAGTTTTGACTAACCTGGTTCAGCTTATCAACCAGCAAATTATTAGAATCAGGTGTGCAATATTACGGTTGGCTCGATGCATGAGCGCATTCAGTAGTATGACATGAGTTACTATATGCGGAGGAATGAGACTGAAATGTTTTAATGTTTTCTAAATGTGTATTATCGGAAGCAACAGAGACCAATAAGTCCAATAGACCAATTTTGACGTAGTAGTTTTCAAATCAAATGTTATTTGTCACATGTGTAGACCTTACAGGAAAATGATTACTTACAATCCCTTAACCAACAATGCAGTTAAGAAAATACCCCCCCCCCCCCCCCCAAAAAAAAAGTAAGCGATAAAAGTAACATAATTAAAGAGCAGCAGTAAATAACAATAGCGGGGCTACTGTATATACAGGAGGTACCAGTACAGAGTCAATGTTCAGGGGCACTGGTGTCGAGGTAATTGAGATAATATGTACATGTAGGTAGAGTTATTAAAGTGACTATGCATAGATAAAAACATACAGTAGAGGGGGGCGGGAAATGCAAATAGCCTGGGTAGCCATTTGATTAGGTGTTCAGGAGTCTTTTGGCTTGGGGGTAGGCTTGGCGTTCCGGTACCGCTTGCCGTGCGGTAGCAGAGAGAACAGTCTAATACTAGGGTGGCTGGAGTCTTTGACAATTTTTAGGGCCTTCCTCTGACACCGCCTGGTATAAAGGTCCTGGATGGCAGGAAGCTTGGCCCCATTGATGTACTGGGCCGTATGCACTACCCTCTGTAGTGCCTTGCGATCGGAGGCCGAGCAGTTGCCATACCAGGCAGTGACACAACTCGTCAGGATGCTCTTGATGGTGCAGCTGTAAAACTCGTTGAGGATCTGAGGACCCATGCCAAATCTTTTCAGTCTCCTGAGGGGGAATAGCTCTTGAACCATGTTAGTTTGTTGGCCCTGTCGATGAGAATGGGGGCGTGCTCGGTACTCCTTTTCCTGTAGTCCACAATCATCTGTCTTGATTACGTTGAGGGACAGGTTGTTGTCCTTGCACCACACAGTCAGGTCTCTGACCTCCCTATAGGTGGTCTCATTGTTGGTGATCAGGCCTACCACTGTTGTGTCATCAGCAAACTTAATGATGGTGTTTGGAGTTGTGCCTGGCTGTGCAGGCATGAATGAACATGGAGTACAGGAGGGGACGGAGCACGCACCCCTGAGGGGCCCCCATGTTGAGAATCAGCGTGGCGGATGTTGTTACCTACCCTTATCACCTGGGAGCGGCCCGTCAGGAAGTCCAGGATCCAGCTGCAGAGGGAGGTGTTTAGTCCCAGGGTCCTTAGCTTAGTGATGCGCTTTGAGGGCAATATGGTGTTGAATGCTGAGCTGTAGTCAATGAATAGCATTCTCACATTGGTGTTCCTTTTGTCCAAGTGTGAAAGGACAGTGTATAGTGCAATAGAGATTGCATCATCTGTGGATCTGTTGGTGCGTTATGCAAATTGGAGTGGGTCTAGGGTTTCTGGGATAATGGTGTGCTTCCCATTGTAGTCTGTAATAGTTTGTAAGCCCTGCCACGTCTGATGAGCGTCAGAACCGCTGTAGTACGATTCGATCTTGGTCCTGTACTGACGCTTTGCCTGTTTGATGGTTTGTCAGAGGGCATAGCGGGATTTCTTATAAGCTTCTGGGTTAGAGTCCCGCTCCTTGAAAACGGCACCTCTGCTCTTTAGCTCAGTGCGAATGTTGCCTGTAATCCATGGCTTTTGGTTGGGGTATGTACGTACAGTCACTGTGGGGACGACGTCCTCGATGCACTTATTGATAAAGCCATTGTCTTATGTGGTGTACTCCTCAATGCCATTGGAAGAATCCCGGAACATATTCCAGTCTGTGATAGCAAAACAGTCCTGTAGTTTAGCATCTGCTTCATCAGACCACTTTTTTATAGACCAAGTCACTGGTGCTTCCTGCTTTAATTTTAGCTTGTAAGCAGGAATCAGGAGGATAAAATTATGGTCAGATTCCCCAAATGGAGGGCGAGGGAGAGCTTTGTACGCGTCTCTGTGTGTGGAGTAAAGGTGGTCTAGAATTCTTTTCCCTCTGGTTGCAAACATGCTGATAGAAATTAGGTAAAACTGATTAAAGTTTTCCTGCATTAATGTCCCCGGCCATTAGGAGCACTGCCACTGGATGAGCGTTTTCCTGTTTGCGTATGGCAGTATACAGCTCACTGAGTGCGGTTTTAGTGCCAGCATTGGTCTGTGGTGGTATGTAGACAGCTACGAAAAATACAGATAGTGTGGTCTACAGCTTATCATGAGATACTCTACCTCAGGCGAGCAAAACCTTGAGACTTCCTTAGATATCGTGCATCAGCTGTTGTTTACATATATGCATAGGCCCCCGCCCCGTGTCTTACCAGAGGCTGCTGTTCTATCCTGCCGATAGAGTGTGGGGAGGGGGGGGAGAATAGCATGGTTGGTTAAGAGCTGATAAGATTGTCTTGTCTGTGTGCCCAAGAAAAGACCCAGGCCTCAAATAGAAAACTTACACAAACGGTTGAAAATCCATTTTCTTCTTAAAAAATGTTATGTTGTGAAGAGAAAATAAGCTTGAAAGGAACTTAGCCTAGTAGCTGACTTGTACTGGTTCATGGGGCTCATTAGAGTAGAGTTTTAGGCCAACTGAGGCTATAGACGAGTGGAGAGAACTGGTGGCGGAAGGAGCAACTAGTAGTTACTTAAGATATTTGACCAAAAATATATTGTTTGATTTAAAGATGGTGACATATTCATCAGGCTTTCATCTATTGAACTTCAGTAGACCCTCTTGAGGAATTGCCATGGCAAAAAACTTAAAAGAGAGAGGCAGCCTGTAGTACCGTAGCATAGTAATTAAGTGGCTTGAGTATAGTTAGGCAATTAGCAAGACCTTGAATTAAAGCTAATTGAATGAGGTTTTAGTTAAGGGGAGAGTGCCCGTGTCTCTGTTTGCACAGATTTAAAAACATTGTCTTTCATAGACTATCAACTGACTTGAACCCAAAATTCAACTCCCCCATAGGGGAAAGGCCTTGTATCCAAAGTTGTTTTAACCTCTACTGGCCACTACTGTTACTACTTGACATCAATTATCCATGGTCTTCGTAGACATCGAGCTATCGCTAACATGTCTCTCTCTGTCTGTTTGTCTCATCCTTAGACCTGATCCATTGCACCAATGAGATGAACGTGAACATTCCCCAGCTGGCTGACTCACTGTTTGAGAGGACCACCAGCACGAGCTGGGTGGTGGTCTTCAAGTCGCTCATCGCCACACACCACCTCATGGTCTACGGCAATGAGGTGAGCTGAGCTTACAATCACCACTCTCTACAGTATTGTCTATGGCTACATTCACCACTCATTACATTATTGTCTGTAATATATATTATTTCTATAATAGCAATGCTATAGTGTTGAAGTTTTCAGTTCAGACATTAAGACAATCAATTGCTAACCATGGAATTTCTAGGTTTATATCATAATCAATATTTTTATAAGAATCTGGAAATTACTCTGGTGCGCCGGTCCTATTCTATTTCTGTAGATCAATGGAAATTAAGAACACGTGTTGATACCCCTCTTTTTCTTTGATACAGCGTTTTGTCCAGTACTTGGCTTCAAGGAACACATTATTCAACCTCAGCAATTTTTTGGACAAAAGTGGTTTACAAGGTAAAGTATGAGTACTTGGCTCTCAACTGCTGTTTTCAAGCTCATCCTTAACTATTAGTGACAAATACTTATAAGCTGAAACAATATAACTTATGAACGACTATAGCATGATTCTCATGTAGGTTTTCATGACAAATGTAAGATTTATATCACTTCTCAGGTCTCTCTCTCCCAGGCTACGATATGTCCACATTTATCCGGAGGTACAGTCGATATCTGAATGAGAAGGCTGTGTCATACAGACAGGTTGCCTTTGACTTCACTAAAGTAAAGCGAGGGTAAGAAATTCCCAACATATCAACAAAAGAAAGTGGTATGTTTGTTTTTGACTGACCCTCTCCTTACCTGAATGTATGTCTATGGAGTTATAAAGGCTCAAACTATTTCTTACAAGAAGCACTTTCCCCTTGCAGAGCTGCCCGCAGGTGTAGAAATAATTAAAATATTTATGACAGCTCAAATATTTAGTTTAGAAGAGAATAAGATTCCTGTCAGTTTAACGACAGAATGTCATTTTTTTTTTTAAATGTTCAACGCTTTTTATATCCCATGAAGTAATCACAGGGGTATTTCTGTAACTCTGGGAACGATTTGTTAACATGCAGTAGAAATTGACTGGCTGCGGCTATTCTCACTGATTCCCTCCCTCTCTGTCCTTTGTGCTTCTAACACCTATCTAACACTACACACACATCTCAACAGGGTGGATGGGGTGATGAGGACCATGAATACAGAGAAGCTACTGAAGACCATCCCTATCATACAAAACCAGATGGACGCCCTCCTCGACTTCAATGTGAGTCTGAGGTCAACCTCCCCAAAACTGTGCTGCTCAGGTCCTGTAATATGTACTGTAATATTAGAAGGTTCCTGGGGCTAACAGATTGTCAGGCATACTGATTACTGAATGGACAGTGCTGAAACCAGAGATAGATACAGGCTGAAACCAGAGATGGACACATTCCTCCACACTGACCTGCTCTTTAATTGTTTGTCAGCGAAGCCAAAGTCATTATTGTGTGTTAAAAGGGCAACTTATGGCTTATGTGAAACTGAATGATGTGTCTCCTTCAGGTTAATGCCAATGAGCTCACAAACGGAGTGATCAATGCAGGGTTCATGCTCCTCTTCAAAGATTCCATTAGGCTTTTTGCTGCATATAACGAAGGCATCATCAACCTGCTGGGTAAAACCTCAACTCCAACTGTATTTTCTTCGCTAGTTTCTGATCAATACTCTTTTAAAATGTTTAGTCTGGAGATGCTTTGTAGATCATTGTACTGTAGATCTTTTGATATGTACAGTACTACATTTTACTAATGGAGACTGGATTCTCTACAGCATTTATCCCTAGTGTGTCTACAGACTTTCAGAGTTGATGCCTGCTGTTTTTTATTTTTATTTTACCACAGAGAAGTACTTTGACATGAAGAAAACCCAGTGTAAAGAGGGCCTGGATATCTACAAGAAGTTCCTGACCCGAATGACCCGAATCTCAGAGTTCCTTAAAGTGGCAGAGGTGATTTCTTCTTCACCTGCTTTGAGTTTGATGCTATTCATTCATTCATTCATTCATTCAATACCATTAATTGAAGGGAACATCCTCAGATATATTTCAATTTTTGTGAGAAAATTGTGGTGGCAGAAATTAGGTAGTGGTAGAAAATAAGTTTTAATTTAGAGGCACCACTATAAGTTTGCACATATTCTCGTTTGACAGCAGGTGGGGATTGATCGAGGAGACATTCCAGACCTTTCCCAGGTAAGGACTTACACTCAACTCCCTGAATGAGCCTTGCAATATGAGGGATTTACTGGTAAAACGTATTAGACACACTCTGAACAAAAAGCCTACACACCAAACTTACTCTATCCATTTGTCTCTACAGTTGGATTACTACTCTGTCTCCATCTCTCTCTCGCTCTCAGTTTCTCTCCCTTATTTCTCGCTGTCACTTCCTATTTTCTTCTCTCATTCTGTATTCTCTTTGTATGTGTCTCTCTCAGTATTAACTCCTCTTATTTAATCAGCTCTGTTGCCCCACCGCACTATATTTACTCCACCCTGCACAACTGTCTCCCAGAGATAAGGCACTGCTCAGTGCATGAAGTCCTCCAGTGCATGTTGCCAATTGTTGCCTTATTTTTCTTCTCATTTTTCTTCTTCTTGATTAGCCTCTATCTACAGTAAATAAAGGTGTTAAGCTGTTAAGAGTCCAAACTGACTGTGTATCTTACAGTACTTCTGATTTCACACTGTACAGCAAATTGAATAGATGGCCCCCCACACCTGTTGCGCTACAGTCAGTCTTTGCAGTGGCACTGGTTATATTACAGTATTTCCAAGAAAAATCCCTCCTCGACCAAGGATCATACTTTTCCTTGAAAGTACAAGTGCACTAATTGTGTGTTATGTCCCCTAATACATTTTTTATGAGGCACCTGTAACAGTGTTATACCCTTCAAATACATTATAGTTATTTATCTCTGACCATCACCACCTTTATATTCTGTATTTCCCCTTATCTTTCCACCTTTAGTTCACAGTTTGTGTAAGTATTCTCATCTCACTCTTCTTCTGTGTCTGTGACTTGCTTTGGTGTTGTCTTTGCATGCCTCTACTCTAACTCTGTGTCTGATTGACATTGTGTACAATTTGCCTCACTCCTATAAAACACAAAGGTCTCTTTGTCACATTAAATGTACATAGCCCATCCAACATGGCTGCCCAGGTGTGCTTAGGCATTGCAAATTCAACACCACATACTGTATGATGTTGAAAGTGCTGTGGTGTGTCATCCACATACATTTCAATATCACTCATCCAATGGAGCTTTTAGCTGAAACGCATACAACCATTGACTGGTGGTGGGCTACCCACAGTCCTTTGTGTTTCTGCTTGTCCATCAATGTATTTCTGTAGTGTCTCGGGTTAGTGTTTGTCCCTTAGTGAGGAGCTAAACACTTCCCAGTGAAGTATTTTGTCCTATATTTATATTGTATTTATTAGTATTTTTTAATCCCAGGTCCCCGTCCCCGCAGGAGGCCTTTTGCCTTTTGGTAGGCTGTAATTGTAAATAAGAATTTGTTCTTAACTGACTTGCCTTGTTAAATAAAGGTTAAATAAAATGTAAAAAGTGCTAGAATCCAGTAACTAAGGTATAGTGGTATATGGGACAGTATAGTTAGGGACCTGAGTTTTTCTCACCACGTAACATGACCAGCTGAGTGTTTTCTGAAAAGTTGTCAGGAAACACTCAAGTCATATAGCTAGTGTATGTACAGTACATTAGATGAACTAGGTTGCCCACCACTGCCTTAGATGGTTGTGTTGATATAGTACAGTGTAGCTGCATGTTTCCAACCCTGGCCTTTACTAACTGCTGTTCTCCATTACAACAGGCTCCCAGTAGCCTTCTGGAAGCTCTGGAGCAGCACCTGGCCTCACTAGAGGGGAAGAAAGTCAAAGACTCCACCGCTGCCAGCAGGTATGTACAGGATGGGCTACATCCCAAATGGCACCTTATTCCCTACATAGTGCACTACATGTGAACAGACCTTGGTCAAAAGTAGTGCATAGGAAACAGGGTGCCATTTGGGACGCATCCTATGTCTCACACTGGAGTGTCTTTGGCACTGAGTCCACTATTCCCCCTGCAGGTAGCCTAGAAGCGGCTGCCGCTATAATAACTGATTTGCTTTGTGCACAAGCTGTTAAGCCAAGATTGCTTTAATTATTATTCATGGTAATGGTTATTGATGTTTTCAGCCAGGGTTGCTGTAGTATTCTGCCTAAAGGTGCTTACTGTTGTTTCAGGGCCAGTACTCTATCCAACGCAGTGTCCTCGCTGGCCAGTACAGGGATGTCTTTTACTAAAGTAGACGAGCGGGAGAAGCAGGCTGCTCTGGAGGAGGAACAGGCTCGTCTCAAAGCACTGAAGGTACAGCCGTCATGACGCGTGGATCACAACACCAAAATGATTAGAATGGACATGGTTTCATGTTGCCTGTCCCATCTACATGTGAAGGACAGTGATATGTTGCAGTATGCAGGCAATGATTTGAACAATTCAAAGCCTTGTTTGGTGGATCCAGTATGGCCCACATGCATAACTACAATCATCGCCTACTGTATTTGACTTGGACTCTTTCCACCCAGGAACAGAGGCTGAAGGAGCTCTCGAAGAGGCCTTCATTTGCCACCACAGACACGTCTCCTGTCTCCACCACCGGGGTCACTATCAGCACAGCCCCAGCCATCGACCTTTTCTCCACACCCAGCTGCTCCAATGGGTAAATGTTCACCTACGACCTGTGAAGCTTACCCACTCATGTGGTTGACCAGAGAGGTCAGCGTGGATTATGTATAAATTGCTGCTAACCACTGATACAGGGTCAGATATTTCTTTATTTTCCTAGTGGTTAAGGTTAGGATTTAGAGTGCTCTGATTCTAGATCTGTGGTTAGGGGGAACCTCTACCTCAATACTTCCGTGTGTATCTGGTAATGCTTATGTTTAGCTACATGTCCCAGTGTGGATTCAGGTATCCCATTACTGCTGTCTTCTCTCCTCAGTGCTCTGAAGATGGAGAGTGACCTGTTTGACATTCAGCAGACGTTTAACCCTTCAATGCAGGCCAGTTCTACAGGGCTTCCTGTGGCCACAGCATGGGCAGGTAGGAGAAACAGCCACCACCACAGGACCACTCTATTGTCTACTATCTTCTACCATGTTCTGTTCTGTGTGCTCTCCCTCTCTTCCTGTTGTGTCTGACTCTGATGTCCTCTTGTTCTTCTCTTCTGTATCTCGTCTTTCTTTCTCTCCTCTGCCTGCCTAGATCCTTTCACCTCTGCTGAAGCTGGAGATGACTCCATGCCAAACCTTAACCCTTTCCTGTCAAAAGTCGTTGTCGATGCAGCCGCTCACTTACCTGTCGTGTCCTCCGACGGTGTTAGCTATTCCTCTAGGACGTCTGGTCATGAAATGTTTAGTGGTAAAGATGCTCTTTGTTCCTCCTGAAATATCCTTCCTGTGTCTGTGGGAATTTGAAGGAAGTCTCTCATAACTGTTACTTCTGTCTACATGTACAGTGCATTGGGAAAGTATTCAGACCCCTTGACTTTTTCCACATTTTGTTACGTTACATCCTTATTCTACAATGGATTAAATTGTTCACCCCATCAATCTGCACACAATACCCCATAATGAGAAAGCAAAAACAGGTTTTTAGATTTTTTTGCAAATGTATAATAATTTTTAAAAAACTCACATTTTACATAAGTATTCAGACCCTTTACTC
The DNA here is from genome assembly GCF_045679555.1 of Salvelinus alpinus. Taxonomy (NCBI): domain Eukaryota; kingdom Metazoa; phylum Chordata; class Actinopteri; order Salmoniformes; family Salmonidae; genus Salvelinus; species Salvelinus alpinus. Next base: position 645,772 of record NC_092107.1, read on the forward strand.
AGTACTTTGTTGAAGCACCTTTGGCAGCAATTACAGCCTCGAGTCTTCTTGGGTGTGACACTTGGCACACCTGTATTTGGGGAGTTTCTCCCATTCTTCTCTGCAGATCCTCTCAAGCTCTGTCTGGTTGGATGGGGAGCATCGCTGCACAGCTATTTTCAGGTATCTCCAGAGATGTTTGATCGGGTCCGGGCTCAGGCTGGGCCAATCAAGGACATTTAGAAACTTTTCCCGAAGCCACTCCTGTGTTGTCTTGGCTGTGTGCTTAGGGTCGTTGTCCTGTTGGAAGGTGAATCTTCGCTCAATTCTGAGGTCATGAGCGCTCTGGAAAAGGTTTTTATCAAGGATCTCTCTGTACTTTACTCCGTTCAGCTTTCCCTCAATCCTGACTAGTCTCCCAGTCCCTGCCACTGAAAAACATCCCCACAGCATGATGCTGCCACCACCATGCTTCACCATAGGGATGGTGACAGGTTTCCTCCAGACGTGAAGCTTGGCATTCAGGCCAAAGAGTTCAATCTTGGTCCTTTAGGAGCCTTTTGGCAAACTCCAAGCAGGCTGTTGTGTGCCTTTTTTACTGAGGAGTGGCTTCTCTGGCCACTCTACCATAAAAGCCTGATTGGTGGAGTGTTGTAGAGATGGTTGAACTTCTGGAATGTTCTCCCATCTCCACAGAAGAACTCAGATTGACCATTAGGTTCTTGGTCACCTCCCTGACCAAGGCCCTTCTCCCCTGAATGCTCAGTTGGCCAGGCGGCCAGCTCTGGGAAGAGTCTTGGTGGTTCCAAACTTCTTCCATTTTTAAGAATGATGGAGGCCACTGTGTTCTTGGGGATCTTCAATGCTGCAGAAATGTTTTGGTACCCTTCCCCAGATCTGTGCCTCGACACAATCCCGTCTCGGAGCTCTATGGACAATTCCTTCGACCTCATGGCTTGGTTTTTGCTCTGACATGCACTGTGACCTTATATAGACAGGTATGTGCCATTCCAAATCATGTCCAATCAATTGAATTTACCACAGGTGGACTCCAAGTTGCAGAAACATCTCAAGGATGATCAATGGAAACAGGATGCACCTGAGCTTAATTTCGAGTGTCATAGCAAAGAGTCTGAATACTTTTGTAAATAAGGTATTTCGGTGTTTTAATACGTTTGCTGAAATTTCTAAAACCTGTTGTCATTATGTGGTATTGTGTATAGATTGACGAGGAAAAATTGTATTTAATCAATTTTAGAATAAGGCTGTAACGTAACAAAATGTGAACGTCAAGGGATCTGAATACTTTCTGAATGCACTGTAAATGATCTCATGGCTGTCTAAAGTTAAGTGTTTGTTGTGTACCTCGAAATGCAAAGCCTCCACTTGCCATATTTGCATTGTAGCACAGTCCTATAATGGAAGCTAAGGTTTGAACCACAAGCTAACACTGTGACGGTGGAGTTAATGGTTATGTTCTTTTGATAGGCTCCCATGCCAGTTCAGTCTAATATGAGGCTTTATCACACATTTTAGTGTCTAGTAAACCCATGTCCAAGATTATTCTGACTAAGTGGTTATGTTCAAATTATGGTCTTCCTGCTGCTGATATATATCGTTTCATAATGTATTCAAATAGGCCATTGCTTCTAGATTCTGATATTACAAACCAATAATTTGATTATTTTCTCTTGTAGTATCCTCTTAGCAGTTTAAGTTTAAATCTGTTTCCCTTACTAATATTATTTTTGATTCTCTAGATCGTTATAATCCCTTTACTGACACAAACTCGTCCGTTTCAACCAATTACAAACGCACAGTGCGGATAGAACACTCCATCTCAGGTACTACGATGGCTCACCATCCCAGCCTATGTTTCCTGAGCCCATAGGCAAACATAGACCCCTCAACCCATGTAATGTGTTTAGTGGCCCCATAATAACCCTATGGTTAGGGTAGTCTGGTGATTTAGATGACTTTAGTGTCAATAGGATATTTTTATATCAATAGGATATTTTTATATCCTTGTACTCTGCAGTTCCTGTTTTGATTTTGTTAGTGTCCCTAATTCTAACAAAAAAGTAAAACTGTCTCCTTTTTGTCTGTACTGTCACTTTGCCTTGCTTGCCTTTCTTGCCGTGCCTTGAAATGCCTTCCATTGCTCTCTTCTTCTTCCTGCTGATCCTTTGGCGTTGTCAGACTCCTTCTGTGGTGGTCCAGTGGCCATGGCCCAGCACCTTCCACACCAGGCTCCCTACCCCACTGAGCCCTCTGCTGTAGCAGGTCTATTCAGAGGTAGAGTACTAGAGAAGCTGTAGCTGTACTGTAGCAGGTCTATTCAGAGGTAGAGTACTAGAGAACCTGTAGCTGTACTGTAGCAGGTCTATTCAGAGGTAGAGTACTAGAGAACCTGTAGCTCTACTGTAGCAGGTCTATTCAGAGGTAGAGTACTAGAGAAGCTGTAGCTGTACTGTAGCAGGTCTATTCAGAGGTAGAGTACTAGAGAAGCTGTAGCTCTACTGTAGCAGGTCTATTCAGAGGTAGAGTACTAGAGAAGCTGTAGCTCTACTGTAGCAGGTCTATTCAGAGGTAGAGTACTAGAGAACCTGTAGCTGTACTGTAGCAGGTCTATTCAGAGGTAGAGTACTAGAGAACCTGTAGCTCTACTGTAGCAGGTCTATTCAGAGGTAGAGTACTAGAGAAGCTGTAGCTCTACTGTAGCAGGTCTATTCAGAGGTAGAGTACTAGAGAAGCTGTAGCTCTACTGTAGCAGGTCTATTCAGAGGTAGAGTACTAGAGAAGCTGTAGCTCTACTGTAGCAGGTCTATTCAGAGGTAGAGTACTAGAGAAGCTGTAGCTCTACTGTAGCAGGTTTATTCAGAGGTAGAGTACTAGAGAAGCTGTAGCTCTACTGTAGCAGGTCTATTCAGAGGTAGAGTACTAGAGAAGCTGTAGCTCTACTGTAGCAGGTCTATTCAGAGGTAGAGTACTAGAGAAGCTGTAGCTCTACTGTAGCAGGTCTATTCAGAGGTAGAGTAGTTCTACTAGCCATTTAGAAGGAGACCACCATTTTCTGTCAGGTGACTTTCTGTAACTATTTAGCAGCTGTGACTTTGACACCAATGGAATAATACTTCTCCATCATTGCACCTGCTGTGTTCTGAGCAGCCTCCCCTCTGACCTCTTTACAGGGTACTCCACAGCAACACAGGCCCCTCCCCCAGGAGCACTCCAAGTGGACTTCGAGTCAGTCTTTGGAGCCAAAGCTTCCGGTGCTAATAACATGGAATCTGATGGTGAGGTGTTGACTATTATACTGTTTGATACACATGGTGTTTCACATCCAACCAATGTACATCTCTCTGTCCTCCTTAGACATCCTGAAACCCACCATGGTTGGCTCCAATCAGGCCCTGTGCTCAATCAATCAGCTGTCAGACAAACTGGTAGGAGATGACCTGGACTCCTCCCTGGCCAACCTGGTGGGAAGTAGGTGTCACAACGTCATGCTAGGATATTTCATTCAGGTTAAATGCCCAGAACAGAAAACGATGAATTTAAGAGAGATCAACACCCATCTTTGCCTGAGTGAATCATGGTGTCTATTTATATTTTATTTTATATACTCCTAGGTTAGACCGCACAGCTATAGCAGCAGAATTAACTGTTTCTGGATGTGTATATCACATTTATATTACTATCCTCTTATAGATCTCGGGATTGGAAATGGCACAACGAAAAAGTAAGTGAGCTGTTCATGCTGTTCAGTCTCTTCAACGTGCTGTGGTCAGTGCTAGATGAAGAACTGTTCTGTATAGCCAGCAGCAGTTAGGAGCCAGTGCTAATATTAGCTGTCTTAATCTACAGTGACATCCACTGGAGCCAGCCTGGGGAGAAGAGGCTGACTGGCGGTAGCAACTGGCAGCCCAAAGCAGCCCCAAACACCACCTGGAACCCCGTCTCCATGGTAATACACACTACACTGGCCTCTTAAGTACTGGTGCTCTTATCTGCCTGTGATGAGTGTTTTAGCTAATGTATCACTCGAGTGTTGGTTTCAAACAAACAATGTTAAGAAGTTCTTGACTTGACATTGGTCTGCTGTATTCTCTGTGGGAGAAGATGTTGCGTCATCATTTGTGTGTTTGTATCTCCACAGACCCCCCCAGTCATGGCCTACCCTGCAACAACACCCACAGGCATGATGGGAGGATATGGCATGGTCAGTATCTGTCAGCTGGATGTCTGGCTCCATTACCCCTAAGGGACGTAGCCATACATTAGCTAGCACTAAGGGACGTAGCCATGCATTAGCTAGCACTAAGGGACGAAGCCATGCATTAGCTGGCACTAAGGGACGTAGCCATGCATTAGCTGGCACTAAGGGACGTAGCCATGCATTAGCTAGCACTAAGGGACGAAGCCATGCATTAGCTAGCACTAATGGACGTAGCCATGCATTAGCTAGCACTAAGGGACGTAGCCATGCATTAGCTAGCACTAAGGGACGTAGCCATGCATTAGCTAGCACTAAGGGACGTAGCCATGCATTAGCTAGCACTAAGGGACGTAGCCATGCATTAGCTAGCACTAAGGGACGTAGCCATGCATTAGCTGGCACTAAGGGACGTAGCCATGCATTAGCTGGCACTGAGGGACTTAGCCATGCATTAGCTGGCACTGAGGGACTTAGCCATGCATTAGCTGGCACTGAGGGACTTAGCCATGCATTAGCTGGCACTGAGGGACTTAGCCATGCATTAGCTGGCACTGAGGGACTTAGCCATGCATTAGCTGGCACTGAGGGACTTAGCCATGCATTAGCTGGCACTGAGGGACTTAGCCATGCATTAGCTGGCACTGAGGGACTTAGCCATGCATTAGCTGGCACTGAGGGACTTAGCCATGCATTAGCTGGCACTGAGGGACTTAGCCATGCATTAGCTGGCACTGAGGGACTTAGCCATGCATTAGCTAGCACTGAGGGACGTAGCCATGCATTAGCTAGTATTGCTCCTCTGCTGGTCTCCCCCCCCCCCCCCCCCCCCACACACACACACACATACGACATACAGACAGTCATGTCATTTAAAAAAAAACTCAAACACACCTCTTGATGCACTTGATTTTATGTACTGCACTTGATTTTATGTAGGCCTACTTTTAATGTGAGATGTCCTTAAGTATTTGTAAAGGTGTCCGCTAAATAACATGTATTATTATTTACGGAGGGAATAGGCGGAAAGTATAGCTAGCCCTGAGAAGTAATAGCCATACAGCAGAGATGGCACTGACAGATAATAGCCATACAGTAGAGATGGCACTGACAGGTAATAGCCATACAGCAGAGATAGCCCTGAGAGGTAATAGCCATACAGCAGAGATAGCACTGACCGGTAATAGCCATACAGCAGAGATAGCACTGACCGGTAATAGCCATACAGCAGAGATAGCACTGAGAGGTAATAGCCATACAGTAGAGATGGCACTGACAGGTAATAGCCATACAGCAGAGATAGCCCTGAGAGGTAATAGCCATACAGCAGAGATAGCACTGACCGGTAATAGCCATACAGCAGAGATAGCACTGAGAGGTAATAGCCATACAGCAGAGATAGCACTGACCGGTAATAGCCATACAGCAGAGATAGCACTGAGAGGTAATAGCCATACAGTAGAGATGGCACTGACAGGTAATAGCCATACAGCAGAGATAGCACTGAGAGGTAATAGCGAATTAGAATAACAGTAATAAGTGCTATACATGCTTCTGTGCTATGCAATCTACTGTAGCGTGTCTCTTATGCTTGATGCTTCTCTATGCTATTGTCTTTAGCCACCCCAACAGCTTGGCTCTATGGGTATGATGAACCAACCCAACATGATGTACAACCAGCCCGTCATGAGGCCGCCCAACCCCTTCAGCTCTGTATCCAGCGCCCAGGTGTGTGTTTGTATAATAATCAGTTGTGTGTGTGTACCATGCACGTGAGTTCAGTGTCCAGGTGTATTCAGTGCTGTTACATTAGCTGTGTGTGTGTGTGTGTACTATCCCCTGTGATAACAACAGTGTTCTAGTTTACTCTTACCTCTCAGGAGGAGAGGGACAAAATCTGTCTGTCATCCCTTTCCTCAAGAGTCCGCAATTTTACCCCCCTTGGTGTAACCTGTCTTTCACTTGATCTGATCCCTCCCTCTCACTCACACTCTCGCTCTCTCTGACCTCTCCTCTCCATGTGTTTCTCCCTCTCCCTGTAATAGCCCTCTGCAGCCTCTAGTCCTTCCAGCCAGAGTCCTCTCAGAGCCCCTGGACAGGACCCATTTGCACAGCTCTCTCTCAAGGATTTCTTGTAGAGCGTCTCTTAGGTACAGCATGCTCTGTGCTTGCGGATGTACATGCATGCACAGCGCGGCTTTACACTCGTGCTTCTCTTTTTTTTCTCTTCATTACTCTTCCTTCATTTCAAAACTCACTGCTTCTTCCATCTGATCAACCACTGCTGTTTATTTCCTCTGGCTATATCTCTTGCACTTTATATGGGCCTGATTTAATTGGTTTGTGTCTTGCTCGCTTAAACAATCAGCAGATGCATTTCAGCATTTTTTACTTTGTTTTACACTTTCCACAGACACGGTAGCCATTACGTCTTTGCTGATATGCGTTTTCCCCCCATGCCATGACTTCAGATATAGTATTGTAGTTTTCAGCCAATAGGTTGCCATTGTGACAGTTGCTTTTGCTCTGAGGACATTGTGATGCCTTTTCATTGCATTTATTCAGTTTACCATTTCAGCACCACCATGAGTGAGCTGGTAAAACTCTGGTCTAATCAATCCTTGTATGATGATTTCCACCCACAGATGCAGTTCATGTAATACGAAGTGTCTCTCAGAAGATGAAGCACTTAGCAGCAAAGCTTTGTCCTCGTTGCCAGTCTAACTCTTCACAGAAATGTTCACCCCCTCCCCCCAAATACAGACATGTCAAGAACACAACGAACAGTGCAACGACTGGAGGAAAACCATGGAAACCATGTCCAAATGACGCTGGGAAGAAGAGAATTCACCACCCATTATTCTGTCATTTGTCCAAGACCTCAAGTGATGCTGCTGTAAAAAAAAATGAAATAAACCTATAGGGATTCCACCGCCATTTTATAATCTGTAAAGATAGCTATGGGTGCTGAGAGACTTTGATATCTAATGTACTTGGAAATACTACTGTGGTTGGATATAACAGCTTGGTGTTCTAATCGAGGGGAGGGGGGACATGAAGAAAGAGGAATCCTTCCCTCTCTTGATCCGATCATCAGTCATCCATTTCCTAGTTATTTAACTGTCACTGAGTAGTGATGCTAATGACGTTTACACCTGTTTTAGTTTGTCTTTTTTACTGTGTTCACAGTAGACATTCCTTGTGTGTTTTATTTATTTATTATTTGGTTTTAAGACTGGGGGGAAAATCTATAGTACATTGAACACCTGTGGGGGTGCTTCAGCATTAAACATGGATGTTGGATTGTTTCATTGGAGAGGTAAAGAAAATAGATATTATATAAAATACACATATAAATGCAATGATAGAGCACTAAATGTTCTCCAAGTTTTGTGTTAAGAACAATTCTTACTAGCTCAAATCTCATGATTTCCCCTGTACAAGCGGAGTAGGGGGTTCCGGTATGAGTCAGTAATCTATATAGTCAATTCTGTGCCTAGAGTTTTTTGCAATGGAACAACTTTTCTGTCTATTTGAAAAACACTTCATCCACGTTTCTGAAGCATCACACTGGGGTGGGATCCATTTTGCTTTAAGCTTGGCATGCCATCGACTCACTGACCATTTAAATGGCTGCCTTTACTCTGAATGTGAAAGAATTGCTTTTATATTGCACGCATCTTTACACGCTACCCGCAACAGCTCCTCAGCTCTGACTCCCTGGGAGCCAGACGAGAGGAGAGTGTGTCTGGGTGTTGCAGATACGAAACAAGGGTTACAGTTTTGATGTAAATTAGTTGTATAAAGATCCAGTGGAACAGGGTGAGAGAGGGGCACTGTTGATCGGTGCTCTGTGTATATAAAACTGACTGTTCAACGGAGAGGGAAGTGAAAGATGTATGAAATATGAAAGCAATTCAATCAAAATTTAACTCTACCTAAGTTTGATTCAGGATATTTTCTGCATTTGTCCTGCGCAGATTATATTTTGTTTATGTAATTAGAACGTGTAGCAGACATTAACTTGAGTTTTTTTCTTTTTCAAATAAAGAGCAGCTTCCACAAAGTGATGTTCTTAAACATTTTATTCAAATGTGTTGGTGAATATTGCAACAGTGATGGCATCTTTGGCACTATGGTTAGTATATATGTGGATTCTCTTAGCTTTTGGATGACTTTTTGCCTTTCTCCTGTATTTTAATATTTTATGTCCTCCGCTTCCTTTGTAGGAGATTTCATGGAGCCTCTCCACAAAACGTATTGTATAGTTGTATACTTTATCTGAACAAGACTGCCACCCTGTGTCCAATTTCTATACTACAAACCTGTGGTTATTATACAGTAATGTAGCTTACTGTATATGTGTATACTGCATTTGGATAAAATCTACTTTACTCCAACAGCATGTATGCAATCACTTGGAGACTATTTACAGTGTTTTTATCAACATTCACGTTTGCATTTTTTCACGCCAGCCTGTTTAAACACCTGTCCAACAAGCCTCAGGTCTACACTCCTCCTTGACAAACATACTCACCGCTATTATCGCAACAATCATCATGACTTTGTGGGTTGGATCTTGAAGTTAAGAATGTCACAATTGGCAGGGAATATGCCAGATGGCACGGCTAATAAATTAGCACCTCGTGTACATTTTACACAATTTTACTGATTCCCATTGTGGCATTGGCACTGTAATAAGATTGTAGTACGATTACATTACGTTAGCCTAGATACCCGTATGAAAAAACTTTAACACTCGTTTTGTTGGGACAGCTGTCTTTTCAATGATTTTAGCTCATCATACACTTGAAGTTGCTACATTATAGGCTGCTATCAAAGTTGGCCGTTGACATTGAACAGTGACCAGCAGTCATTATGGGCACTTAACCCGTTTGAGTGAAGCGCATACCTCCCCTGAGTCTGACCCACCTCCCTCCAGTGGATGTCCGAATTTCTCTACAGAGGTAGCTTCCAAAACAAGGTAAAACTTTTTACTTACTATTTTTTGGTTGGTCTGTATTTGTCTACAAAAAGTTACAAAATAAGATATCAACCTACTGTTCTTTCAGATTTGAACGTTTTATGAGGAAAACATGAGGGCGTTGTGAAGCCTTACCCACAATGACATTTGTTCTTAACATTACACAGGCTTTTTATTCGCTGTCAATCCTCACAGTTCAGAAGGCAACACTTGTGAACGAATATGATTACAAGCTGCCTCAAATGTCCTAAGGCTAGACAGAAAATATCATACAATGAATTTAGACTTCAGAGAACTTTGCTGTGTATTCTTTATTTAGGCTACTTTTTGGTGGTGTTTTTCATGTCGTGGGCATGTGCAGGTGTACATTAAAAAAAATATAAATAATAATGATAAAATGTTTTTCTTTATGAGGCTAATCTCATTGTTGTCCTATATACAACAAATGTAAATTTATTTTAAAGCGCTTTAGGGCGTCTCTTTCTGAGAAGACATGAGTCTATGCAATTTAATTATCCAATTACCCTAATTTAGTTATGAGACAGATTAAGTAGGCAAAAACATCACATTGCACAAAACATTTCCTTTTAAAAGTTATCACTGTTGTCTGCTACTATATATAAAATTTAAAAAAGCCTACCTCTGATTTATAGACCGTTCACACCCACAATATGACATTACAAAATGTCTTACATTAAACTATAATGTGAATAGCTAACATCAATGTCCAAATCACTGAGACAGGACAGAGGTAGCATGCATTATGTGGCTTCCATATTCATGTATCTTTTTATCTGACAACTTTTTAGCTGTATGCTTTTTAGCTGTATTCTTTTTAGCTGTATGCTTTTTAGCTGTTTGCCCAACATTTATAAGCCATTTTCACTAAAAAGTCTTCACAAGGTTGCTGGTGTTGTATTTGCTGTTGATAATGAAGGACAAAGTATTCATAAGTTGACCTGAAGTCAACAGGAGATCTCTGGTCAACTCGAGTTGTGTAGTATTTAACGTGCAAAAGTTGGCTTTATGGATCAAGGAACATGTCTCAGAATATTCAATTGACAGTGAATTCTAGTGTCAACATCAATTTTATTTTACTTTATCACCGAGTTGGTGATAACAATACTTAAGTTCTGTCTTTGACTGTAGCCTACTGGGTAGCACAAACAATAACATTTATTTATAGAGATGTGATTGATTTAAGTAAAGCAGGCAACCCGTCTGAATTCAAACTAAGGGAAGTCAGCAGAATTTCATTGAGAAGGGAAAAAAACATTTGAATGAGGGGTTTCAACATGGCATTTAGACAGGCAGCCCAATGCTGATCTTTTTTTCAGTAATTGGTCTTTTGACTAATCAGATCAGCTCTGAAAAAGATCTGATGTGAAAAGATCTGATGTGATTGGTCAAAAGACTAATTTGTGGTTTACACAGGAATAAATCCTTACCTATTTAGGGATTAATTATACCCAGCATAGATATGGCAAAATTACGGTCATTCTGATTTCAACTGACTGCCAACTCAACATAGTCTTTTGTTTCTCAATGACTGTAAATCATGATGAATCACCTTATTTCACTCACTGTATGCGATTTATTTAACAAAGCGTTGATCTCTCCAGTGTTCAGAAAAAACTAAAGCACATTAATTGAACCACTTTAGTCCAACTCTCCACCCACTGCACACCAGCAGAGCTGTTTGTAGTTGAGAGAAAATAATACAGAGTACACTTAGTCCATGTGACCGCAGAGGAAAATCACATTAACTTAAATGAATTACTGTTTGATCCAGCATGATTTACTGAATTGCTGTTTGATCCAGCATTATTTATTGAATTAGTGTTTGATCCAGCATGATTTACTGAATTGCTGTTTGATCCAGCCTTATTTATTGAATTACTGTTTGATCCAGCATGATTGAATGAATTAGTGTTTGATCCAGCATGATTGACTGAATTAGTGTTTGATCCAGCATGATTGACTGAATTAGTGTTTGATCCAGCATGCTTTTCTGAATTAGTGTTTGATCCAGCATGATTTACTGAATTACTGTTTGATCCAGCATGATTGACTGAATTAGTGTTTGATCCAGCATGATTGACTGAATTACTGTTTGATCCAGCATGATTGACTGAATTACTGTTTAATCCAGCACGATTGACTGAATTAGTGTTTGATCCAGCATGATTGACTGAATTACTGTTTGATCCAGCATGATTGACTGAATTACTGTTTAATCCAGCATGATTGACTGAATTACTGTTTAATCCAGCATGATTGACTGAATTACTGTTTGATCCAGCATGGTTTTCTGAATTCGTGTTTGATCCAGCATGGTTTTCTGAATTACTGTTTAATCCAGCATGATTTACTGAATTACTGTTTGATCCAGCATGGTTTTCTGAATTACTGTTTGATCCAGCATGGTTTTCTGAATTACTGTTTGATCCAGCATGGTTTTCTGAATTCGTGTTTGATCCAGCTTGATTTACTGTTCATTTACAGTCTTCACAACATTCTCCAGGTTTATCACCTTACCTTGAATATTCATATCAACTCTGCAGATGCTAGCTACCTGAGCAATGCCTCTGGAGCTCTGAGCTTAGAGACAGACGCTGCCCATCACATCCCATCACTGACTGCTTCAACAGGCCACAAGGCCCAACTCCAGGCCCTTTCCATACCAGCCTGGGTGAGAGAGAAAACCTGAGTCACCATGATAGACTTGAGCCATCTGACGGAGGAGGAACAGTCGATGATCATGACTGTGCTGAAGAGAGACGAAGAGCTGAAGAAAGCAGAGGAGGAGAGGATCAAGTGAGTTTGTGATAGCCATATTCTCACAGCTCTGAACCATGACTGTGATGAGAGTATTTCCTAGTTTTCACATCTTATTTTTACAGCATTAGTGTTGCCCCACTTAGCATCTCCACCCTCTAGCTGAAATTATAGTTATGTAATCAAATACATGCTTTGTGTATTGTAAGTAAATATGCAATATTTTATTAGATAATGTTATGTTTTCAATATTGTTTTATTATTTAGTGCCTATTCGTTCCCTTTCATTCTATGGAGACAGTGGTTCTATGACAACCTCCCCAACCTGTGTGGGAGTGGTAAACAGGCTGGTGATGTTTGTCTGTCTGTAATATAATAACAACTCAGCCGGATACAGACACAGCCTACACCACAGAGAGGCTTCAATGTGAGATAAGGAATTCGATTATCACTCCAATTCAACGTTACAGAACCACGTGGGAGAGAAAAATGCAGGCTCGATGGTCCGAAATAGCTACCCTCAGAGGTAGAACACAGAGATACATCTCACTGCATTTAACCATGGAATCCTGAGGCACATCCACTACATAAACAACGTTGTGTTGATGTATACTCAGACATACTTATAATTTCTTGTCATGTCATTACACATTCAAACGTGCCAACTAAGGACAACTGGGCATCTTAAATTAGCTTCAGTCTTTAACCTTCTTGTCAAAGCAGTTCCACAGTGAGACAAAAGTTGAGAAACAAAGGCCTATTCATTCTGTAATGGAGTTGGCCAGACAAGTCTATTTCTAACAGTAGAAGACTGGAGACTGACTCTGTATGGTTGACTTGTCTGTGTACAGCCATTGCCTTAGCGTAAAAGGATTAGCGCCAATCATGTGTAATACTGTGCTACCCCCTTTCACATGACCAGGGTTGTTTACATTCTCTTTTCCACCTTCTCCCTCCTTAATCCTCCACCCCCCCCCCCCTCCCCCTTCTCCCTTTTTGCGGACGACTTTTTCAATCATTTTGAAAAGAAGGTTGACGATATCCGCTCCTTATTCACTCAACCTATAGAGTCCACTGGTCCCACTCACACAGAAGTACCCTACACCTTGATCTCTTTCTCCCCTCTCTCTAGATGAAATCCAGCGACTAGGGAGGTCGGCGCCCAACAACCTGCCCGCTCGACTCCATCCCTTCCTCCTTTTTCCAGACCATCTCTGGAGAACTTTTCACTTCCCTCATCAACTTATCCTTGACCACTGGCTATGTCCTCTCTGACTTCAAAATGTCCCAAGTGATTCCCCTCAAGAAACCAACACTCAACTTCTCTGATGTCAAAAACTACAACCTGTATCTCTTCTTTCTTTTCTTTCCAAAACACTTGAGCGTGCTGTCTCTGACCAACTCTCTCGCTATCTCTCTCATAACGATCTTCTTGACCAGTCAGGCTTCAAGACAGGTCACTCAACCGAGACTGCTCTTCTCTGTGTCACGGACGCTCTCCACATCGCCGAAGCTGATTCCCTCTGTTCTTATCCGCCTAAATCTATCCGCTGCCTTTGACACCGTGAACCATCAGATCCTCCTCTCCACCCTCTCAGGGCTGGGCGTCTCAGGCTCTGCACACTCTTGGATTGCATCCTACCTGGCAGGCCGCTCCTACCAGGTGACTTGGAGAGGATCTGTGTCTGCACCACGTACTCTCACTACTGGTGTCCACCAGGGCTCGGTTCTAGGCCCTCTCCTCTTTTCTCTATACACCAAGTCACTCAGCTCCGTCATATCCTCACATGGTCTCTCCTATCATTGCTATGCGGATGACACTCAAGTATTTTTCTCCTTCCCCCCTTCTGACACCCAGGTGGCGACACGCACCTGCGTGCCTGGCAGATATTTCATCTTGAATGTCGGCCTACCACCTCAAGCTCAACCTCGACAAGACGGAGTTGCTCTTCCTCCCAGGGAAAGCCTGCCCGCTCAAAGACCTCTCCATCACGGTTGACAACTCCACGGGGTCCCCCTCCCAGAATGCAAAGAACCTTGGCGTGATCCTGGACAACACCCTGTCATTCACTGCAAATCAAAGCAGTGACTCGCTCTGCAGGTTCATGTTCTACAACATCCATATAGTACAACCTTTCCTCACAAAGGAAGTGGTGTAGGTCCTAATCCAGAAATTTGTCATCTCCCGTCTGGCCTACTGCAACTCGCTGTTGACTGGGCTCCCCGCTTGTGCCATCAAATCCCTGCAATTTATCCAGAACGCTGCAGCCCACCTGGTGTTCAACCTTCCGAAGTTCTCCCATGTCACCCCGCTCCTCCCCACACTACACTGGCTTCCAGTCAAAGCTCACATCCACTACAAGACCATGGTACTTGCCTACGGAGCAGCAAGAGGAACTGCCCCTCCCCACCTTCAGGCTATGCTCAAACCCTACACCCCAACCTGAGTACTATGTTCTGCCACCTCTGTTCTCTTGGCCCTTCCACCCCTACGGGAGGGCAGCTCCCACTCAGCCCAGTCCAAGCCTTTCTCTGTCCTGGCACTCCAATGGTGGAACCAGCTTCCCCCTGAAGCTGAGGGCAGCAGGGTCCGTGTCCATCTTCCAAAAACATATGAAACCCTACGTCTTCAAAGAGTATCTTAAATAATCCCACAGCACCCACACTTCTCACCGCAACCCCCGCCCCCCCCAAATAAAAAAATAAAACATTTGAAAATGGCCTTTCGTGAACTAACACTCGCACTTTACCCCCTTCTGACTTTGCTGATAGCTTGTTGATAGAGGAAAAGTGTACTTACTGTACTATGACTGTGATATGTGGTTGTCCCACCTCGCTATCTTAAAATGAATGCACTTACTATAAGTCACTCAGGATAACGTCTGGATGACTAAAATGTTAAATGCAAAAGGAAAGATGATTCCTAACCCTGCTAGTGGACCTTTGAGATTCCCAATCATGTGCACTGTTTCTCTTATTGTAACAGAATTATGTTTCACAAGAAAGTTGGCAAACAGCAAAGGTCAGGTTCATCAAGTTCCAGTTTAGCCTTTTCTTTAGTTTGCATATTTAAAAAGTAAACAAATGCAATTAAATATTATTTGATTAGAAACCTGATATCACTTCTGTAATCGAATAAAGTGTGTTATATTAACTCAGCAAAAAACGAAACGTCCCTTTTTCAGGACCCTGTCTTTCAAAGATAATTAGTAAAAATCAAAATAACTTCACAGATCTTCATTGTAAAGGGTTTAAACACTGTTTCCCATGCATGTTCAATGAACCATGAATAATTAATGAACATGCACTTGTGGAAAGGTCGTTAAGACACCAACAGCTTACAGACGGTAGGCAATTAAGGTCACAGTTATGAAAACTTAGGACACTAAAGAGGCCTTTCTACTGACTCTGAAAAACACCAAAAGAAAGATGCCCAGGGTCCCTGCTCATCTGCATGAATGTACCTTAGGCATGATGTAAGGAAGCATGAGGACTGCCAGGGCAAAGAATTGCAATCCGTACTGTGAGATGCCTAAGACAGAGAGACAGGGTGGACAGCTGATCGTCCTCACGGTGGCAGACCACATGTAACAACACCTGCACAGGATCGGTACATCCGAACATCACACCTGCGGGATAGGTACAGGATGGCAACAACAACTGCCTGAGTTACACGAGGAATGCACAATCCCTCCATCAGTGCTCTGTCCGCAACAGGCTGAGAGAGGCTGGACTGAGGGCTTGTAGGCCTGTTGTAAGGCAGGTTCTCACCAGACATCACCGGCAACAACATCGCCTATGGGCACAAATCTACCATCGCTGGACCAGACAGGACTGGCAAAAAGTGTTCTTTGGGGGGGAAAAGTATTTTATCTTTATTTAACCAGGTAGGCCAGTTGAGAACAAGTTCTCATTTACAACTGCGACCTGGCCAAGATAAAGCAAGTGCGACAAAAACAACAACACAGAGTTACACATGGGATTAACAAACGTACTGTCAATAACACAATAGAAAATCTGTATACAGTGTGTGCAAATGAAGTAAGGAGGTAAGGCAATAAATAGGCCATAGTGGCGAAGTAATTACAATTTAGCAAATAACACTAAATACAGGTGTGCAAAAGAGCAGAAAAAAACTAAAAAACAAATATGGGGATGAGGTAAGTAGTTGGTTGGATGGGCTATTTACCGATGGGCTGTGTACAGCTGCAGCGATCGGTAAGCTGCTCTGACAGCCGATGCTTGAAGTTAGTGAGGGAGATATAAGTCTCCAACTTCAGTGATTTTTGCAATTCGTTCCAGTCATTGGCAGCAGAGAACTGGAAGGAAAGGCAGCCAAAGCAGGTGTTGGCTTTGGGGATGACCAGTGAAATATACCTGCTGGAGCGCGTGCTACGGGTGGGTGTTGCTATGGTGACCAGTGAGCTAAGATAAGGCGGAGCTTTACCTAGCAAAGACTTCTAGATGACCTGGAGCCAGTGGGTTTGGCGAATATGTAGCGAGGACCAGTCAACGAGAGCATACAGGTCACAAGGGTGGGTAGCATATGGGGCTTTGGTGACAAAACGGATGGCACTGTGATAGACTTTGTAAGTGACATCGCCGAAGTCAAGGATCAGCAGGAGAGTCAGTTTTACGAGGGCATGTTTGGCAGCATGAGTGAAGGAGGCTTTGTTGCGAAATAGGAAGCCGATTCTAGATTTCATTTTGGATTGGAGATGCTTAAAATGAGTCTGGAAGGAGAGTTTACAGTCTAGCCAGACACCTAGGTATTTGTAGTTGTCCACATATTCTAAGTCAGAACCGTCCAGAGTAGTGATTCTAGGCGGGCGGGCGGGTGCGGGCAGCAATCGGTTGAAGAGCATGCATTTAGTTTTACTAGTGTTTAAGAGCAATTGGAGGCCACGGAAGGAGTGCTGTATGGCATTGAAGCTCGTTTGGACGTTTCTTCACTGACGAGTCGCGTTTTTTTTCTCACCAGGGGTGATGGTACCACCCTGCATACCACTGCTGGCTTGCTTCTGAAGCTAAGCAGGGTTGGTCCTGGTCAGTCCCTGGATGGGAGACCAGGTGCTGCTGGAAGTGGTGTTGGAGGGCCAGTAGGAGGCACTCTTTCCTCTGGTCTAAACAAAGATCCCAATGCCCCAGGGCAGTGATTGGGGACACTGCTCTGTGTAGGGTGCCGTCTTTCGGATGGGACGTTAAATGGGTGTCCTGACTCTCTGAGGTCATTAAAGATCCCATGGCACTTATCGTAAGAGTAGGGGTGTTAACCCCGGTGTCCTGGCTAAATTCCCAATCTGGCCCTCAACCATCACGGTCACCTAATAATCCCCAGTTTACAATTGGCTCATTCATCCCCCTCCTCTCCCCTGTAACTATTCCCCAGGTCGTTGCTGCAAATGAGAATGTGTTCTCAGTCAACTTACCTGGTAAAATAACGGTAAAATAAAAAAAAATGGTCGCATTCGCGTTTATCGTCAAAGGAATGAGCGTTACACGAGGCCTGTACTCCTGGAGCGGGATCGATTTGGAGGTGGAGGGTCCGTCACAGTCTGGGGCGGTGTGTCACAGCATCATCGGACTGTCATTGCAGGCAATCTCAACGCTATGCGTTACAGGGAAGACATTCTCCTCCCTCATGTGGTACCGTTCCTGCAGGCTCATCCTGACATGACCCTCCAGCATGACAATGCCACCAGCCATACTGCTCGTTCTGTGCGTGGTTTCCTGCAAGACAGGAATGTCAGTGTTCTGCCATGGCCAGCAAAGAGCCCGGATCTCAATCCCATTTAAGCACGTCTGGAACCTGTTGGATCGGAGGGTTAAGGCTAGGGCCATTCCCCCCAGAAATGTCCGGGAACCTGCAGGTGCCTTGGTGGAAGAGTGGGGTAACATCTCACTGCAAGAACTGGCAAATCTGGTGCAATCCATGAGAAGGAGATGCACTGCAGTACTTAATGCAGCTGGTGGCCACACCAGATACTGACGGTTACTTTTGATTTTGACCCCACCTTTGTTCAGGGACACATTATTCAATTTCTGTTTGTCACATGTCTGTGGAACTTGTTCAGTTTATGTCTCAGTTGTTGAATCTTGTTATGTTCATACAAATATTTACACGTGATGTTTGCTGAAAATAATCGCAGTTGACAGTGAGAGGACGTTTCTTTTTTTGCTGAGTTTATGATGTGGTATTAGTGAGGAGTTGTGTTCAAACAGATATGCTTCAGGTGGTTGCCTGTGGTGGTATGGCCCTTTTGTTTGCCCAAGGAATTATGTTTCCCTCATAATATGAGAGTAGAGTTACACAGAACACCCAGAAACTAGTAATGGTGTCACTGTCTTGGTCAAACTCGCTTGTTCACTTGTTCACAGGCAAATATTGTATGTACTCTCAGTGCATATCCAGCTAAACAATGTTGTTACAAAGAAAACATGTTACTTAATCACCAACAATGAATTCTAAGGGAAATCCGGTTGGGATGGTGTCCTTTGGCTTGCAAGCCTCCCCCTTTTTCCTCTAAACATAACGATGGTCATTATGTTCAAACAGTTCTATTTTTGTTTCATCAGACCAGAGGACATTTCTCCAAAAAGTACGATCTTTGTCCCTATGTGCAGTTGCAAACCGTAGTCTGACTTTTTTTATGGTGGTTTTGGAGCAGTGGCTTCTTCCTTGCTGAGCTGCCTTTCAGGTTATGTCGACATCGGACTCGTTTTACTGTGGCTATAGATACTTTTGTACCTGTTTCCTCCAGCATCTTCACAAGGTCCTTTGCTGTTGTTCTGGGATTGATTTGCACTTTTCGCACCAAAGTACATTCATCTCTAGGAGACAGAACGCGTCTCCTTCCTGAGCGGTATGACGGCTGCGTGGTCCAATGGTGTTTGTACTATTGTTTGTACAGATGAACGTGGTACCTTCAGGCGTTTGGAAATTGCTCCCAATGATGAACCAGACTTGTGGAGGTCTACACTTGTTTTTCTGAGGTCTTGGCTGATTTCTTTTGATTTTCCCATGATGTCAAGCAAAGAGGCACTGAGTTTGAAGGTAGGCCTTGAAATACATCCACAGGTACACCTCCAATTGACTCAAATGATGTCAATTAGCCTATCAGAAGCTTCTAAAGCTATGACATCATTTTCTGGAATTTTCCAAGCTGTTTAAAGGCACAGTCAACTTAGTGTACGTAAACTTCTGACCCACTGGAATTGTGATACAGTGAATTATAAGTGAAATCATTTGTGTGTAATCAATTGTTGGAAAAATGACTTGTGTCATGCACAAAGTAGATGTCCTACCCGACTTGCCAAAACTATAGTTTGTTAACAAGAAATGTGTGGAGTGGTTGAAAAATGAGTTTTAATGACTCCAACCTAAGTGTATGTAAACTTTCGACTTCAAATGTACATATGAGATGAGTAATGTAGGATATGTAAACATTATTAAGGTGGCATTATTTAAAGTGACTAGTGATACATTTATTAAATCCATTTAATTCAATGGCATTACCTAAAGGTAATTATTCAGAATCATATCCTTGACTGAACTGTGTTCTAGCCATGACCTCTGCTTATGTAATGTGTTTAATGGGTAACTGTACCGTATCCTGTATACTGTAATGCACCTGTGTGTGTTTTTCACATCAGGCAGCTGCAGAAAACCAGCGCCCCAGTGGAGAGCAGGCTCAAGTATCTGACAGGAGAGTGGTTTTACGAGGCAAAGTCTCTTAGACACAGGGATAAGATCCATGGCTCCGAAATCATCCTGGCCTCCATGAAGCAGAGGAAAGCAGGTTCTTTAGGTGGGTCAAAAACACTGTTCAAACACTAATTGAGTGCAGCATACAGTAAGTCATTCTCACACAAAGATAAGCGTGTGTACAGTACACACATACTGCCAAATAATGAAAAAGCAAAACATCAGAGTAGAATGTGTACGGAAGAGTGCTACCAAACCACACTGTTTTGAGTTCAAAGTCAGGCCGCAAAGGTACTGTATTTAGTACTAAACGCTTATTGCGTCATGATTGCAAGGTATCCCGATATCTTTCCAACTGTCCCATTATCTGGTTTTAATGTCCATTCTAGAACGCCCTTCTAACCAATCAGGAACGACTATTCAACAATGCTGTGGTATAAGAAAAGTTTATGATATCGGGTTGGTATGTACAGATCAGCAGACATGGGTTTTTGAGTTTATAGTGAGGGTACTGGAACCACTTATTGTCTGTCTGTCTGTCTGTCTGTCTGTCTGTCTGTCTGTCTGTCTGTCTGTCTGTCTGTCTGTCTGTCTGTCTGTCTGTCTGTCTGTCTGTCTGTCTGTCTGTCTGTCTGTCTGTCTGTCTGTCTGTCTGTCTGTCTGTCTTTCTTGCAGATGGGTCTCTGTCCAGACCCAGAGCAGTCAGCGGTAAAGTCTCAGACATCACCCCCCCTCCAAAACCTGCCAGGCTCCTGGTGGCACCAACACGTCCCCAAGAGAACAGGTGATCCAATGCACCCCTCTTTCCTCATCCATCCCTAACCCATTCCTCTTTACTAGTCTCATAACTTTACCTAGTCTCATAACCATGGCTTAAGGCTAAGTCAGTATAGCAGTTCATCATGATTGATCAATCATAGTGCTTACCTGCACAGAGTGAGTGAGATACTCGGGTGTTTGAACAGCTCCTGAGTCCTGTGGTGTGTGTGCGTCTTAGGTGTGTCTCGTGACTCAATTGGAGTCAACATAGGTGGTGCTCACTGTTTGCATGGAATCTGTCTGCTCTGTTATACTTACAGGATGTGGTCTCACGAGGCTAGGAGTCAGTCACTATGGGAATGCTATAAAAAGTAATAATTTTGAGAAGTCGGTAATTCAATTTGATTTTCCTGTTATTTTACTTTTGTCTGTTACTGTACAGATAACGTGGCAGTATGATTCTCTGCCCAGTCACTTGTATTTGAATCGGTTCAAGTTTCGGAGGGGGGCTGCCAAGTGTTTGCGTAGGGAGGGGTTTTGGAAGATTTTGGAAATTGTTTCCCGAAAATGTTTAATTCTGATATCTTAAACCACTTCTTAAAGTCAATACAAAGTGAAGTCTTGTAGTGAAGCTTGGTGTGTTTGGCATGCTATGCATGAGGTCATATGGGCTGTGTTTACCTCCCTGACTCCCAGTGGGCAGCAGCCAGCTCTCTAGGTGAGTCGGCTCTTCCACAGCCCTGCCTCCCTTTGATGTCACAATTAATCACATGTGAGCAGGCATCAGTTATGCAGGAGGCGTGTTCACTGAACAGCCAGTCACAGAGGTGCTCAGGAATTTAATGAGGAAATGCAAATAAGCCACAGATTCCAGTACAGTGTATCCTGGTGCTCTGAGGGCTACTCATTTATAGTATACAGCCCCAACCCCAATTCCTATTCTATTTTGATTGTGGTTATTCTGTCTTTTTTTGCAGCGAAAGCCTCAGTGCATCAGATGCAGAGAAAGAGAGACTAAATTCAGTGGTGCGCTCCCCGGGAAGGGTATGTGAGATTTCATTTGCAGAGAATATATGTGAAGCATGAACAGAATAACCAAACAAAGCATTTTCATCTTGTTCTGATTTACTTCTGTTTTTCCAATCACAGTACGACAGTATTATGAAATATAGAATCATAAACCAATTGCATTTCCTAATCATGTTCTTCTCTTCTCATTCCAGCCAAGGCACAATCCTTTTAATCGAGCATCCCTTATTCTGGAGGTAGAGAAGACAGAAAAACAGTTATCCAATGGAAATCAAGATGCAGAGAAAGCATCTGAAAAAGGTTAGAGTGCAGTGCATACACCTTTTTACACAATCAAGCATTATGCAAACATACAGGTAAATAGAAGAAAAGGAGGTTGAGTCATATTGAGTAACCTGATCTTTCAGGATGCTATGAGAACCTATTTTGGCTGATTCACAATAAGGATTTACAAATGTAGGATCTTCATTTGGTCATTATTTTGTTGCTCAGAATGTTCCTGGACTTCAGATGAGCTTCGTGATTTACATAAATTCTGAAAGAACACACGTTTATATTAACAGTATTGCACTTTTCATGGAGCCACCTTTTGGCTAGATAATAGCATATTCACGATCAAGCAACATTATGGACTAAACTTTCAAATCCTTTTGCTGCGGGATTATTTCAGCTGTGGCAATATAGGTCAAATTAAGATCCTACATCTGTAGTAAGTTGATACTGATGCCAACCAGGCCTGTGACAAGGCAAGAACTTATCATAGTAAATAATCATAATTTCCTCCATCTCCTCACGCACACAGAGCCCTTATCTCCCCTGAAGATTCACATGACAGCAGACTCCACCAGTCACAACTCAGCAGGGTCTGCCACCTCCGAAGGGTCCTCTCTAGGATTCAGGCCTGTGCCCAAGAAGAGAACCTTCCTCTCCCGGCGCTCTCAGAGCTCTCTTACAGGCAGTGATGTCTCCGTCCCTAGGCAGCAAGGTCATGTAGCTGGGTCAAAGGTTACCGCCCCTGCCACTCAGGGAAGTCTCCAACATGGCTCCAGCTGGGGCTCCAACCAGTCCAGCCAGGGGGCATTGGACGTTCAGTCACAGAAAATGACTCCATCTTCCATCTGTGAGTTACAGAACAATGCAACTCCAGTTTCTCCCTCTAGTCAGCAACTGAACACTTTGAGTCACCTCTCCCATAAGCCACTGAAGGATTTAACCCTAGTCTCCACCAATACTGAGCTGGAGAGAGAGAAAGAGGCCCATGAGAGAGAGAAGAGAGCAGAGGAGCCCTCAGATAACTCAGTGAGGGCCACCTCTCTTCTTAGGGAAACTGAGAGTTCCAAAGTTCCATTGAGGCCCCTGAGTGAGCCAAAGCCTCTCAGACTGTTGGACCTTAGACCAGCCACACACTCTGATAATGACAGACACACAGATAAATCCTACACAGGTGGTCAGAAGAGTAGCGATGGTCTCATCCAGAGAGAGTTTGTCAGTGTGGGTCCTCCTCAGGGCAGAGAGAGGTCTGATGGTCCATTTTCAGAACCTCTGTCCATACCACTCTCTCCGAGTTCAGAACTAACAGCCCCTACTCACCACCAGGCTTCTCAGCATGCAGCCTTTCAACTAATTGAGATGCAGGACAAGGAGATGATAAGACCCTGCAATGTGGGAACCGCAATCAGACAGGAGGACCATAGTCTGCTTCCAAGCACTGTAGGTAAGTCCAAAGACAGAAAGTGAGAATTCATGGAGCCCACACTACAATCTAAAACCAGTGTGAAAATGTATTCAAAGTCATTCAAGTGCTTGGCTCAAGGGTACTGTTTATACATGAACGTGATCAATCAATGGAATTCTCACTAATGATGAAGGATATTACTAGGCCACTGTTGAAATGTCAAACCTTCAGTTTTTCAGCTTATTTTCTCATTCATCATAACACTTTTATTAACTTTCTTTTTTCAGATCAATGGATGCATCATGAACTCCATAACCCTGGGGATAAGCCTGATAAGCATGTTCATAAAAAACGATTAGGGCACAAACCTGCCTCTAAATTAGCCCCCCGTAGTCCCCAATCCACAGGGGAGGAGGGCGACTCCATATCTAAAGTCTTAGAGTGGTTCAGCCGCAGCACAGACAGCAATGACTGGCTGGAGACTGAAAGTGATCATCCAGACATGGAGGAAGACTTGATTGGCCCTGCGAAAACAGATACAGATGATCGGCCTACCTTTGAGAGCAGGTCTCAGCAGACGGAGGGGAAAGCTCCAGAGATGAAGAGAAAGCTTCTACATCTTGACCCCAGCCTGGATATACAAAGTATTGGAGAAGGAGTGTCAGTGTGTTTAACACCAGATGTAGAGGATGGATCTCAGTCTGAATCCTCTGTGAATCAACCTCCTGACCAGTCACCTCTGAATACAGAAAGATCATACCAGCCCAAGAGACGTATGTCTGAGGCTGAGAGGCTGAGAGCAGCATATAGGAAGGAGTTCAAGCAAGTGATGTTAGATAGAGAAGAGGATGTGATATATAGGCAAGAGGATGTGAAGAAGGTCAGTGGCCCTCCAGGCAAAGCTACTGGACCACAGGTCACAACACAGGAAGTCAAAGAGAAGGAGGAGTTCCAAGATGAGAACCAACCACCCAAAATCTCCCACCTGAAGTCCTTCTGGGAGAAGGGCAATACCGGGCCCAAGATACTCATCAGCAGATCAATCACTGACAAAGCACAGAAACAAATGAAGAAAGAGAAAGAGAGAGAACTAGCAGAGAAGTCTCATAGAACTGTTCCTGGCTCTGAGTCATACAGTGTGGAGGGGTCGTCCAGGAAGAATCTCTGGGATGGAAAAGAGGATGAACGGTTAAGCCTAGATACTCAACAAAACTCTGCTAGTCAAGATGTGAGAAGTGTTCAGCCGAGTGTTAGGCCTTACAAACAGGAGGTATACACACCCAAACAGAGTGTTGTTATTGCTCCATCTATAGAGATATGTACACTGCCAACCTGGGATGTTAGCTACACTCCTGGGGCTCAAAGTGAGGAGGATGATTTGACATTAACAGAAGAAGATCTCAGAAGATCCCCAATGACAGTAGACAGAAGAAGCTCAGAGGCCGAAATAGTCTTCCTAACTAGACTCCATCCTCAGCCTGACACGGTGTCCCAGTCCAGACTCAGTCCAGAACCTCAGAGATTCTCCCCATCCACACTTAGTACTCAGCCTGAACTGCTCCTCCAGCCCACAGTTAACCCCCAGCCTGTGAAGCTCTCACCTGCCATACCAAAACCCCAACCTGACATGCCGTTCAGTCCCAATCCACTGCCTGAACTACTCTTCCAGCCTGCAACCAGCCCAGACTCTAAGAAGTTCCATCAGTCTAGACACAAGGTTGAAAAAGAAAGTGAACAGTTTTTCCCCAAAACTCAGCAGAGCTATGTCAATGAAGAAACAAAGGAGGGTAAAGAATTGAAAGGAAATTTTGTGCAGTCAAGTGTGTCCAGTAAAAAACAAGACCACACCATTACAGATAAAGGAAATAGCCCACACACTCTGAAACAGGTTCCCCCTCGGCAGGACAGCAAGGCAGACAAGATAAAGCAGCTCAAGTGCTTCTGGGAGCAGGAGAAGAACAGGCCTATATTTTATACAGGTAAATCAAAAGAAGCAGGGGACTCCAGCATGACTCAAATTCCATCATCGACCCCAGGAAAGCTGAATAAAAGGTTTACCAAGTCTGAGTTTGACCTGAGGTCAATCTGCAACGAATCAGACAGCGACCACAAAGGGGATTCCAACCTTTCCTCTGACAGAAAAAGACAGAATTTCACAGTCTTCACAATGAATCAAAGACTGGAGAAGTCGTCCCCAGGTCTTGGAGCAAACCGCTCGCAGTTTAAGAATCTTCGTAACTTCTGGGGTGAGGCCACTTCGAATAGCAGAGGGCCGATCTCTTCTGACGAACCCAAAAGCCTCAAAAAGAAGGAGCCAATGGATGCCCAGAACTCCATGCTTGAGTTAAAGCAATGTGTTGATCCTGATTTCTATAGCAAATCTTCCCCCGGCCAGTCACAAAAGGTCAGTGCTAGACCACCTTTGGATGAGAGTCGGCTTAAGAAAACATCTTCACCTTCTTCACCATCTTCTCCATCTCGCCCTCCATCTTTAGTCAGGGGGAACAAAGACAGAGAGCACCAGTCGAGGTCTAAATCGATTGGAGCGGGTTCAGGAGCTATGATTGACACTAAAGCGCACCAGTCAAAGTCTAGATCAGTTGGGGTGGGATCAGGAGCTATGATTGACACTAAAGCCAACTTCTCACCTCAAGTCACCGTAGAGTCAGAGCTGCAAAGAGCCCCTGGTGTACCAAGGGGCTCAGAACAGGACTTCACCAAAGAGGAAAAGGCCCGGAAGCCCAAAAGCACCTCAGGAAAGGAATCTTGGTCTCACAAAGCTAGAAAAGACAGTTTTGGAAACTCAAGTGGAAGTGGACGTGCAAGTTCCCTTCGGCGTGCCACCAGTATGTTCACATTAGACATGAATGAGGAACAGGACCAAACTTCTCTGTTGTACCCTAAAAAGACACTAGATATTGGTCCTTTTCAAGCTAAAAGGACACAGGGTAGACGACAGAGTGCTGACAAGCAAGCACTTCTTGGTCCAAGGAGGTCCTCAAAATCATCAGACGAGTCTGAAACTCTGACACCTCGCGCTCGGGCCTTTGTTCCCAGAGACTACCGCCATTACCTGGGGATCACAGAGAAGACCAGCGTCCACACTGCTCTGGCCCTGGCAGTGAAGGAGCAGGAGGAGGCAGAAGGCCCGCCTGGGGCTGAACTTGACCTGAGTTGTGGGCTTGTCAGATCCAGCACCCTAGTGGGCTCAGAGGAGCGCTACAGCAGGAGGAACAGCAAGGTAACCCAGCGCCCCCTGGCCCTCTGGTCAAACCAGGGCAGCACTGACACAGGACGTGAGTCATCATTCAGTGCGTCTGAGAGAGCATCGAGCAGCACGTCTGAAACTTGGTCTAACTCCAGGATCAGTTCAAACCGTGAGTTTTGATGATCTACTGTAACACCCTGTTGTCTTAGTACAAGTGTTATGTAACCTGTGTCATTTCATGAAAATATACAATATTTATTAGTTTATCTGGGTTCCATGTGAAATCATCTACTTGTAGATGTTTTTGTAGATGAGGCAGCATCCAGGATGCAGTGTCCTTGGCTATCTGTGTCAGTGTAAATAGAGTGTGTGAAGGGAATCAGCTGCCTGTGTTTAATTTGTGGGTTGGACAATATGCTTTTGTAACTTTATTGACATCACATGGTTTTCTAATAGAGCCAACAGCCAAGTAGCCAAGTTTTGCTTTGTTTGAGTTAAGCATTCCAGTTCAGGATAGATCAAGAACATTCTTGAGTTTACTTTTATGAGTGGTGATATTTACAATATAGCCAGTAAAACAAATGATTTTCGACAACCTCAAATATATTTTTCTCTTTCAACTTAAAAACTCTAGAGAAGCTTGTGTAAACAACAGACTACATACACTGAGTGTACAAAACATTATGAAAACCTGCTCTTTCCATGACATAGACTGACCAGGTGAATCCAGATGAAAGCTATGATCCCTTATTGATGTCACTTATTAAATCCACTTCAATCAGTGTAGATGAAGGGAAGGAGACAGGTTAAAAAGGTTTTTAAACCTCGAGACAATTGAGACATGGATTGTATACTTGTACCATTCAGAGGGTGAATCGACAAGATAAAAGATTTAAGTCCCTTTGAACGGGGTATGGTAGTAGGTGCCAGGTTGTAATGCTGCTGGGTTTTTCACAATCAACAGTTTCCCATGTGTATCAAGAATGGTCCACCACCCAAAGGACATCCAGCCAACTTGACACAACTGTGGGTAGCTTTGGAGTCAACATGGGCTAGCATCCCTGTGGAACTCTTTTGACAACTTGTAGAGTCCATGCCTAGACAAATTGAGGCTGCTCTGAGGGCAAAAGGGGGGTTGCAACTCAGTATTAGGAAGGTTAATGTTTTGTACCCTCAGTGTAAATGATCAGTGTAAAGAGGCCGCATGTAATGTTTTTTTTAACACGTCCATGTGTGGTCTTTATTGAAGGCATCTGCATGTACAGTATGAGCAACTCTTTCTCTAATGTCTGATGTTTTAGGTGACAATTATGATGAGGATCAGGACCATGTACAGAAGGCATTGAAGAGAGCTCAGGCCCGCCCACGAAATCTGGCCAAAAGTCTTGAGGACATCACAGCATCCATGCCACCACGTGAGAAATGTCCCTTGTCTTCTCAACCACTATACAAGCATTATAGGGGTGCTGTCAGGATGGCTCAGGTACCAGTATTAATGCAGGTTGAGGTGAAAAAGTAATGTTGTCTTTGTTTTCCACCATTCCCTACAGGACAAGATAGAAGGCTAGCTCCTCTTGATGACATCAGGCGAAGCAGTGATGGTTAAGATTTGTTTTGTACCTTTCTTATACATGTTATTTGCCTTTGGATTGATATTGGGTTAAACAGTTTATACCAAATATAATGTAGAATACAGACTTTTTATTCTATGTTGTAGAATGCTAGCATTGTTGGGTAATTCAATAGCTACAGTAAGTGATCTATGATAAGGTTAATCAAATCAAATTGTATCGGTCACATACACATGTTTAGCAGATGTTACTGCGGGTGTAGTAAAATGCTTGTATTTCTAGCTCCAACAGTGCAGTAATATCTAACACTTCACAACAATACACACAAACCTAAAAGTAAAATAATGGAATTAAGGATATACAGTGAGGGGGAAAAAGTATTTGATCCCCTGCTGGTTTTGTACGTTTGCCCACTGACAAAGAAATTATCAGTCTATAATTTTAATGGTAGGTTTATTTGAACAGTGAGAGACAGAATAACAACAAAAAAATCCAGAAAAACGCATGTCAAAAATGTTATAAATTGATTTGCATTTTAATGGGGAAAATAAGTATTTGACCCCCTCTCAATCAGAAAGATTTCTGGCTCCCAGGTGTCTTTTATACAGGTAACGAGCTGAGATTAGGAGCACACTCTTAAAGGGAGTGCTCCTAATCTCAGTTTGTTACCTGTATAAAAGACACCTGTCCACAGAAGCAATCAATCAATCAGATTCCAAACTCTCCACCATGGCCAAGACCAAAGAGCTCTCCAAGGATGTCAGGGACAAGATTGTAGACCTACACAAGGCCGGAATGGGCTACAAGACCATCGCCAAGCACCTTGGTGAGAAGGTGACAAACAGTTGGTGCGATTATTCGCAAATGGAAGAAACACAAAAGAACTGTCAATCTCCCTCGGCCTGGGGCTCCATGCAAGATCTCACCTCGTGGAGTTGCAATGATCATGAGAACGGTGAGGAATCAGCCCAGAACTACACGGGAGCATCTTGTCAATGATCTCAAGACAGCTGGGACCATAGTCACCAACAAAACAATTGGTAACACACTATGCTGTGAAGGACTGAAATCCTGCAGCGCCCGCAAGGTCCCCCTGCTCAAGAAAGCACATATACATGCCCGTCTTAAGTTTGCCAATGACCATCTGAATGATTCAGAGGACAACTGGGTGAAAGTGTTGTGGTCAGATGAGACCAAAATGGAGCGCTTTGGCATCAACTCGCTGTATTTGGAGGAGGAGGAATGCTGCCCATGACACCAAGAACACCATCCCCACCGTCAAACATGGAGGTGGAAACATTATGCTTTGGGGGTGTTTTTCTGCTAAGGGGACAGGACAACTTCACCGCATCAAAGGGACGATGGACGGGGCCATGTACCATCAAATCTTGGGTGAGAACCTCCTTCCCTCAGCCAGGGCATTGAAAATGGGTCGTGGATGGGTATTCCAGCATGACAATGACCCAAAACACACGGCCAAGGCAACAAAGGAGTGGCTCAAGAAGAAGCACATTAAGGTCCTGGAGTGGCCTAGCCAGTCTCCAGACCTTAATCCCAAAGAAAATCTGTGGAGGGAGCTGAAGGTTTGAGTTGCCAAACGTCAGCCTCAAAACCTTAATGACTTGGAGAAGATCTGCAAAGAGGAGTGGGACAAAATCCCTCCTGAGATGTGTGCAAACCTTGTGGCCAACTACAAGAAACGTCTGACCTCTGTGATTGCCAACAAGGGTTTTGCCACCAAGTACTAAGTCATGTTTTGCAGAGGGGTCAAATACTTATTTCCCTCAATAAATGCAAATCAATTTATAACATTTTTTTGTTGTTATTCTGTCTCTCACTGTTCAAATAAACCTACCATTAAAATTATAGACTGATCATTTCTTTGTCAGTGGGCAGATGTAAAAAATCAGCAGGGGATCAAATACTTTTTTCCCTTACCGTATAAATATTAGGATGAGCAATGTCAGAGTGGCTTTGACTAAAATACAGTAGAATAGAATACAGTATATACATATGAGATGAGTAAAGCAAAAATATGTAAACATTATTAAAGTGACTAGTGTTCCATTATTAAAGTGGCCAGTGATTTCAAGTTTATGTACAGTTGTCAGAACCGGGAAAAACTAGGAAACAGGAGGCAAAGGGCTGTGAGACATACAGTTGAAGTCGGAACTTTACATACACCTTAATCAAATACATTTAAACTCAGTTTTTCACAATTCCTGACATTTAATCTGAGTAAAAATTCCCTGTCTTAGGTCAGTTAGGATCACCACTTTATTTTAAGAATGTGAAATGTCAGAATAATAGTAGAGAGAATGATTTATTTCAGCTTTTATTTCTTTCATCACATTCCCAGTGGGTCAGAAGTTTACATACACTCAATTAGTATTTGGTAGCATTGCCTTTAAATTGTTTAACTTGGGTCAAACGTTTTGGGTAGCCTTCCACAAGCTTCCCACAATAAGTTGGGTGAATTTTGGCCCATTCATCCTGACAGACCTGGTGTAACTGAGTCCGGTTTGTAGGCCTCCTTGCTCGCACATGCTTTCTCAGTTCTGCCCACAAATTTTCTATAGGATTGAGGTCAGGGTTTTGTGATGGCCACTCCAATACCTTGACTTTGTTGTCCTTAAGCAATTTTGCCACAACTTTGGAAGTATGTTTGGGGTCATTGTCCATTTGGAAGACCCATTTGCGACTAAGCTTTAACTTCCTGACTGATGTCTTGAGATGTTGCTTCAATATATCCACATCATTTTCCATCCTCATGATGCCACCTATTATGTGAAGTGCACCAGCCCCTCCTGCAGCAAAGCACCCCCACAACATGATGCTGCCACCCCCGTGCTTCAAGGTTGGGATGGTGTTCTTCGGCTTGCAAGAGTCCCCCTTTTTCCTCCAAACATAACGATGGTCATTATGGCCAAACAGTTCTATTTTTGTCCAGAGGACATTTCTCCAAGAAGTACGATCTTTGTCCCCTATGTGCAGTTGCAAACCGTAGTCTGACTTTTTTTCTGGTGGTTTTGGAGCAGTGGCTTCTTCCTTGCTGAGCGGCCTTTCAGGTTATGTCGATATAGGACTCGTTTTACTGTGGATATAGATATTTTTGTACCTATTTCCTCCAGCATCTTCACAAGGTCCTTTGCTGTTGTTCTGGGATTGATTTGCACTTTTCGCACCAAAGTACGTTCATCTCTAGGAGACAGAACGCGTCTCCTTCCTGAGCGGTATGACGGCTACGTGGTCCCATGGTGTTTATACTTGAGTTCTATTGTTTGTACAGATGAACGTGGTACCTTCAGGCGTTTGGAAATTGCTCCCAAGGATGAACCAGACTTGTGGAGGTCTACAATAATTTTTCTGAGGTCTTGGCTGATTACTTATGATTTTCCTAAACTCCACTGAGTTTGAAGGTAGGCCTTGAAATACATCCACAAATACACCTCCAATTGGCTCAAATTATGTAAATTAGCCTATCAGAAACTTCTAAAGCCATGACATCATTTTCTGGAATTGTCCAAGCTGTTTAAAGGCACAGTCAACTTAGTGTATGTAAACTTCTGACCCACTGGAATTGTGATACAGTGAGTTATAAGTGAAATTACTTGTGTCATGCACAAAGTAGATGTCCTAACCGACTTGTGAAAACTATAGTTTGTTAACAAGAAATTTGTCGAGTGGAACCCAGCAGCATTACAACCTGGCACCTACTACCATACCCCGTTCAAAGGGACTTAAACCTAAGTGTATGTAAACTTCCGACTTCAACTGTAGGTCAGCAGCCTCTAAGCTGCAGGGTTACGTAACCGGGTGGAAGCCGCCTAGTGATGGCTTTTTAACAGTATGATGGCCTTGATATAGAAGCTGTTTTTCAGTCTCTCGGTCCCTGACCTCTCCTTCTGGATGATAGCGGGGTGAACAGGCAGTGGCTCAGGTGGTTGTTGTCCTTGATGATATTTTTGGCCTTCCTGTGACATCGGGTGCTGTAGGTTTCCTGGAGGGCAGGTAGTTTGCCTCCGGTGATGCGTTGGGCAGACCGCACCACCCTCTGGAGAGTCTTGCGGTTGCGGGCGGTGCAGTTGCCGTTCCAGGCTGTGATACAGCCCGACAGGATGCTCGTAATTGTGCATCTGTAAAAGTTTCTGAGGGTTTTAGGTACCAAGCCGAACAATTAACCTCTCATCCCTCTCTTTGTTATGTCCTCCCTCAGCATCTACCCTCCCCTCTCCCTCCTCATCCCTCTACTCTGACACTGAACATTTGAAGAAGATGAGCAAATCTGTTCCCTCGTTCCTGCAAAATGAGGTAAAGTCACTGCAGCTTTATTCCATGTGAGCGCTTTAGGTCAAAGAACACTGTATGTCTGTATGTGCACTGGGCATTCTAGCTCTGCTGTCTGTGTTCTAGAGCGATGGCAGAGACACTGACTCCTCCTCTGAGGACAGTTACCATGGTGGCAGGCAGAACACGGGCAGATCTATGACTAAACTCAGCAGCTCCTCTGGCATGGCATCTGTGTCCTCTGTATGTTCACTTCACGCATGCCCTGCTAAGACGCAACCACTGTTCACATTCAAAGCATGCACATTTTCTGCCTAACCAAGTTTAACTGGCATTTTCTATTGGCAACTATCATGATTATACAATATTAACAGTCTTATTAAATCTCTTAATTGTCCCGTTAACCACAAATTTGATAGTTTTTCACATCCTGACTTTAATGAGAACTGCCTGCAAGGCTATGGTTTTATGTAAACTGTTTAAACGTTTTTAACTCTGTGTGTGTGTTAGCTGAGTGGCAGTGTGATGACAATGTACAGTGGCGACTATGGAGGTGTGGAGGTGCAGGGGAACATCCAGTTCTCCATCAACTACGTCCAGAAGCTCAGGGAGTTCCACATCTTTGTGGCTCAGTGCCAAGATCTGGCGGCCATCGAACCCAAGAGGGGCCGCTCTGACCCGTGAGTATAGTACCACTATTACACTAGGCCGCTGATTGGATTCCTTATGGTCCTTGAATATTGGGAATATATAGCCTTGCGTTCTTATTTACTACTCCATAATTGATTGGACACTGCTGAAATACATGGTACTTTGTGTGTATGATTCTTGTGTTTCTTGTCGTAGGTATGTTAAAAGTTACCTGGTGCCTGACAAAGCCAATCTAGGGAAGAGGAAAACGTCTGTGAAGAAGAAGACTGTCAACCCCATTTTCAACGAGCTCCTCAGAGTAAGAGATTTTCTAAAAACTCTATTTATGATTTACGTTAAATAGAGTAATGTATCATTACACATACATCAGGTCTGACATAAAGTGCTTTTAGCAAAAGCTCTCTCTTTTGTTCCTTCATCAGTATCGGCTTCGTATGGAGTACCTCCGAACTCAGACCCTCATTCTCTCCGTCTGGCACCATGACACCTTTGGCAGGAACAGTTTTCTGGGGGAGGTGGATGTGGACCTGTCCAAATGGGACTTTAACCACACCCAGATGAACTACTTAGCTCTGAAATCCAGAGTAAGACAACAACACATCTGCTTTGTCTGTGTACTGGTCTCATTCAGTACTGTACTAAAACAATAATCCAAGACTGAAATCCATATCTCTGCTTTTGTTATTTATTTCAATGGCTGTGCGTGTTAGTATTGTTTGACATGACATGTGTATGCTGCTATACACAGTAGGTTGTGGAGGTGTGAGTGTGGTTTGGAGTGTGTCCAGTGAGGTGGTGGTGCTATATCGTAAATTGGCGTACTCTCTGTGCTGACTTTCTTCCCCTGGTCTCCTCAGCCCACCTCCAGTCTGCAGCCCTCAGATGACAGAGGGGAGATGAAACTGGCCATACGCTTCCTGCCTCAAGTCTCCCACAGTAAAAGTCTGTACGCCTCACATGTCTTAACTGTCACCAGTCTCTATAAGCAATTTATTATATAGAAAATGTATATTTTATCAAGAAAATGTGTTGCTTTCGTTAACTAGTTACCTTACATTAAAATATGACTTTTGTGCAATAGAAAGCTTGTGTACACGTTCACTGAATCATGCTTGATTCTGATCCCTAGGCCTAGGAAAGGACCCCCCCTCTAACAAAGGTGAGGTTCACATTTGGGTGAAAGACTGCAAGAACCTTCCCCTCATCAGAGGGGCCACCGTCGACCCATATGTCAAGTGGTACGTACGACACATGCCATAAATAATATCAACATTTGAAATGTATGAATGGCAAAATATGATCAAGGAGAACTACAGTATCTGGGGAGAACAGAAGATGTGGAGACCTATCATAAAGACATATTTCCTTCTTAGCCTCGATTTCCAGCCTTTCAAATTTGCTTTGCTCAGGATAGTTGTAGCTTGTATATGTAATATTTCTGAAACAATTGCCTGACTTGTGAGACTATCTCCTCCGTAGCTTCGTGCTCCCAGACACGAGCAGAAAGAGTCGTCAGAAGACACGGGTGCTGAGGAGGACGGTGGAGCCGGTGTTTAACCACACCATGGTGTACGACGGCTTCAGACAGGAAGACCTGAAGGAGGCTTGCGTGGAGCTGACCGTGTGGGACCGTGACAAGTTGGCTAGTAACTTCCTGGGGGGTCTAAGACTGGGGCCTGGCACAGGTACTAATGGACTTTTCTATTACATTTTCTAGATTTCTCCATAGAAACACATTCATTTTATTCAATTGATTACAATGGCTAAGCCTAGATTCTCTCCATCTCTCCATACAGGCAGAAGTTATGGGGCGGTGGTGAATTGGATGGACTCGAATGCTGACGAGGTAGCTCTATGGGAACGAATGATGACCTCTCCAAACGAATGGGTGGAGGATGTGCTGCCACTGAGAATGCTGACCACAGCAAAGACTGTGTTAAAATGAGAACGACTCTGAGAGAAAGTCTTCAACCTGCCACAGTTTAAATAACATTGTTGCTTTTTATATTATATACTGTGATGTGTAATCTAGATGAATCAAATACATTTTATATTGGAATATATAGGAATGAAGAAGCACTTGTAAAAATCTACTGAACAATTTGATGATCATATGTCTCTTTAATACATTTGTTATATTAATGATAATCATACAAGCCAAATATTATTATTATCATCAGCCAAAACACACTTATTTTTGGTGTTTAATCCTCAATTACAACAAGCTTACTCACTCCATTATTTATATTTGTGTACATCCTAACATTATTAACCAAAATTAAAGAATGTGCAATGATGAGTATTCAGTGTTTTGAGAATTGATAGTTAGTCCAGAAGATGTGAAAAGTTTTAGTAGCTCCATGGTCTGTCTGTGTGTGGGGGTGATGTACAGTCTACTCTGTACCCATCTCTTCAAACATAACTGCCTGAGTAACGGCCCTCACTACATGTGACTTTGTACATAGTGTGACAGATCACTTTGGCCAGAAAGCACTAAGCGCACTGCATCAGCAGCCCCACCAGATGGACCAACACTCAAACAGCAGGACTATTATTTTACCATGCAAGGTCAGGAAATTGTTGGTTTGGGAACCTGTGACTGATTTTCATTATTTTCAAACTGTTGGTATCATTCTGGAATGGGATCTTTTTGGTAGACAATATATATATATATATCTATACTACCGGTCAAAGGTTTTAGAACACCTACTCATTCCATAGTTTCTCTTTATTTTTACAATTTTCTACAAAGTAGAATAATAGTGAAGACATCAAAACTATGAAATAACATATATGGAATCATGTAGTAACCAAAAAAGTGTTAAACAAATCAAAATATATGTTATATTTGAGATTCGTCAAATAGCCACCCTTTGCCTTGATGACAGCTTTGCACAGTCTTGGCATTCTCTCAAGCACCTTCATGAGGTAGTCATCTGGAATTCATTCCAATTAAAAGGTGTGCCTTCTAAAAAGTTAATTTGTGGAATTTCTTTCCTTCTTAATGCATTTGAGCCAATCAGTTGAGTTGGCAAGGTAGGGGTATACAGAAGATAGCCCTATTTGGAGAAAAAAAAGTCCATATAAGGGCAAGAACAGCTCAAATAAGCAAGAGAAACGACAGTCCGTCATTACTTTAAGACATGAAGGTCAGTCAAAAAAACTTTGAAAGTTTCTTTAAGTGCAGTCCCAAAAACCATCAAGCGCTATGATGAAACTGGCTCTCATGAGGACCGCCACAGGAATGGAAGACCCAAAGTTACCTCTGCTGCAGAGAATAAGTTCATTAGAGTTACCAGCCTCAGAAATTGCAACCCAAATAAATGCTTCACAGAGTTCAAGTAACAGACACATCTCAACATCAACTGTTCAGAGGAGACTGCGTGAATCAGGCCTTCATGGTCGAATTGCTTCAAAGAACCCACTACTAAAGGACAGTTGATGTTGAATATTGGGAATATATAGCCTTGCTTTCTTATTGCCAGTTGATGTTGCCTGTTGATGTTGAGATGTGTCTGTTACTTGAACTCTGTGAAGCATTTATTTGGGCTACAATCTGAGATGCAGTTACCTCTAATGAACTTATCCTCTGCAGCAGAGGTAACTCTGGGTCTTCCTTTCCTGTGGCGGTCCTCATAAGAGCCAGTTTCATCATAGTGCTTCCTGTGGGGCTTGATCAAGTTCTTGACTGACCATGTCTTACAGTAATGATGGACTGTCATTTCTCTTTGCATATTTGAGCTGTTCTTGCCATAATATGGACTTGTTCTTTTACCAAATAGGGCTATCTTCTCTCTCTTTATATATATATATATACTGTATATATACAGTGGGGAGAACAAGTATTTGATACACTGCCGATTTTGCAGGTTTTCCTACTTACAAAGCATGTAGAGGTCTGTAATTTTTATCATAGATACACTTCAACAAAAATCCAGAAAATCACATTGTATGATTTTTAAGTAATTAATTAGCATTTTACTGCATGACATAAGTATTTGATACATCAGAAAAGCAGAACTTAATATTTGGTACAGAAACCTTTGTTTCATACGTTTCCTGTAGTTCTTGTCCAGGTTTGCACACACTGCAGCAGGGATTTTGGCCCACTCCTCCATACAGACCTTCTCCAGATCCTTCAGGTTTCGGGGCTGTCGCTGGGCAATACAGACTTTCAGCTCCCTCCAAAGATTTTCTATTGGGTTCAGGTCTGGAGACTGGCTAGGCCACTCCAGGACCTTGAGATGCTTCTTACGGAGCCACTCCTTAGTTGCCCTGGCTGTGTGTTTCGGGTCGTTGTCATGCTGGAAGACCCAGCCACGACCCATCTTCAATGCTCCTACTGAGGGAAGGAGGTTGTTTTCCAAGATCTCGCGATACATGGCCCCATCCATCCTCCCCTCAATACGGTGCAGTCGTCCTGTCCCCTTTGCAGAAAAGCATCCCCAAAGAATGATGTTTCCACCTCCATGTTTCACGGTTGGGATGGTGTTCTTGGGGTTGTACTCATCCTTCTTCTTCCTCCAAACACTGCGAGTGGAGTTTAGACCAAAAAAGCTCTATTTTTGTCTCATCAGACCACATGACCTTCTCCCATTCCTCCTCTGGATCATCCAGATGGTCATTGGCAAACTTCAGACGGGCCTAGACATGCGCTGGCTTGAGCAAGGGGACCTTGCGTGCGCTGCAGGATTTTAATCAATGACGGCGTAGTGTGTTACTAATGGTTTTCTTTGCGACTGTGGTCCCAGCTCTCTTCAGGTCATTGACCAGGTCCTGCCGTGTAGTTCTGGGCTGATCCCTCACCTTCCTCATGATCATTGATGCCCCACAAGGTGAGATCTTGCATGGAGCCCCAGACCGAGGGTGATTGACCGTCATCTTGAACTTCTTACATTTTCTAATAATTGCGCCAACAGTTGTTGCCTTCTCTCCAAGCTGCTTGCCTATTGTCCTGTAGCCCATCCCAGCCATGTGCAGGTCTACAATTTTATCCCTGATGTCCTTACACAGCTCTCTGGTATTGGCCATTGTGGAGAGGTTGGAGTCTGTTTGATTGAGTGTGTGGACAGGTGTCTTTTATACAGGTAACGAGTTCAAACAGGTGCAGTTAATACAGGTAATGAGTGGAGAACAGGAGGGCTTCTTAAAGAAAAACTAACAGGTCTGTGAGAGCCGGAATTCTTACTGGTTGGTAGGTGATCAAATACTTATGTCATGCAATAAAATGCAAATGAATTACTGGATTTTTGTTTTAGATTCCGTCTCTCACAGTTGAAGTGTACCTATGATAAAAATTACAGACCTGCTTTGTATGTAGGAAAACCTGCAAAATCGGCAGTGTATCAAATACTTGTTCTCCCCACTGTATATAAACTGTATATATTATGTATGTTAATTGTAATCTCTACATCCTCACACTAGTGGGCTTTGTGAGGGTTCCCAGGTGATGACAGAAGTGATCATTGAGACAGGGCTGGTTGCTCATGAACTCCATGGTGCTGGAGAAGCAGAGGGAGATACAGAGCTGGGCCAGCGTGTCACTGCAGTACAGCTGACGGTCCGTCTTCACCGTCTCAAAAGACCTCAAGTCTGGCTCCCAGCCCTCCCTCAGAGTGTAAAGGGAACAGGTGCATCTGATCCAGGGCAGTGGAGAGTCAATGTCTCAATCAGCGTCCCAAATGGCATCCTATTCCCTATATAGTGCATTACTATTGACCAGGGCTTTGGTCAAAATTAGTGCACTATCAATGGCATAGGGTGCCATTTGGGATTTAGACCATGAGTCATAGGGGTAAATATAAGTATGAAACTGTTAGTGGCAGAGACGCAGAGCTATGTGCATTCCTTATTTAGAAGTTTCCCACAGTGCAATACTGTACAGTACAACACAGTACAATTTTCGTACATTAGTGGGTGCCTCCCCCTGCTACATTTTGAATTGCTTTACATGTTTGTCACCTATGGGATAATATATTAACTCTCCTTTTTTATAACGTTTTTATGCCTTTTCTTGTGCCTAAAAAGTCCATCAGCTCCTTTTTCTCTTGTGGGTTTGAAGAGTAATTTATCTCTTTATCGTCTTAATCCATTTCTTGGCAGACCATAGCCAGGAGGAGTGCAGCCCAAAAAAGCCCTGCCAGTCAACTAGGCATTCAGTACACACACCCAAAGAGAACCCAAACAGTTCTGTACACACATATCACGCCAAAAGAGTGTTTTAGAATACTGATGGATGTGAGTATTTAGACTACTAGTACTTAAATCTGTTACCAAAACTGTACTTTGTTATGCTGCTGGTTTAGGTTTTCTTTAGACTTTTACACGTTCTTTGACTGAACTAATATTGTATTTAGGCTACTGAATATACAGAAACCAAAAGATAGGTGCCAGGTGAAATTTCTTAAATAAGACAAATAGTAAAAAATAATTACTTGTGTAGGTTCTGTGAAAGCTTTTCAACATGCTGCTGTTTTGACTTGTTGCACAAAGGGAGAACATTCTCTATAATCAAGCTGAAGCTACACTTGAACATTTGTATGATACATCTACATAATCACCCAACCAAGACATCCATGATACTCTCCCCACTGACAGTCCACGGCTGCTTTCCCAGTAATAAGGCACGCACTGTCACAAAATAAAAGATAGGAGAATCAAACTAGTATAACTATTCTTAGGTAAAGGCCAAGACTAGAGTTGCCAGTTTTGTTGGCCCAAGAGCAAACA
Organism: Salvelinus alpinus; assembly: GCF_045679555.1. NCBI lineage: Eukaryota > Metazoa > Chordata > Actinopteri > Salmoniformes > Salmonidae > Salvelinus > Salvelinus alpinus. The sequence continues at coordinate 685,343 of NC_092107.1, forward strand.
TCTAAAAATGATATGGAGGATGGACAATTATTTCACACAAAAAATATTAATAAAATACTTTAATATGAATCTGTCAAGCAAGTGCATACAACATTTGCTCTGGCCTTTAGCTATCAAACATTTACTCTGACTAGCAGTCAGCTACCATACAAAAGATTCTTACAAAAATCTGTACATGCCATATAGGAACTATACATTTAGGTGTGTAGAAGTTTACCTCTAGTGCCCTGCTGCTACTTCAATTATAAATTGCTATGTTTCTTAACAATATGCATGAACTAACCATTATTTACTCATGTTACCAAGAACTAACCATCCTTTACTCATGAACTGAGAACTAACCATCCTGTACTCATGAACTGAGAACTAACCATCCTTTACTCATGAACTGAGAACTAACCATCCTGTACTCATGAACTGAGAACTAACCATCCTGTACTCATGAACTGAGAACTAACCATCCTGTACTCATGAACTGAGAACTAACCATCCTGTACTCATGAACTGAGAACTAACCATCCTTTACTCATGTTACCGAGAACTAACCATCCTTTACTCATGTTACCAAGAACTAACCATCCTTTACTCATGAACTGAGAACTAACCATTATTTACTCACGTTACCAAGAATGAACCATCCTTTACTCATGAACTGAGAACGAACCATCCTTTACTCATGAACTGAGAACGAACCATCCTTTACTCATGAACTGAGAACGAACCATCCTTTACTCATGTTACCAAAAACTAACCATCCTTTACTCATGAACTGAGAACTAACCATCCTTTACTCATGAACTGAGAACTAACCATTATTTACTCATGTTACCAAGAACTAACCATCCTTTACTAATTAACTGAGAACTAACCATCCTTTACTCATGTTACCAAGAACTAACCATCCTTTACTCATGTTACCAAGAAATAACCAGCCTTTACTAATGAACTGAGAACTAACCATCCTTTACTCATGTTACCAAGAATTAACCATCCTTTACTAATGAACTGAGAACTAACCATCCTTTACTCATGTTACCAAGAACTAACCATCCTTTACTCATGAAATGAGAACTAACCATCCTTTACTTATGAACTGAGAACTAACCATTCTTTACTCATGAACTGAGAACTAACCATCATTTACTCATGTTCCCAAGAACTAACCATCCTTTACTCATGTTCCCAAGAACTAACCATCCTTTACTCATGTTACCAAGAACTAACCATCCTTTACTCATGAACTGAGAACTAACCATCCTTTACTCATGTTACCAATAACTAACCATCCTTTACTCATGAACTGAGGACTAACCATTCTTTACTTATGTTACCAAGAACTAACCATCCTTTACTCATGAACTGAGAACTAACCATCCTTTACTCATGTTACCAAGAACTAACCATCCTTTACTCATGAACTGAGAATTAACCATCCTTTACTCATGTTACCAAGAACTAATCATCCTTTACTCATGAACTGAGAACTAACCATCCTTTATTCATGTTACCAAGAACTAACCATCCTTTACTCATGAACTGAGAACTAACCATCCTTTACTCATGAACTGAGAACTAACCATCCTTTACTCATGAACTGAGAACTAACCATTATTTACTCATGTTACCAAGAACTAACCATCCTTTACGCATGAACTGAGAACTAACCATCCTTTACTCATGTTACCAAGAACTAACCGTCCTTTACTCATGAACTGAGAACTAACCATCCTTTACTCATGAACTGAGAACTAACCATCCTTTCCTCATGAACTGGTAACTAACCATCCTTTCCTCATGTTACTAAGAACTAACCATCCTTTACTCATGAACTGATAACTAACCATTATTTACTCCTGTTACCAAGAATGAACCTTGCTTTACTTATGAACTGAGAAATAACCATCCTTTACTCATGGATTGAGGACTAACCATTCTTTACTTATGTTACCAAGAACTAACCATCCTTTACTCATGAACTGAGAACTAACCATCCTTTACTCATGTTACCAAGAACTAACCATCCTTTACTCATGAACTGAGAATTAACCATCCTTTACTCATGTTACCAAGAACTAATCATCCTTTACTCATGAACTGAGAACTAACCATCCTTTATTCATGTTACCAAGAACTAACCATCCTTTACTCATGAACTGAGAACTAACCATCCTTTACTCATGAACTGAGAACTAACCATCCTTTACTCATGAACTGAGAACTAACCATTATTTACTCATGTTACCAAGAACTAACCATCCTTTACGCATGAACTGAGAACTAACCATCCTTTACTCATGTTACCAAGAACTAACCGTCCTTTACTCATGAACTGAGAACTAACCATCCTTTACTCATGAACTGAGAACTAACCATCCTTTCCTCATGAACTGGTAACTAACCATCCTTTCCTCATGTTACTAAGAACTAACCATCCTTTACTCATGAACTGATAACTAACCATTATTTACTCCTGTTACCAAGAATGAACCTTGCTTTACTTATGAACTGAGAAATAACCATCCTTTACTCATGGATTGAGAACTAACCATCCTTTACTTATGAACTGAGAACTAATCATCCTTGACTCATGGATTGAGAACTAACCATCCTTTACTCATGAATTCAGAACTACCATCCTTTACTAATTTTACTCATAACCTGCCACTGTATCATGTATTCACAACAGCTGTCTACATGTTCTAGGAATGTAAAATACCCCACTGACTGTTAGCTAGGAGACTGGTCCCAGTCTTCAGCCATGTCAGGAGAGACGGTGTCCCTAGTCCTAGACCATATTTAATTGGAGGATGGATAACCTTCCCCTCCTCAGGAACAGACCAATGAACAGGGCCATGGAGAGACAGATCACAACCAGCACCGAAGTAGTGACGTCCATACGGCCCATTGGGCTTCTCTGGGACTGGGAGGAGACTGTTGGAAGGGCAGGAGGGATATATCAACACTGTAGCACATTTATTTTATTTTAATGAAAGCCATAGGCTTTGATGACTGTGATTATCAAGGGCAACTTGGAATAATTTCTTACATTGTGAAGCTGTTGGAAGACCTGTAGCAGAGGGAAACAGAATAAGGTGGTCAAGAATGAAGTGACTTACATAACGATCCATTTAATTACTCATACTGTATGAGCAATGAGGTGACTAATCAATTTCACTCTCATCAAGTGCCATTAATTAATGTCTGATATATCATTCATGTCTGATATCATGTCACACCACTGGTCCAGTGGTATAGTATGGCTACACCGTTGTCCTCTCTTTCTCCTAGAGATATCTGAACAATTCTGAGATCAAACAGGCAAAGTTCAGACAGGAAGTCAGTTTTCAGTTCCTACCGGTTTGAAACATTTGTCTAGTCAGTTGAATAAGCTTAGAATAGCATAGGGTTGTCTAAGAAATTAGAGTTCTTCAGAGGGTAATAATGTCTGTGAAACCCAGACTCTAGGCAACAGGTTTTAAGCCGGAACATTAGAACGTTGTTGTAGGCATCCCAGATGTCTAGAGAGTCAAAAAGCAATATGGTGAACGGGATCGTGACCGCCACAATGTATTGTCGCAAAACGTTTAGTTTTGTTTCTCTGAGTGAAGGCAGTGACCTGTGTGTTATTTTCTAATTGTTGATACTTACTAAGGACGAACAGGAGGACACCTCACAGAGTCGGGTGACAGTGCAGATAGAAAGTGGCGACGGTCATGTTCTTGTGTTCAATGAAACGGAAGGTGTGCATGCTGAGACGCTCCATTCAACTTGACCCTGGTTTGTCCATCATGTGTACGTACACCTTCTATGAGACAAGAGATATGAATCATACACATACTGTACGCATACACGATTTAGGCGTGACCGGAAACAAAAAAGGCTTCAGTTTCAGTTACAGAGTTATCATAAATCTATAGAAATTAAACTGGGTGAATAATATTGACTCACCCAACAAAGAGGTCATATTAGGTGCTGTTGTTGGGAACGGGACTTGTTGTTGCGTAGCATCGGTCAAGCAGAACGTGGAAAGGAAGAGAGGGACTGATTCTAGAATGCAGTATAACTACAACACTTTTTTTCTTAAAGATATGTTTTTTCTGTGATACATTGTACGTTTTGCAGTATGGTACTTTACAAAAGGCTTTTATTGAGTTAGATTTTATCTGTGTATTGTAGTCCTAACCTCTGTTAGATCGGTGGCTTTCACCCCCACAAAGATTCAGGTCTTCAGATTTATTCCATTCTCTGGAACAATGAGTTTCTGAGTGTAGTCAGTGTCCTGTTTCACAGCAAAACACCAGTCTATTATAAGCACAACACAATTGCTTCATATCCTGTAGAAGTGCACTGTGTACTTATGGCAGCCATGTGCTCAAGGTACACACAAAGACAAACCACTTACACTGTAGAGCCACATACTCAGAGTACTGACGAAGCTGCCGCTGTTGTCCCTCACTGCCAGACTCACACCCGATCTGTGGACAATCAAGTGGGGGGAATGTTACAGAGACACATACTGTACATGGTTAACACTCAATAATTGAGTCATTAGAAGAAAGGATGCAGAATTATACTTGGAGTTATAGTAGAGTAGGTGGTGAACACCGCGACTTTACTATTGTTGACCAGATACTGCAGAGGGTAGCGACAGGAGATAGGTGACAATAGCCGCACTGGAGTCCAACGAGTTGATGATGCCAGATATAACAAACTAGACATTTGAGAAGTCAGAAAATAATCCAGTCCCAACTTAATTGATTATGTGCAGTCAAGACAAATAGATTCAAAACTGTAACATTCGTTCTCCTCCTCGTCTGAGGAGGAGCAAGGATCGGACCAATATGCAGCGAGGTATGAAGACATAATGATTTATTTTAAGAAAGACGAACACGAAGCACACTTGATAAATGACAAAACGACGTAAACAGACTTGAACTTGAGAACATATAACAATGACCGCACGAACAGGAAAGAACGAAACGAAACAGTACCGTGTGGTGCAACAAACACAGACACAGCAACAATCACCCACAAACAAACAGTGTGAACAGCCTACCTTAATATGGTTCTCAATCAGAGGAAACGTAAAACACCTGCCCCTGATTGAGAACCATATCAGGCTAATTGAAAAGAACCCAACATAGAAACACATAACATAGAATGCCCACCCAGCTCACGTCCTGACCATACTAAACAAAGACAAAATAAAGGAAATAAGGTCAGGAACGTGACAAAAACACCCAGTTTAGAACAGTAGGGGCAACTCAACAAATCAAATACTAATTTTGCCTCACCATACTGAAGTTAAATTATATCCTCTAATTAACCAGCAGGTAACTACATTCCTGTAGTTGATTTACCCTGAATGTGTTGGAGCAGACAGCCACAGGATCAGCAGTTATTGACAGATTGAATTTCAGGAGCAGTCAGGCATTCCATAGCACTCAGGGAGGAGGAACTGTGCATTAAGGGCCATCAGTAGACTGGGCATAACAAGATACTCATCTCCATAACCTCAGTACCACAGGTCAATGTGATGTCAAAGTTCACTGAGAAAGACCAGAGATATGAACCATTAGATAAGGCAAAGGAATAGTGTACAATGTGGTACAATAATACTGAAATACTATAATAGTAATTACCTGACATTTTGGTGATGTTGATGTGTTTTATTATCACCCTAACCTCTGTTGAAATAAGAGGGGATGGAAGTACTTGTATCACCTGAGCAGTGTATTCACTAACTTGGTGGTCTGAATGGTGTGTGCGTGTCTGGGCCTCACTCTGCAGAATCTAGCCAAGTTGACACAGAAGCAGGGGCAGCCACATTGTTCTCAGTCTGCAAGTACAAGACACACCACAATGAGGATCAAGGCATTCACCAACTTCTTCTGAGGCCATTATCTGAAAAAACATCACACATCGATATGACTTTGTCTATAAACTCACAATCCACTTTTGAAAAGGTTAGCCAATTACAAAATCACAAATAAACAGGAAACAGGAAAGATTTTACTGATTAATCTTGCACATTAATAGATTAAAGGCAAACAAGCTTCTTACATTTGTGCACTAATTAAAGCACACATTTTTATGCATATATTATTAAGAAAATAAGCTAATATTCCTCTGGTTGATGACATTCCAGGGCTCCGGGCAGCCGAGCGGAAATGGAGGAAAACTCGCCTCCCTGCGGACCTGGCATCCTTTCACTCCCTCCTCTCTACATTCTCCTCTTCTGTCTCTGCTGCTAAAGCCACTTTCTACCACTCTAAATTCCAAGCATCTGCCTCTAACCCTAGGAAGCTCTTTGCCACCTTCTCCTCCCTCCTGAATCCTCCTCCCCCTCCTCCCCCCTCCTCCCTCTCTGCAGATGACTTCGTCAACCATTTTGAAAAGAAGGTCGACGACATCCGATCCTCGTTTGCTAAGTCAAACGACACCGCTGGTTCTGCTCACACTGCCCTACCCTGTGCTTTGACCTCTTTCTCCCCTCTCTCTCCAGATGAAATCTCGCGTCTTGTGACGGCCGGCCGCCCAACAACCTGCCCGCTTGACCCTATCCCCTCCTCTCTTCTCCAGACCATTTCCGGAGACCTTCTTCTCCAGACCATTTCCGGAGACCTTCTCCCTTACCTCACCTCGCTCATCAACTCATCCTTGACCGCTGGCTACGTCCCTTCCGTCTTCAAGAGAGCGAGAGTTGCACCCCTTCTGAAAAAACCTACACTCGATCCCTCCGATGTCAACAACTACAGACCAGTATCCCTTCTTTCTTTTCTCTCCAAAACTCTTGAACGTGCCGTCCTTGGCCAGCTCTCCTGCTATCTCTCTCAGAATGACCTTCTTGATCCAAATCAGTCAGGTTTCAAGACTAGTCATTCAACTGAGACTGCTCTTCTCTGTGTCACGGAGGCGCTCCGCACTGCTAAAGCTAACTCTCTCTCCTCTGCTCTCATCCTTCTAGACCTATCGGCTGCCTTTGATACTGTGAACCATCAGATCCTCCTCTCCACCCTCTCCGAGCTGGGCATCTCCGGCGCGGCCCACGCTTGGATTGCGTCCTACCTGACAGGTCGCTCCTACCAGGTGGCGTGGCGAGAATCTGTCTCCGCACCACGTGCTCTCACCACTGGTGTCCCCCAGGGCTCTGTTCTAGGCCCTCTCCTATTCTCGCTATACACCAAGTCACTTGGCTCTGTCATATCCTCACATGGTCTCTCCTATCATTGCTATGCAGACGACACACAATTAATCTTCTCCTTTCCCCCCTCTGATAACCAGGTGGCGAATCGCATCTCTGCATGTCTGGCAGACATATCAGTGTGGATGACGGATCACCACCTCAAGCTGAACCTCGGCAAGACGGAGCTGCTCTTCCTCCCGGGGAAGGACTGCCCGTTCCATGATCTCGCCATCACGGTTGACAACTCCATTGTGTCCTCCTCCCAGAGTGCTAAGAACCTTGGCGTGATCCTGGACAACACCCTGTCGTTCTCAACTCACATCAAGGCGGTGACCCGTTCCTGTAGGTTCATGCTCTACAACATTCGCAGAGTACGACCCTGCCTCACACAGGAAGCGGCGCAGGTCCTAATCCAGGCACTTGTCATCTCCCGTCTGGATTACTGCAACTCGCTGTTGGCTGGGCTCCCTGCCTGTGCTATTAAACCCCTACAACTCATCCAGAACGCCGCCACCCGTCTGGTGTTCAACCTTCCCAAGTTCTCTCACGTCACCCCGCTCCTCCGCTCTCTCCACTGGCTTCCAGTTGAAGCTCGCATCCGCTACAAGACCATGGTGCTTGCCTACGGAGCTGTGAGGGGAACGGCACCTCCGTACCTTCAGGCTCTGATCAGGCCCTACACCCAAACAAGGGCACTGCGTTCATCCACCTCTGGCCTGCTCGCCTCCCTACCTCTGAGGAAGTACAGTTCCCGCTCAGCCCAGTCAAAACTGTTCGCTGCTCTGGCACACCAATGGTGGAACAAACTCCCTCACGACGCCAGGTCAGCGGAGTCAATCACCACCTTCCGGAGACACCTGAAACCCCACCTCTTTAAGGAATACCTAGGATAGGATAAAGTAATCCTTCTAACCCCCCCCTCCCCCTTAAAAGAGTTAGATGCACTATTGTAAAGTGGTTGTTCCACTGGATATCATAAGGTGAATGCACCAATTTGTAAGTCGCTCTGGATAAGAGCGTCTGCTAAATGACTTAAATGTAAATGTAAATGTAAATATGGCCAAAAAATAAATAAATCAAAGACCCTGTAAGTGTTCATCTTGTCTTTATCTCTTTCTCCAGCTCCCTGTATTTATACTGGCCTCCTTAGGTGCAGAAGGGGGTGGAAGAAAAACATCCCATACAAAAGACAACATGGGATATGGATGTTCAGAAACATCTCACAACTGTAGAGTGCCTTCGGAAAGTATTCAGACGCGTTGACTTTTTCCACATTTTATTATGTTACAGCCTTATTCTAAAATGGATTAAATAAATGTTTTTCCTCAGCAATCTACACACAATACCCCATAATGACATTTTTGTGAAAATGTATTAACAATAACAAACTTTAAAAAATTATTCACATAAGCATTCAGACCCTTGCTATGAGACTCAACATTGAGCTCAGGTGCATCCTGTTTCCATTGATCATCCTTGAGATGTGTCTACAACTTTATTGGCGTCCACCTGTGGTAAATTCAATTGATTGGACATGATTTGGAAAGGCACACACCTGTCTATATTGTATTGGGGTATTGGGGTATTGTGTGTAGAGTGATGAAGGGGGAAAAAAACAATACATTAATACATTTTAGAATAAGGCTGTAAAGTAACAAAATGTGGAAAAAGTCAAGGGGTCTGAATACTTTCCGAAGGCATTGTATGTTGTTGTATTTTCAACATGGCTATATACTTAATTATTAAGTATTTTTTTTTTAAATTTCGTATTTTGGCAATGATATCTGTCAGTAGACATACCTACAATGACGCTTTAGAATGCAAGACTAAAAGTGAATTATTAACATGGTGAAAAGAAGTACACGAATGCACTTTAAAGTCAGACAATTTCATGACATATCCTCTGACAGTAATTGTATGATTTTTGTGCTGATTAAAGCCAATTGACTTCAACAGAGTTGTGGATCTGATATAGAGCCACAGGATGAGCTCAGTGCTCGAGGAACAACTTGATGACATAATTAATGTAATTTTATGTCTGTCTCAATTGAGTTACAATCAAGTCCACACCAAGCACATACTGTCCATGGGAAAGAGAGCCGTGATGGTAGGTTGGATGGAAGGTGTTATTATTAAGGTGTTAATAGCCATTAATCGTGTTATGTAAAGACTACATAATGAATAGTCTCGGGCATAATGTAACAAGCACATTCAATTCAAGTACACTACCGTTCAAAAGTTTGGGGTCACTTAGAAATGTCCTTGTTTTTAAAAGAAAATAACATTTTTTTGTCCATTAAAATAACATACAATTTATCAGAAATACAGTGTAGACATTGTTAATGTTGTAAATGACTATTGTAGCTGGAAACGGCTGATTTGTAATGGAATATCTACATAGGTGAAAGGAGGCCCATTATCAGCAACCATCACTCCTGTGTTCCAATGGCACATTGTGTTAGCTAATCCAAGTTTATCATTTTAAAGGCTAATTGATCATTAGAAAATCCTTTTGCAATTATGTTAGCACAGCTGAAAACTGTTGTTCTGATTAAAGAAGCAATACAACTGGCCATCTTTAGACTAGTCGAGTATCTGGAGCATCAGCATTTGTGGGTTTGATTACAGGATCAAAATAGCCAGAAACAAATAACTTTCTTCTGAAACTCGTTAGTCTATTCTTGTTCTGAGAAATTAAGGCTATTCCATGCGAGAAATTGACAAAAAACTGAAGATCTCGTACAACGCTGTGTACTACTCCCTTCACAGAACAGAGCAAACTGGCACTAACCAGAATATATATTCCCTGTCCAGGAATAAAAGACACACCTATTGAAGAGAGAGAGCCAGGGTCTTTTGTGTGGCACCCCAACATGAAAGGGACTTCTAACTTCCCTGGATCCACCAGAGACAGCACTACAATAGCCCGTATGAGGACAGCCCAATAAAGACCCATGTTAGATTACTCTTGAGGTATCCAATGATAAAAGTCCATTTGGATTTTGCCTTTGTTTACTATATGTATATCTATTTTTCTCCAAGGCATGCCATTGGTGTTGTTTACTGTAGGCCTAGAGATGTTTTTACCATTACATAAGAACCATAAACAAACAACACATTTATAGGACTGCCACCATGTATCTGACATATGTCTTTCATTATTTTTCATCTATAATCTGAAGGGTTCTCTGATAATGGCACTCCACCCTGCAGCTATTTCTTCTTTCTGTGCAGGCTTTCTCTATCAACCTGCTCCAGGCCAGACGGCAGCAATTGTTCAGTGAGGCACCCTCTTTAGCTAAATCCCAAACTTATTTCTCTCTCTCTCTCTCTCTTTCTCTCTTACTCTCTCTCTCTCTCTCTCAGGGGTATGAGTCAGATGGCAGGAGAGGAGACAAACATGTTCTCTGCTCTCATCTCGTGTACTCTAGTTTCCCTATTCCATTCCATCCAAGCACAAACAACATGAGCAATGGACAAACAAACCCCACATAGCAACAGGGGACTGTTTGCATGTTTTGACTTGTCTCTGTTCCTTTTTCATGATATGACACCTGACCTTTCGAACAGTAGAATAACGATAAATATAATTTCTTCAGTTTAGTGTCATTAATTATATAAAACCAGACTCACATTATGTTGTTGATATGCAAAATGCAATGCATATTACAATTACATGGTAGGCCTATGCTCTTTGCTGACAGTATAAATTAAACAACTAAAGTGAAAGACCATGAGAGGTCATTCCACGAAATGAGTGTATTTTGCGTCACTTTGATATTTTAAGTAGAAATTGTGTACAAATAATACCCTTTAATATAGAACACATTGCATGAAAAATTCAATAACTCCGAACAAAGACTTGCTAAAGTGCAACAATTCAGCATTTTTACATGCATTTTGACATGCATCCTCTGTGACTACTAGTAAGATTTTCACCCACTTAAGCCCAACATTTCTCCAAGTTTTCACCATCATTGTAAAACCCTCGTTATTTTGTTGCTTCGAAAAATGTCATTTCTGAAGATTATTATTAATATTTTGGCAAGAAAACAACAACCTGTCCCACAAGTTCAGCCCTGTTATGTGAACTGAACTCTTTTTTCAATATTTATCTCAGTAGGTAGGTTTCCATCCAATTAGTGACAGATTTTCATGCGAATATTCAAAAATCCGCATAAAAACAATATGCTCATTTTCGCACCAAAGATGTGTGTTTCCATAAAATTTACTAAAAGGTTGTGCGTGATGACGTAGTGCACATAAAAATAACATTTTGCGGTTAAATTCCAATGTACCGAATAAAAAACTACAAGTTAAATGGGTTTCCATCGCATTTTCAACTCTACTGATGGTTTTCTCACAACAAATGTTGGGTTATATAGCGAGTGTGCCCGCTCGGGTATTGTTAGGGGCGCTCTAGCCAACAGTACTATCTGCGGTTGTATAGTTTACATTATGAGATTATTATGGACAAAATAGCGAGTTTATTTGTATTTGCCAAGCATAGATTATCATGTAACCAGAATAAGACCATCGATATTTATTGGAAAGGAGAATAAAGCTCATCACCTTGCACTTTCCCAACCCTGTGAAGTTCATCATCATTTATTTAATCTTTAACTTCATAAACTGTATGCTTTCCTGATGAGTCGTAGTGGGAGGACCACACAACATGTCATCACGTGACTCCAAATTTACTTTGATATAATGGTTATTGGCCTATATCAATATTTGCTCATAAAAGCGTTTCCACCAACATTTTTCGTGTAATTAATTTTACCACATAAAACGATCCACCTGGTCTAGCGTATTTTGTTTTGTCAACATTTTTAAAGTTGACAGAGAAATGCTGTTTTGAAAGGTTGGATGAAAACATTAAAAGGTTGGATGAAAACCAGTGTCAAATCATAGTGTAAAAGCAGGTGAGATGGTTTTATTGTTTTGGGCAATTTTTTTGTGCTTGTGGTGGAAATCTGAGCGGGTCGAGCATGCACTACCGGTCAAAGGTTTTAGAACACCTACTCATTCAAGGGCATTCTCTCACTCTTGGCATTCTCTCAACCAGCTTCGTCTGGAATGCTTTTCCAACAGTCTTGAAGGAGTTCCCACATATGCTGAGCACTTGTTGGCTGCTTTTCCTTCACTCTGCGGTCCAACTCATGCCAAACCATCTCAATTTGGTTGAGGTCGGGAGACTGTGGAGGGTAGGTCATCTGATGCAGCACTCCATCACTCTCCTTCTTGGTAAAATAGCCCTTACACCGCCTGGAGGTGTGTTGGGTCATTGTCCTGTTGAAAAACAAATGATAGTCCCACTAAGCCCAAACCAGATGGGTCGGCTTACTGCTGCAGAATGCTGTGGTAGCCATGCTGGTTAAGTATGCCTTGAATTCTAAATAAATCTCTGACATTGTCACCAGCAAAGCACCACCACACCATAACACCTCCTCCTCCATGCTTTACGGTGGATAAAACACATGCGGAGATCATCCGTTCACCCACATCACGTCTCACAATGACACAGCTGTTGGAACCAAATATCTCAAATTTGGACTCCAGACCAAAGGACAGATTTCCACTGTCCATTGCTCGTGTTTCTTGGCCCAAGGAAGTCTCATCTTATTATTTGTGTCTTCTTATTATTTGCGCATACTGGATGCTCTGGCGGAGGAGTAGGGTTGATCCGAGAGTTCTGACCTCACAACGGCAGTAGTGGTTTCTTTGCAGAAATTCGACCATGATGGCCTGATTCACACAGCCTGATTCACACAGATGTGTCTGTTACTTGAATTCTGTGAAGCATTTATTTGGGCTGGAATTTCCGAGGCTTATACTCTGCAGCAGAGGCAACTCTGGGTCTTCCATTCCTGTGGCGGTCCTCATGAGAGCCAGTTTCATCATAGCGCTTGATGGTTTTTGCGAATGCACTTGAAGAGACTTTCAAAGTTCTTGAAATGTTTCATATTGACTGACCTTCATGTCTTAAAGTAATGATTGGCTGTCGTTTCTCTTTGCTTATTTGAGCTGTTCTTACCATAATATGGACTTGGTCTTTTACCAAATAGGGCTATCTTCTGTATACCCCCTACCTTGTCACAACACAACTGATTGGCTCAAACGCATTAAGAAGGAAATACATTTCACAAATTAACTTTTTAGAAGGCACAATTGTTAATTGAAATGCATTCCAGGTGACTATCTCATGATGCTGGTTGAGAGAATGCCAAGAGTGTGCAAAGCTGTCATCAAGGCAAAGGTGGCTATTTGAAGAATCTCAAATATAAATATATATTTTGATTTGTTTAACACTTTTTTGGTTACTACATGATTGCATATGTGTTATTTCATAGTTTAATGTCTTCACTATTATTCTACAATGTAGAAAATAGTAAAAAATTAAGAAAAACTCTTGAATGAGTAGGTGTTCTAAAACTTTTGACCGGTAGTGTAACTTCAAATAAATAGGTTAGTCCTAAATATTTCAAAAACGAAAAGCATTGTATTTGGGAAAAATCATTCCCTAAACCTCAACTAAATCTTGTAATGGATAATGTGGAAATTGAGCAAGTTGAGGAGACTAAACTGCTTGAAGTAACCCTGGATTGTAAACTATTATGGTCTAAAAATATACAACAGTTGTCGAAAAATGGGGAGAGGTCTGTCCATAATAAAGCGCTGCTCTGCTTTCTTAACATCTCTATCAACAAGGCAGGTCCTACAGGCCCAAGTTTTGTCACAAAAGGGGACTTTTGGGACAATTGGCCCAGAACAGGGCAGCCCGGCTGGCCTTTAAATGTACAAGAAGAGCTAACAATAATATGCATGTCGATCTCTCCTGGCTCAAAGTAAGTGGAGAGATTGACATGTTGAATGCATCTGTTTAAACTACTAGCACACAGCTTAGACACCCATCCATACCACAAGACATGCCAAAGGAGGTCTTTTCACAGTCCCCAAGTCCAGAACAGACTATGGGAGGCTCACAGAACTACCTTGAGCCATGACTACATTCAACTATGTCACATCAAGTAACTCATGCAAGCAGTAAACTCTGATTTAAAAAAGAGATACAAATACATATTATGGAACAGTGGGGAGTGTGAAGAGACACACACATGATAACATACGCACTATACACACATGTACACATGGATTTTGTGTTGTAGATATGTAATAATAGAGTAGTGGCCGGAGGGCATATGTTCGTAAATTCACTCTGGAGTGCCAGAGTGTACTCCGAGCGTTTCTATCCGAGCGTTCAGACCGCATACTGGATGCTCTGGCGGAGGAGTAGGTTTGATCCGAGAGTTCTGACCTCACAACGGCAGTCAAGAACCCAAGCTAACTGGCTAACGTTGGCTAGCTTGCTAGCTACAGTACTTCCAGACACAAATGAGAGAACACCTCACTCTGACCATTTTACTTGCCCTAGCAAAGCTGGTTTGGCTGTTTCCATTTTTTCCCCCCAGAGCGTTGGTGACTGTAACTGTGCTGCTCGCAACAATTTAATTACGCGTTTTTTGCCGATGTTTACTGACACCGGCCATATTCAACAGGTGTTGAGCGTTCATAAATTAATCAGTTATTCTGAACACTAGCACTCTCAGACAAGAGTGCTCTGAAAACGGAGTAGACAGCCAGAGTGAATTTATGAACGCACCCTTAATGTGTTGTGAAATCTGTTGTGAAATGTAATGTTTTCAGTTGTTTATAACTGCTTTAATTTTGCTGGACCCCAGGAAGAGTAGCTGATGCTTTAGTAGGCCATCATTGTAAATAATAATTCGTTTTTAACTGACTTGCCTAGTTAAATAAAGGTTAAAAAAAGAAAGAAATTAGGTTGGAATAATACTGTGAAATTGTTTAGGTGGAGTTTTGGCCTGCCTAGGACATCACCATCACTTTTTTTTGTGACACTTGCATTCAATTAACTGCCCCTCCCTGTGGCACACAAGAAGCTTGACTTGATTGGCTACATCGCTCAGTTCTAGACTGTTCTGCGGAAATCTTTATATTCCTCAGAAATCACCAGCCCGCCTACTTTCTCCGAGAATATTGTAGAGGCGGAAACCTTCTGTACTATTCAGGGTGAAGCTACATTTTCTGGCTGATTTCTAATCTTTAATAAGGTAAGCATTTTGAAATGGAGGTTGAATATCAGCATTACAATTGTTGGAGATGGAAAAACAGTAAGTCAGGCTAACAAACTTGAAGCAATACTGAAACAGCAAGCAATAAGTGGCTATATTAGGCATAATATGGATTCACAGGAAACGTTACCTACGGTTGGGTTTCATATTCAACGTCTCCTGTAAACCCAGATTCTAATTGAAAATGGCTACATTATTTTTGAATGCAAAAATAGTTTCAACGTTTGCGTCATCGGATATGGCAGTTTCAGTTTGCTTGCAGTTTAAAGGGACGCTCTCTTGTTAGGCTAACTGTGAAGAAGGCTTGCCTTCCAACATTAACCTATTCAGTTGAACAATTGGTTTACTTTTTCGATGTAACATATGTTCGAGTTTAAATAATTGGGTGTGAAACTTATTTTAATGGCAAGCCTATCAAGTCTAGCCTACGTGAGTTGGATGGTGATGAAGCTGAACGGAATGTTCTAGCAATTTCCCAACACACCCGCCGCAGGGCAGGGGCGTGCCCTCAGTGACACAACTCCCGGCAAAATGTTTGTTTTGTATTTTAGTAGGTGATAGTGAGGAATCGCTTCCAGGATTTGTTCTATCATGTTCATTTGGTTAAAGTGTTAAGCATGGAATTACTTTAGCTATTCAGTTAAAACAGGCGGACATAAAAAAAAAACGTAAACAGTACTTAACCCCCCCTCTTTCTAACTCTGACTGCCGATAGCTACTTTGAGGAAAAATGTACTTTCTATGCCTGTGAATGCACTAACTGTCAATCGCTCTGGATAAGAGTGTCTGTTAATGACTAAAATGTAAAATGCTGTAATAAAGCACGTCTTCTTTACCCCCCTGCCTACTCCCAACCTGTAACTAGAGAAACACTCTTCACGCTGCTTCGATACCGAAGTTACTTTGTCGTAGCAGGCTCTTCTAACCTGCTACTAAAATAACTGTCTGTATCGAGACGAAATGCTTTGAAGAATGTCTGGTTGAAAGACAGCTGTTACACTGAAGGTCAAGACAGGGATGAGTCTTTTTTTGAATGCAGAATCGCATTAGTGGAAACCAAGACTGTTCTCAGGGCAGACCTGTTTGTATCTAGATTTGTGGGGTTGGGACAATTTTAGCAATTTCTAACCCTTTTCCTAACCTTAATCTAATTATCCTAACATTACAGATTAATTCTCCTAACATGCCACATTAATTATCCTAACCTGCTGCTTAAGTTCTCATAAACCTGCTATGAAAAGTCACTTCCGCTAGTAAAAACCAGCAGAGCTGCCTTGAGAGCAGTGTGAGTATCCAATAATGCGATACTCCTTTTTGAACAGGTGGTCCCGGGGTCTTTCAATGACACAATAGGCTACTATTGTATGAACTTTTCTGAAAATAGCATCATGTGTCACAGGCCTATACCAAAATAGACCCAACTTGACCAGTTGTACAGAGTTGTCCCCTAGAGTCTACCCCCAGGATCACTTACCTGGGTCAATGAGTTCATACCTAGATCTCTTAAAAAATCTCTACTTTGCCACCACACAGTTTGTTTTAATGATATCACTCTTCATTTTCAGACGCCATGTCAAAAGGACCAGCAGTTGGCATTGACCTGGGCACCACCTACTCATGTGTGGGTGTGTTCCAGCATGGCAAAGTGGAGATCATTGCCAACGACCAGGGCAATAGGACCACACCCAGCTACGTCGCCTTCACAGACACAGAAAGGCTAATTGGGGACGCCGCCAAGAACCAAGTGGCCATGAACCCCACAAACACAGTGTTTGGTAAGAAATTCACTTGGAGAAATTGATCGAATACCATGTACGGTATGTAAGATGTACGTGTGGCATTAACTCCTGTTTACCCCCTTATCTTTATCCAGATGCGAAGCGGCTGATTGGGCGGAAGTTTGACGACAGTGTTGTCCAGGCAGACATGAAACACTGGCCGTTTACAGTGATCAACGACTCGACACGGCCCAAGGTCCAAGTGGAGTACAAGGGAGAGACCAAGGCCTTCTACCCAGAGGAGATCTCCTCCATGGTGCTGGTCAAGATGAAGGAGATTGCAGAGGCCTACCTGGGCAAGGTGAGCATCACAACAGTCCTATCACTCTGTCTTCATAGCAACGCATGTTATGGTCTTTTGGGTATTACTGAATGGTTTAACAAAATATAAATGCATTTTTCTCACACTAGAGGTGACTTTCAAAAATGAAGACTGTCTTGTCTGTTCACTTAGTTGTAAATATTTCCTCCTGCAGACTATAACCAATGCAGTGGTCACTGTGCCAGCTTACTTCAACGACTCTCAGCGCCAGGCAACCAAAGACGCAGGGACTATCTCAGGTCTCAACGTACTCCGCATCATCAATGAGCCAACCGCTGCTGCTATCGCCTATGGCCTGGACAAGAAGGTTAATTTATGTATATTTATCAACACTAACAACAGTACTTAGAACCCAGAACTGTAATGCGTACCTGAGGCCCATTGACCATGTGTTTTGAGAGACAAATTTCACCCTAAAAATAATTTAACTCACCAAAAAAATGTTTTTAGGTGGGAATGGAGAGAAACGTCCTAATCTTTGACCTGGGCGGTGGTACGTTTGATGTGTCCATCCTGACCATCGAAGACGGGATCTTTGAGGTGAAGTCCACTGCCGGAGACACCCATCTTGGAGGAGAGGACTTCGACAACCGCATGGTCAACCACTTCATCTCAGAATTCAAGCGCAAATACAAGAAGGACATCAGCGACAACAAGAGGGCCGTGCGTCGTCTGCGCACTGCCTGTGAGCGTGCCAAGCGCACCCTCTCCTCCAGCACCCAGGCCAGCATCGAGATCGACTCTCTGTATGAGGGTGTCGACTTCTACACCTCCATCACCAGGGCTCGCTTTGAGGAGCTGAACGCTGACCTGTTCAGAGGCACCCTGGACCCTGTTGAGAAGTCTCTTAGGGACGCCAAGATGGACAAAGCCCAGGTCCACGACATTGTCCTGGTGGGAGGCTCCACGCGCATCCCCAAGATCCAGAAGTTGCTGCAGGACTTATTCAACGGGAAGGAGCTCAACAAGAGCATCAACCCTGACGAGGCTGTCGCCTATGGTGCAGGTGAGGCTCTTTATTTTTCGAGCTCCCTCTTTTATCTAAAGCTTTGCCCAGTAAACCTTCTTGTCACAACCTACTTTTTCTGTTCTACCATTTCTAATCTTCATCCAGAGAAGCCCTAATCAAATCAAATGTATTTATATAGCCCTTCTTACATCAGCTGATATCTCAAAGTGCTGTACAGAAACCCAGCCTAAAACCCCAAACAGCATGCAATGCAGGTGTAGAAGCACGGTGGTTAGGAAAAACTCCCTAGAAAGGGCAAAACCTAGGAAGAAACCTAGAGAGGAACCAGTCTATGAGGGGTGGGCCAGTCCTTTTCTGGCTGTGCCGGGTGGAGACTAATATGGAAAGGACATTGTAAATTCTTTGATGGTTTGTTTAAGAATGAGTGATGACCCTGTGTCTGTTGACAGCTGTCCAGGCGGCCATCTTGTCCGGAGACAAGTCTGAGAACGTGCAGGACCTGCTGCTGCTGGACGTCACACCTCTGTCCCTGGGCATTGAGACGGCCGGAGGGGTCATGACTGTGCTCATCAAGAGGAACACCACCATCCCCACCAAGCAGACGCAAACCTTCACCACATACTCAGACAACCAGCCTGGGGTGCTCATTCAGGTGAGCGGAATGTACTATGACTCATTCCTAGGTACCTCAATGGATTGTGTCCATCAGTGTCAAAATGTTAGCATATACTCCAGTTGATATTTAAGTTGAATTTGGATCGGAGTCAATATTGACCCACACACTCATTTATTTGTTAGTGTTTACATTTAAACTCGAGATGAGAATTTGAATGTATCCACATGAGTGTTGACCTGAGTGTGTGTTTGTGTCCTGTCAGGTGTATGAGGGGGAAAGAGCGATGACCAAAGACAACAACCTACTGGGGAAGTTTGAGCTGTGTGGGATCCCACCAGCCCCCCGGGGTGTGCCTCAGATAGAGGTCACCTTTGACATCGACGCCAACGGCATCATGAACGTGTCCGCCTCTGACAAGAGCACTGGCAAGGAGAATAAGATCACCATCACCAATGACAAAGGTAGACTTAGTAGTAGTTACAGTTAAAGGACAAATCTGATTTTCAAACAATAAAATAGCACCCACCCGCCACTGTTTTGGGGGAAAAGTTGAGGGATGGGGCTGGAGAAATGTACCCACTCTCAAATTTATAGACCTAGCTATAGATGCAAGGACTGATCATCCATGATATCAAAATTCTAGTTTTAACCATGTTTTGAGGCTGAACAGTGTTTGTTTACAATTATATTGTTTACAAACAACGGAGTTAATTAAACTAGCTTATATGTGACCGACCGACTCGATCCGGTCTTATGTAGCAAAATGTTCAATCATTTTTTACTTTGGATCAAAGTGGAGACTGAGCTGGATAATGGTATATCATACGCTACAGTTGAGGAACAATGGGAAAGTAATTCTGCTTTGAAAGTTTGATAAACTTAGAGAGAAAATGACCTTGGAATGTTTTGGTGCATCTACTGGAGAGCCCCTCTTTGTCTACACCTATTCAGCATCGTTCACACCCTCTTAAGCTTTAGCCCCACCCATCTCTTTAAGAATTTGCATGTGAGGCCGAGGAGTAGGGTAGATCCAAGCATTCTGTCCTAACAGCAGTCAAGCACCCTAGCTAACTGGCTAACATTGGCTAGCTTGCTAGCGACTTCCAGACACAAATGAGAGAACAGCTCACTCTGACCATTTTACTTGTCCTAGCAGAGCTGGTTAGGCTGTTTTATGTTATCCAGATCGTAAGTGACTGCAACTGTGCTGCTGGCAACAATTTAATTGCGCTTTTTCCCCAACGTTTACTGACATGGGCCATATTCAATGGCTGTTGAGCGTTTGTAAATTTGTCAGTTATTCTGCGCTCTGAATTTACCAACAACGTCTATCAACAGTTGTCGCAGTGACATCATTAACTTTTAAGACATGTAGCTAGCTAAACAATGATCCATAATCCCAGCTCATGACGTTACTACCCTGCATGGATCTGCAGGCAACAAAAACCAGGTTCAATGTTAGCTAGCTAACATTAGTCTATAACTAGCAAGCAAATTGCTCTGCGGTATGAATAATATTTCTACAAAGATCATGCACGTAAAGTTCGCTAGAGAGCCAGCTAACATTAGCTAGCTCGCTAACAGTACACTTCAACTTAAATGAAAATGACTTTCTGACAAAATTAGAAACGTGTAATATCTGAATATTATTTTTGGTTCCGACGGGGTACTACTGTTGGACTAGAATATGAAGCTACTTTGAAGAATCTCAAATATAAAATATATATTTGTTTAACATTTTTGGTTACTACATGATTCCATATGTGTTATTTCATAGTTTGATGTCTTCACTATTACTTTACAATGTAGAAAATAGTCCAAATAAAGAAAAACCTTTGAATGACTAGGTGTGTGTAGATGTATATTCAAAAGTCCAAACATGGATGAACCAATCACAGATTGCCTTGTAAATCTATAGTCTGCCTTGTAAATCTATAGTCTGGGATCTGGGTATCCGTTCATGGCAATTCAATTGTTGATATTTTACTCTTTAATTCTTGAACATCCAAATCCCAGAATGTAGCTTTAAACACTATGCCATTGTAAGGTATGCACACCATTTTAAATAGGGATGTTCTCTCCAACAATGCTTTAACAAAGCCTCCATCTCAATGTCTGTCCCTCTCTCCATAGGTCGTCTGAGTAAGGAGGACATAGAGCGCATGGTCCAGGAGGCTGAGCAGTACAAATCTGCGGACGACGTCCAGAGGGACAAGGTGGCGTCCAAAAACGGCCTGGAGTCATACGCCTTTAACATGAAGTCCACCGTGGAGGACGAGAAGCTCAAGGGCAAGCTCAGCGACGAGGACAAACAGAAGATCATGGACAAGTGCAACGAGGTCATCAGCTGGCTGGATAAGAACCAGGTACAGTGCTGGCTCTGGGTCTTTCAACCAGAATGGAGTGGGTTAACATTCATATTTAAAATCAAGTATTGCGCTCTGAGTCCCTCATTGTAATTTGATTATACAAATGTCTGGTGGTTCAACAAGGAGGTTGGAGCACTAATGTCTATCTTTCTCTTTCTCTCTCCTTGTAGTCTGCAGAAAAGGAGGAGTTTGAGCACCACCAGAAGGAGCTGGAGAAGGTGTGTAACCCAATCATCACCAAGCTGTACCAGGGTGCAGGGGGCATGCCCGGGGGGATGCCAGGAGGGATGCCAGGGGCTGGTGGTTCCACACCCGGAGGAGGCGGATCCTCTGGACCAACCATTGAGGAAGTTGACTAAACCATTGAGTATACTTTTACTCCTGATTGGATATGGCTAAATAATGGTCCACATTCTATAGCTTGGAATGTGCTGAACCTTTATTTTCACAATCTGCATTGACTACTTTTGTTTGTTTTGGTCATTAATCTTTTTATGCTGAAAGCAACCAATGGATTTAATATTTTTCATGGGCACTGTTCTACCTATTGTTAAACATTTTCAGTTCAACCAGTGAATGGTTACTACTGTATACAGAGCATGTTTTTCACAAGTGGAATTCTGTGACTGCAAAATGTTTTTGCCTTTGCACTGCACTGTTGGCCAAAAAAAACTATAAAAAAATAAAGAATATCTTGAAATCACACTCTTCCAGATCCTCCTTTTAATTTTGACACCTATGACAGTCTTGATGACCATCAGGGTTTATCATATAGATGTTAAAGCTGTGCTATGCAGAAATCACTTGCCATTTCCTGGTTGCTAAAATTATTATAGTTTGCCTTATTTCAGTTGTTACAAAAAAAAGCACATAGTGTATAGAGAGAATCATTGTACCATCTAAACAGCTGAAATATATTTACATAACCAAAAATATTGTATATTCAGCTGTTTAAAGCTGGTGTACAAAACTGAAATGTAAAAGATGCCAAAATTAAACTTCAGAATGGGAAGCATAGAAAGGGTGCAAATAGAACATTTACCACTTAGATTTGCTTTTACTGAGTGACTGATCTATAACTCACATTTTTATGAATTTGTCGGGTCACCCAAAAAGTTACACAATGCAGCATTAAAGAAATGATCTAACTTATAACTGAACATAATCATGACTGTGGTGTATATTCTTATCAGACAGATGAATACCACTCAATAGAAAGAAGACACAGACAATTTAATTAACGCTTATTCAGTAGAGGTAAGGTAAACAGGAAATTACGTAGGTACGTAAACCCCGGTCTCAGCTGTGTTTTTTAATTTTTTTTATATAAAATTAGCGGCAGTTGGCATTTCTCGGGCATTCATGCATCCTATAGGCACACATGTAAAAGAAAATTGGAAGAGATTACAATTCAGTTCATGGATATACTGTCCACTGGATTATTTACTTATGTGAAGAAGAAAAAATAATTCAAATGAATCATGTTGGACAGAGCCATCTCAAATGGCACCCTACAGGACACCTATATCACCCGATGTCACAGGAAGGCCAAAAAGATCAAGGACAACAACCACCCGAGCCACTGCCTGTTCACCCCGCTATCATCCAGAAGGCGAGGTCAGTACAGGTGCATCAAAGCTGGGACCGAGAGACTGAAAAATAGCTTCTATCTCAAGGCCATCAGACTGTTAAACAACCATCACTAACATAGAGGCTGCTGCCAACATACATATTCAAATCAGTTAAGAACAAATTCTAATTCGGCCTAGGAAGAGTGGGTTAACTGCCTTGCTCGGGCAGAACGACAGATTTTTACCTTGTCAGTTAAGGGATTCGATCTTGCAACCTTTCGGTCACTAATCCAACACTCTAACCACTTGGCTACCTGCCTAGTGGTTAGATGAAGAAGAGGATGCCGGCAGCAAACGTCTTGTCAAACCCACTGAAGGAGGAGGAGCGTATGAAAGCCATGACACCGATCACGATGCCAATGAAGCAGGCCAGCAGGGAGAGGATCGTGAAGGCACGGGTGGCATCCCAGTACACTGGTGACAGAGAGGGCACAGAGAGGACAAGGGTGATACTCAGTACAGTATAGGTACTTACCCAATAAGCATTACTACCATTCCTGTCTACTACTGAATTACATTTCACACTTTACTCAAATGTGACATCACTTAACATTTACTTGTTACACAATATTCAATATATTGCACCAAATATTGAAATGTGGTGATTTATTCCCAACTAAACCTGCTCAAATAAAATGAGCTGAGCCGACTCCAGCGCAGTACAACCCTCCGCCCATGAAGCTGTACATCCTGCCAAGCACAGGAGGTGGAGACAGTTAGCCTACAGCACAACTGGCTGGGACACTGAAGCCTCTCTATACACTACCATCTCATGGCTGGTGAATACAGCATAGAGTAACACAACATTGCATGCTTTGAATAGTTGAAAGGGTCTGAACCAATTACATTTTCCAAAGAATAATCTTTCAGGGTACACATTCATATTCCACTTGTTTTACCATAGGCCTGCTGCTTTTAGACAGTTTGTTAGAGCAAGGTATTTTCAAATGGCCATTACATCGTTTTAGCTTTGATACACTGCATTTAACCTGACATGACTGATCTGTTTCTCTTCTGTCCTATCTTCTGTCCTTTCTATGAAGAAATATTAACTTTAAGTCACCTAGATTATGTCAAAGCACACATGACATAACATTTTAGGTAAGTAATAACCTACCTTTATTATCCTTTTTGGAAAAAAGTCAGAAATTCCAATATTACAGGGGGGTTGTCAAAGCACTCCGGAGCCTGACATTGCCCAGGATGGCAGGAAAGTTAAGTTTGTGCGTTGGAAACCAGGCGAACAAACGGCCTCGAGGCACACTAGAGCATGCTGAGCCACAACCAATCACAGGGAATGAGTTTTGTGTTTTAGGGAATCTGCTGAAAATACAAAACTATTGAAGTGCTGGGTAAGTCACAGTAATACTGATAACACAGGGGTATAATTCAAAATGCTGCACTACTATCCACATTGGACATGGGTTGGCAATAGGCTCCAACACTATGCAGTTAAAGTACATTTCACATAGTTATTTCACACAGACATTTTTAAAAAGTATAGTTGGGGATCTCATGTTGGGTAAGTTAAATTTAGATAAACTTATCTCTCACAACATCAGATGTTAAAGTATTCAAATCTTTATCGAAACTACATTTGAACTCCCAAAACTGCTTACAATTAATTTAATTTAAACTGGCCAGTAATTCTCTGACCTTGATCCAAAAAGCAGCTTCAAACACACACTGTGATGAATATGAGTCACTATGTAACACTCCTCTGCTAGGGTAGCAGGTGTCTAGAACAAATGATGGTACATTTATTTTATAATCGCAAAACAGTTATTCTAGTTATTCAGTGTTATTCCTTAAGTAACACATTTTGAGTAAAAGCAATCAATGATTATGTATTCAAACATTTTTGGTGGAGAGTTAAGTCTTTTGGGAGGCGGGAACATAATCAGAAAACATTTTATCAAAACATTTTACACGGTAGGGTCTGAAATTCTTTGATAAAGTTTGATAAAGTTGATAAAACCTTGATAAAGTTGAGCAAAAATGACTGTATAAAATAAATAATTCAAATAATGAGCCATGCTCAAATAAATGGGGAAATTCTATTCTTTTAAACTCATACAATTGCTCTCCAAAAGGTAGGGGAGAGGCAATTAGTTGAATGCAAGCGTCACAAAAAAATCTGTTTTCATCTCAATATCAAATCATTTCTGGGTTACAATTTAGTACCTTACTGAGATAGTTTTCAATTTAAAAGGACAAAAATAAACAAAAATAGATTCTTAGCAAAGAGCCATTTCTCAAGCAAGAACTAAGCTAGGACTCTAGGAGTGGTCTGAGTGGGGAGGGGAAAACTGAAAACAAACTGTTATTCGCAGACAATTTTGGAACTGTCTTTCATATTGGTCTATCAACTAATTTACCCCCTGGTGATGTCGCTAAGCAGTCAAAAACTCCATCCCACCTAATCAATTTCACAGTATTATTCCAACCTCATAGTGTAGACATATATATGTCTACACTATGAGGTTGGAATAATACTGTGAAATTGATTAGGTATATATAGGTATACAGTTGAAGTGAAAAGTTTACATACACCTTAGCCAAATACATTTAAACTCAGTTTTTCACAATTCCTGACATTTAATCCTAGTAAAAATTCCCTGTTTTAGGTCAGTTAGGATCACCACTTGATTTTAAGAATGTGAAATGTCAGAATAATAGTAGAGAGAATGTCACGGCTTCCGCCGAAGTTGGTCCCTCTCCTTGTTCGGGCGGTGTTCGACGTCACCGACCTTCTAGCCATCGCTGATCCATTTTTCATTTTCCATTGGTTTTGTCTTGTCTTCCATCACACCTGGTTTCAATCCCATCAATTACATGTTGTGTA
The DNA here is from genome assembly GCF_045679555.1 of Salvelinus alpinus. Classification (NCBI taxonomy): domain Eukaryota; kingdom Metazoa; phylum Chordata; class Actinopteri; order Salmoniformes; family Salmonidae; genus Salvelinus; species Salvelinus alpinus. The sequence goes on from NC_092107.1 coordinate 711,213, forward strand.
TTTAACCCTCTGTTTCCCCTCATGTCTTTGTCAGTGATTGTTTGTTGTATGTTTTGTGCAAGTCATGTTCTGGTGTGTGACGGGTTTTGAATCCTTTTATACAAATGTTGTATATATTGTTTTTTGGAGTTTTTTAGCATTTATTAAACTGCTCCGTTTATACCAAGTTCACTCTCCTGCGCCTGACTTCCCTGCCACCAGCACGCACCCATTACAGAATCACCGACCCATTTAGTCAGCAGGACAAGGTACCCCGGCCATAGAGGTGGAGGAGAGCGTCCAGGAGCTTGCAGCAATACTTCACCATCTTGGTATCGCCATGGACCGCGTTGTCCAGAAAATGGACCACTGGGAGAGACAGGGAGTTCTTCCAGCGCCTCCACCAGCACAACCGGGGTTTCCCCTGACCGCCCCTTTTCCACCTGGGTCCAATGGGATTCGTCTCTCCCTGCCCCAGGAGTACAACGGAGAGGCTGCGGGCTGCAGGGGGTTCCTACTTCAACTGGAGCTATACCTGGCCACTGGCCGCCGTCCACCCGGCTCCATCTGGCCGTGACAGGGTGTCCGCCCTCGTCTCATGCCTCACCGGGAAAGCCCTGGAGTGGGCCAACACCATGTGGAGAGAGGGAGATGTGGCGTTGGACCAGTTTGAGGAGTTCACCTGCCGTTTCCGGGCAGTCTTCGACCACCCGCCCGAGGGTAGAGCGGCGTGTGAACGCCTCTAACATCTGAGGCAGGAGACGAGGAACGCCCAGGAGTTCGCACTGGAGTTTAGGACCCTGGCTGCCGGTGCGGGATGGAACAACAGGGCCCTGATCGACCATTACCGCTGCAGTCTGTGCGAGGATGTCCATCGGGAGCTGGCCTGCAGAGTCACCACCCTCACATTGGACCAGCTGGTGGACCTGTCCATCAGGCTGGAGAATCTGCTGGCTACTCGCGGACGTTCAGATCAGGGTCTGGTGGTTCCATCCTCTCGCACCCCCTCTCCGATACCCATGGAGCTGGGAGGGGCAGAACGCAGGGAGACCGGAGGGGGTTCCCGCTCGTGTACCATCTGTGGCCGCAGAAGTCACACTGCTGGTCGGTGCCGGGTTGGTTCCTCTAAGAAGCGAGGCAGCAGGCAGGGCACTCTGGCGTCACCCCAGGTGAGCCGGCACCATTCTCACCCAGAGCCCTCTGTTGCACAACTGTTTGTGTTTGTCACTTTTCCTGAGTTTTCCCAGCATAAGGCGCTCGTCGATTCAGGCGCGGCTGGGAATTTCATGAATAGAGCGTTAGCCCATAGTTTAGGGATCCCCATTGTTCCCGTGGATGTGCCTTTCCCCGTTCACGCCTTAGCTAGTCGACTATTAGGGTCAGGGTTGATTAGGGAGGTCACTGCTCCTTTGGGCATGGTGACGCAGGGGGGTCACACGGAGAAAATTCGTATTTTCCTTATTGACTCTCCTGCGTTTCCCGTGGTGCTGGGCCTACCCTGGTTAGCTTGTCATACCCCCACTGTTTCTTGGCCACAGAGGGCTCTCACGGGGTGGTCGCGAGAGTGCTCAGGTAGGTGTTTAGGGGTTTCCGTTGGTGCTACTACGGTGGAGAGTCCAGACCAGGTCTCCACCGTGAGCATTCCCCCGGAATATGCCGATTTGGCTCTCGCCTTCTCCAAAAAGAAGGCGACACAATTACCACCTCATCGACGGGGCGATTGTGCGATAGATCTCCTGGTAGACGCTGCACTTCCCAGGAGTCATGTGTATCCCCTCTCACAGGCGGAGACGGAGGCTATGGAAACATACCCCTGCGTCAGGGGTACATTCGGTCCTCCACTTCACCAGCCTCCTCGAGTTTCTTTTTTGTGAAGAAGGAGGGAGTGAGGTATAGTTACCCGCTACCACTCATAGGCACAGCGATAGAGTCAATGCACGGGGGGCGCTTTTCTTCACTAAACTAGATCTCAGGAGCGCTTACAACCTGGTGCGTATCCGAGAGGGAGACGATTGGAAGACGGCTTTTAGTACCACCTCAGGGCACTATGAGTACCTTGTCATGCCGTACGGGTTGATGAATGCGCCATCAGTCTTCCAAGCCTTTGTAGATGCGATTTTCAGGGACCTGCACGGGCAGGGTGTGGTGGTGTATATTGATGACATTTTGATATACCTATTGGAGCATGACCTGTACGTCAAGGCTGAGAAGTGCTTGTTCTTTCAACAGTCTGTCTCCTTCCTAGGGTATCGCATTTCCACCTCAGGGGTGGAGATGGAGAGTGACCGCATTTCAGCCGTGCGTAATTGGCCGACTCCCACCACGGTAAAGGAGGTGCAGCGATTCTTAGGGTTTGCCAACTACTACTGGAGGTTTATCCGGGGTTTTGGTCAGGTAGCGGCTCCCATTACCTCACTACTGAAGGGGGGCCCGGTGCACTTGCAGTGGTCAGCTGAGGCGGACAGGGCTTTTAGTTACCTGAGGGCTCTGTTTACCTCGGCTCCCATGTTGGCCCATCTGGATCCCTCTGGCGTTCATAGTGGAGGTGGACGCGTCCGAGGCTGGGATAGGAGCTGTGCTCTCTCAGCGCTCGGGTACGCCACCGAAGCTCCGCCCCTGTGCCTTCTTCTCGAAGAAGCTCAGCCCGGCGGAGCGAAACTATGATGTGGGGGACCGGGAGTTGTTGGCTGTCGTCAAGGCCTTGAAGGCGTGGAGACATTGGCTTAAGGGGTCTAGACACCCTTTCTCATCTGGACTGACTACCGCAATCTGGAGTACATCCAGGCGGCGAGGAGACTGAACCATCGCCAGGCAAGGTGGGCCATGTTTTTCACCCGTTTTGTGTTTACTCTTTCTTACAGATCAGTTAAGGCAGACGCATTGTATGACACAGAGGAGCGGCCCATGGATCCCACTCCCATACTCCCCGCCTCTTGCCTGGTGGCGCCGGTAGTGTGGGAGCTGGACGCGGACATTGTGCGGGCGTCACGTGCAGAGCCCGCTCCCCTCCAGTGTCCAGCTGGGCGTCTGTACGTTCCGCCTGCTGTCTGCGACCGGCTGATCTACACGTCACCCTACTCTGGTCATCCTGGGATCGGTCGGACGGTGCGCTGTCTTAGTGGGAAGTACTGGTGGCCCACTTTGGCTAAGGATGTGAGGGTTTATGTTTCCTCCTGCTCGGTGTGCGCCCAGTGTAAGGCTCCTAGGCACCTGCCCAGAGGTAAGTTACAACCCTTACCCGTTCCACAACGGCCGTGGTCGCACCTGTCAGTAGATTTTAATTTTTCTAAGTCCTGTCGTCTCCTTCCTTTGCCCGGTCTCCCTACGGCCCTACAGACTGCGGAGGCCCTGTTTAAACACGTCTTCCGGCACTACGGGGTGCCTGAGGATATAGTGTCTGATCGGGGTCCCCAGTTCACGTCGAGGGTCTGGAGCATCTGGGGGTCTCAGTCAGCCGTACCTCAGGTTTTCACCCCGAGAGTAACGGGCAGGTGGAGAGAGTTAACCAGGATGTGGGTAGGTTTCTGAGGTCTTATTGCCAGGACCGGCCGGGGGAGTGGGCAGCGTTCGTGCCCTGGGCAGAGATAGCCCAGAACTCGCTCCGCCACTCCTCCACTGGCCTCTCTCCCTTCCAGTGTGTATTGGGGCATCAGAGTCAGACCGTGGCGCCTGCTGTGGATGACTGGTTCTGTGAATGACTGGTTCTGTGAATGACTGGTTCTGCGCCAGAAAGTTGACGCAGACTGTCACCGCAGTGAGGCCCCGATGTTCGCACCGGGGGACCGGGTCTGGCTCTCGACCCGAAACCTGCCCCTCCGCCTGCCCTGTCGGAAGCTGGGTCCGCGGTTTGTGGGGCCATTTAAAGTCCTGAGGAGAGTGAACGAGGTTTGTTACAGGTTACAGCTTCCCCCCGATTACCACATTAACCCCTCTTTCCATGTGTCTCTCCTCAGGCAAGTGGTGGCTGGCCCGCTCCAGGAGTCTGAGGTGCGGGAGGTTTCTCCACCCCCTCTGGACATCGAGGGGGCCCCGGCGTACTCTGTTCGTTCCATACTGGATTCGAGATGTCAGGCGAGGGGCCTTCAGTACCGCGTGGACTGGGAAGGATATGGTCCGGAGGAGAGATGCTGAGTTCCGGTGGAGGACGTGTTGGGTTCCGGTGGAGGACGTGTTGGATCCTTCTATGCTGCGAGAGTTCCACCGTCTCCATCCGGATCTCCCTGCGCCTCGCCCTCCGGGTCGTCCCCGAGGTCGGTGTCGACGCACTGCGGATCCTCTGGACCAACCATGGAGGAAGTCTACTAAACCATTCAGAGTATACCTTTACTCCTGATTGGATATGGCTAAATAGTGGTCACCATTCTAAAGCTTGAAATGGGCTGAACATTTATTTTCACAATCTGCATTGACTACTTTTGTTTGTTTTGGTCATTCATCTTTTTATGCTGAAAGCAACCAATGAATTTAATATTTTTCATGGGCACTGTTCTACCTATTGTTAAACGTTTTCAGTTCAACCAGTGAATGGTTACTATACAGAGCATGTTTTTCACAAGTGGAATTCTGTGACTGCAAAATGTTTTTGCCTTTGCACTGCACTGTTGGCTAAAGATAACTATTAAAAAATAAAGAATCTCTTGAATTCACACTCTTCCAGATCCTCCTTTAATTTTGACACCTATGGCAGTCTTGATGACCATCAGGGTTTATCATATAGATGTTAAAGCTGTGCTATGCAGAAATCACTCGCCATTTCCTGGTTGCTAAAATTATAATAGTTTGCCTAATTTCAGTTGTGACAAAAAAAGCACATGTAGTGTGTGGAGAGAATCACTGTACCATTTAAACCGCTGAAATATATTTCCATAATGAAACATATTGTATATTCAGCTGTTTGAAGCTGGTGTACAAAACTGAAAGTAAAAGATGCAAAAATTAAACTTAAGGGAAGCATAGAAATGGTGCAAATAAAAACATATTTACCACTTTGATTTGCTATTAATCAGAATGACTGATCTATAACTCACATTTTTATGAATTTGTCTGGTCACCCAAAAAGTTACACAATGCAGCATTAAAGAAATGTTATAACTTATAACTGAACATAATCATAACTGTGGTGTATATTTTTATCAGACAGATGAATAACACTCAATAGAAAGAAGAAACACAATTGGATTTAGCCTTTTTATTGCTTATTCAATAGTGGTCAGGTAAACAATAAATGACGTAGCTACTGTTGGTGTGTAAACCCCGGTGTCAGCTGTGTTTTTTGTTGTTGTGTCAAATCAGCGGGAGTTGGAGTTTCTCGGGCATTCATGCATCCTGTAGGCACACATGTAGAAGATACCTGTACAAGAAAATGGGAAGACAATACCATTCAGTTCATGGACATACTGTCCACTGGGTTATTTACTTATGTGAAGAAGAAGAAAATATTCTGAGCCATCTCAAATGGCACCCTACTGCTTATATAGTGCACTACTTTTGACCAGAGCCCTATGGGCCTTGGTCAAATGTAGAACACTAAAGGCAATAGTATGCCATTTGGGACACAGATAGAAAAGTAATGCATTTAGCTCTATAGGCAGAACCACATCATCCTACCTGAGAAGAAAGTGAGGACCACGGCCACCCAACCCATGATGTAGGACCAGGAGAAGCGCCAGTTCCCATATCGTTTCCCGTAGTAGTTCACCGTCACCCCAGTGTACACAGCCATCGCCAGCAGTACAAAGAAACCTGTGGAGAGTAGTCAATCAAACACTGCTTTATTCCCTTTATCACATCCCTCAACAGGGACTTGATAGCATGGAATGAATTCCTTCTATTTCTATGCTTGATATAGAGAGTGACAGGGAGAAATTACAGTAGAAGTGGGAAGGAAACACTTACAGGAGATGAAGAAGAGGATGCCGGCAGCAAACGTCTTGTCAAACCCACTGAAGGAGGAGGAGCGTATGAAAGCCATGACGCCGATCACGATGCCAATGAAGCAGGCTAGCAGGGAGAGGATCATGAAGGCACGGGTGGCATCCCAGTACGCTGGTGACAGAGAGGGCACAGAGAGGACAAGGCTGATACTCAGTACAGTACAGGTACTTACCCAATAAGCATTACTACCATTCCTGTCTACTACTGAATTACATTTCACACTTTACTAAAATGTGACATCACTTAACAATTACTTATTACACAATATTCAATATATTGCACCAAATATTGAAATGTGGTGATTTATTCCCAACTAAACCTGCTCAAATAAAAGGAGCTGATTCCTTTATTGTGGAAATAATTTTACACTAGATATTCACAGCATGGAACAAGTGACTGAATGTGACCTCATCAAGGCCTTTATTTAACTTACAGTACATTTGATGACAAAGGAGACATGTTGCTCTTACCAATGCTATCTGTATGTGTCATGCATTTCCCTGGCATACAGTAGCGCCACAGGCCCTGATGCATGTAGTTGTTAGATTGACGATACTGCATCCAGTAATCGGTTGCTGTGGAGATAATAAGGAGTATGTTCCCGACTCCAGCGCAGAACAACCCACCGCCCATGAAGCTGTACATCCTGCCAAGCACACTGACAGAGGAGACAGTTATCCTACAGTACAACTGGCTGGGACATGGCTGGTGAATACAGCATAGAGTAACACAACATTGCATGCTTTGAATAGTTGAAAGGGTCTGAACCAATTACATTTTCCAAAGAATAATCTTTCAAGGTACACATTCATATTGCACTTGTTTTACCATAGGCCTGCTGCTTTTAGACAGTTTGTTAGAGCAAGGTATTTTCAAATGTGGTTTAGTTTTGGCTTTGATACACTGTATTTACCCTGACATGACTGATCTGTCTCTCTTCTGTCCTCTCTCTTCTGTCCTCTCTTCTGTCCTTTCTATGAAGAAATATTAACTTTAAGTCACCTACATTATGTCAAAGCACACATGACGTCAAATTTTAGGCAAGTAATAACCTACCTTTATTATCCTTTTTGAAAAAAAGTCAGAAATTCCAATAATACAGGGGGGTTGTCAATGCACTCCGGAGCCCAGTATTGCCCAGGATGGCAGGAAAGTTAAGTTTGTGTGTCGGAAACCAGGCGAACAAACGGCCTCGAGGCACAATAGAGCATGCTGAGCCACAACCAATCACATGGGATGAGTTTTGTGTTTTAGAGAATCTGCTGAAAATACAAAACTATTAAAGCGCTGGGTTTCACAGTAATACTGATGACACAGGGGTTTCAATTCAAAATGCTGCTCTACTATCCACATTGGACATGGGTTGGCAATACACTCCCACACTATGCAGTAAAAGTTCATTTCACATAGTTATTTCACACAGAACATTTTCTAAAGTATAGGTGGGGGTCTCATGTTGAGTAAGTTAAATTTAGATAATCTTATCTCTCACAACATCAGATGTTAAAATATTTAAATCTTTATCGAAACTACAATTGAACTCCCAAAACTGCATTCAATTAATTGAATTTCAACTGGCCAGTAATTCTCTGACCTTGATCCAAAAAGCAGCTTTAAATACACACTGTGATGAATATGAGTCACTATGTAACACTTTCCCCTGCTAGGGTAGCAGGTGTCTTGAACAAATGGTGGTAAATGTATTTCATAGTCACAAAACAGTGATTCTAGTTATTCAGTGCTATTCCATAATTAACACATTTTCAGTAAAAGCAAGCAATAATTATGTATTTAAAAAAAAATTGGTGGAGAGTTAAGTCTTTTGGGAGGCGGGAACATAATCAGAAAACATTTTATCAGTGAGTGTTTTAAATTTGTATATACACGGTGGGGTCTGAAATTATTGACAGCCTTGATAAAGATGAGCAAAAATGACTGTATGAAATAAATAATTAAAATACTGAGCTATGCTCAAATAAATGGGGAAATTCTATTATTTTAAACTCATACAATTGCTCAGAGAAAAATACTTTGTTTAACAAGTAATTATGTTTTTCTCTCAAAAAGGTAGGGGTCAAAATGATTGACACCCCTGTTTTCAATACCTCGCCTTCGAGAATAACAGCGTGAAGTCTTTTTCTGAAAAAAATTATGCGTTGGAGAACACATTGGGAGGGATCTTAAGACCATTTCTCCATACAGAATCCTTCCAGATCCTTGATATCCTTTGTCTGTGCTTATAGACTGCCCTCTTCAATTCAAACCATAGGTTTTCAGTGGGTTTCAAGTCCGGAGAATGAAATCCAAAGCAAAAATAAATTACAAGTATACTAAAGTGTACTTAAATATAAAAAAATTGAATAATATGCTTAAAATATGAAAACACTTCAACTATGACAGACAAAATGAGAAGAAAAAAATCCAGAAAATCACATTGTAGGATTTTAAATGAATTTATTTGCATATTATGGTGGAAAATAAGTATTTGGTCAATAACAAAAGTTTATCTCAATACTTTGTTATATACCCTTTGTTGGCAATGACAGAGGTCAAACGTTTTCTGTAAGTCTTCACAAGGTTTTCACACACTGTTGCTGGTATTTTGGCCCATTCCTCCATGCAGATCTCCTCTAGAGCAGTGATGTTTTGGGGCTGTTGCTGTGCAACACGGACTTTCAACTCCCTCCAAAGATTTTCTATGGGGTTGAGATCTGGAGACTGGCTAGGCCACTCCAGGAGCTTGAAATGCTTCTTACGAAGCCACTCCTTCGTTGCCCGGGCGGTGTGTTTGGGATCATTGTCATGCTGAAAGACCCAGCCACATTTCATCTTCAATGCCCTTGCTGATGGAAGGAGGTTTTCACTCAAAATCTCACGATACATGGCCCCATTCATTCTTTCCTTTACACGGATCAGTCGTCCTGGTCCCTTTGCAGAAAAACAGCCCCAAAGCATGATGTTTCCACCCCCATGCTTCACAGTAGGTATGGTGTTCTTTGGATGCAACTCAGCATTCTTTGTCCTCCAAACACGGCGAGTTTTTACCAAAAAGTTATATTTTGGTTTCATCTGACCATATGACATTCTCCCAATCTTCTTCTGGATCATCCAAATGCTCTCTAGCAAACTTCAGACGGGCCTGGACATGTACCTGCTTAAGCAGGGGGACACGTCTGGCACTGCAGGATTTGAGTCCCTGGCGGCGTAGTGTGTTACTGATGGTAGGCTTTGTTACTTTGGTCCCAGCTCTCTGCAGGTCATTCACTAGGTCCCCCCGTGTGGTTCTGGGATTTTTGCTCACCGTTCTTGTGATCATTTTGACCCCACGGGGTGAGATCTTGCGTGGAGCCCCAGATCGAGGGAGATTATCAGTGGTCTTGTATGTCTTCCATTTCCTAATAATTGCTCCCACAGTTGATTTCTTCAAACCAAGCTGCTTACCTATTGCAGATTCAGTCTTCCCAGCCTGGTGCAGGTCTACAATTTTGTTTCTGGTGTCCTTTGACAGCTCTTTGGTCTTGGCCATAGTGGAGTTTGGAGTGTGACCGTTTGAGGTTGTGGACAGGTGTCTTTTATACTGATAACAAGTTCAAACAGGTGCCATTAATACAGGTAACGAGTGGAGGACAGAGGAGACTCTTAAAGAAGAAGTTACAGGTCTGTGAGAGCCAGAAATCTTGCTTGTTTGTAGGTGACCAAATACTTATTTTCCACCATAATTTGCAAATAAATTCATAAAAAATCCTACAATGTGATTTTCTGGAAAAGAAAATCTCATTTTGTCTGTCATTGAAGTGTACCTATGATGAAAATTACAGGCCTCTCTCATCTTTTTAAGTGGGAGAACTTGCACAATTGGTGGCTGACTAAATACTTTTTTGCCCCACTGTATATACAGTATATAGATATATATACTATAATTACACTTCAACACACTTATTAAAATTGTACTTTATATTCATTGCTATTTCAGTCTTTTAGTATACTATAAATACACTATCATCAACCTTCAATATGCTTATTAAAAGTGTACTTTAAATTAATTGTTTTTCAGTCTTTAAGTATACTATATGCTCACTATCATTAAACGTACAGACTCATTAAAACTGTACTTCAACTTCAAACACTAATTGGAATTCAGTATATTCATTCAAACTCTGCTTATGAGTGATCAAGTACACTATAAGTATACAGAAACTTAAGTATACAGCAAGTGTATTCTTCACTCTATATTGTGTTACAACGTGGGATTAAAATGTATTTAATACAATTATTTTTGTCAACAATGAACTCAAATTCTCTTTAACCGTTTTGGTGATTTTAAAACAGTTAGAGTTCGATGCCTGTGATGGGAGAAAACTGAGGATGAATCAACAACATTGTAGTGAGTCCACAATGACTTAAATGACAGAGTGAAAAGAAGAATACGAATATACAGAATACAAATTCAAAACATGCATCTTGTATGCAAACAAGGCACTAAAGTAAGACTGCTAAAACACACGACAAAGCAATACACTTTTTGGCCTAAATGCAAAGCCTTATGTTTGGGGGTAAATCCAGCACAACACATCACTGAGTAACTGCCTACTTATTTTCAAGCATGGTGGTAAGTGCATCATGGTATGGCTATGCTTGACTTCAGCAGATACTGATGAGTTTTTCAGGATAAAAAGAAACAGGACGGAGCTAAGGACAGGCACAATTGTAGGGAAAAACCTGCTTCATTCTGCTTTACATCAGACACTGGGAGGGAAATGCACAATCCCCAACATCTTGACAGAGCTTGAACAATTATGAAAAGAATAATGGGATAATATTGCACAATCCAGGTTTGTAAAACAATTAGAGAATTACCCAAGATAACTCACCGCTGTAATCACTGCCAAAGGTGTTTCTAACATGTATTGACTCAGGGGGCTGAATACCTATGCAATGACTATATTTTAGCTATTACATTTTTATCAATCTTTACAATTTAAAAAAAAATCTTCCACTTTGACAGAGTATTTTGTGTAGATTGTTGACAAAAAATGACAATTAAATCCATTTTAATCCCCCTTTGTAACAATAAAATGTGAATAAGTCCAAAGGAGTATGGAGCCAGTTCCGTAGGCCTCTATTACTCATCTAACCAGTATCTGGCCAACTGGTAATAAGCATGTGGGTGTTTCTTGTCATCCTCAACATGGTAACTGACTCCGGAGTATTTTGTCAACAGTACATGTGATCATCTCTGCAAATTCTCTCCATGATGACAACCCTGCCTGATTTATAATCTAATCTATATCACATTAAATGCATAGTCCCATTTGTAACAATAAAATGTGAAGAATCCAAAGGGGTATGAATACTTTTGCGAGGTAATGTAGTTTCAGTGCCAATGAGGAGTTTTTAAGTATTTTCTTAATTCCTGTTCAGAAGAGTGCAGAGAAAATTGACAATGATGACAATTGTTTATTCCACGAAGGAAACATGCACAGCTGAGGAACATGCTTCCTGAAAGTATACTTTTCATATCTCAAGAAAATATACTTAAGTATACTTTCACAAAAGTATATTTAACTTAAATGTCCACAAAATGTATTTAAAGTTTACGTAAAAAAATAATAGTTAATAATAATAATAGCATCCTTTTCTACAGTTTTTTATCATTTATAATATTATATTGTTCAAATTTTTAGCTTATTCAAATGTTTTGATGTTCATTTTCAAACGGAATAATGTTGTGCTTTTAATTACACATTTTATTGAAATGGTACTTTATCACTGTAATGTGAACAACTAAAGTGTGAAATGCCACTGATGCACAAGTACTGCATCATATATGTTACTTTTAAATTGTTGCTCCAGCCACACCTGCTTTCTATATAGCATGTTAACATGTCCACCTGGCCGTGCTGCTGCTCCAGTTTCAACTGTTCTGCCTGCGGCTATGGAACCCTGACCTGTTCACCGGACGTGCTACCTGTCCCAGACCTGCTGTTTTCAACTCTCTAGAGACCGCAGGAGCGGTAGAGATACTCTGAATGATCGGCTATGAAAATCCAACTGACATTTACTCCTGAGGTGCTGACCTGTTGCACCCTCTACAACCACTGTGATTATTATTATTTGACCAAGCTGGTCATTTATGAACATTTGAACATCTTGGCCATGTTCTGTTATAATCTCCACCCGGCACAGCCAGAAGAGGACTGGCCACCCCCCATAGCCTGGTTCCTCTCTAGGTTTCTTCCTAGGTTTTGGCCTTTCTAGGGAGTTTTTCCTAGCCACCGTGCTTCTACACCTGCATTGCTTGCTGTTTGGGGTTTTAGGCTGGGTTTCTGTACAGCACTTTGAGATATCAGCTGATGTAAGTATATATAAATACATTTGATTTGAACATTCACTGAAAAAAGGTAACCTATACATGGCTAATTACAACACTAATGTGGTTAATGAGTAGAAGTGTATTTGTAAAAGTAAACTTGAAACATTATAAATACACTTTATTTGTAAAAATAATAATACAGGAATTCTAATTCAAATACCATTTTAGTATACTTCTAATTTATGAGAAATATACAGTACCAGTCAAAGGTTTGGACACACCTACTCATTCCAGGGTTGTTCTTTATTTGTACTATTTTCTACATTGTAGAATAGTTGTGAAGACATCAAAACTATGAAATAACACATATGGAATCATGTAGTAACCAAAAAAGTGTTATTCAAAGTAGCCACCCTTTGCCTTGATGACAGCTTTGCACACTCTTGGCATTCTCTCAACCAGCTTCATGAGGTAGTCACCTGGAATGAATTTAAATTAAAAGGTGTGCCTTGTTAAAAGTTAATTTGTGGAATTTCTTTCCATCTTAATGCATTTGAGCCAATCAATTGTGTTGTGACAAGGTAGGGGTGGTATTCAGAAGATAGATTATTTGGTAAAAGACCAAGTCCATATGGCAAGAACAGCTCTAATAAGCAAAGAGAAATGACAGTCCATCATTACTTTAAGACATGAAGGTCAGTCAATCTGGAAAATTTCAAGAACTTTGAAAGTTTCTTCAAGTGCAGTCGCAAAAACCATCAAGCGCTATAATGAAACCGGCTACATCTGCTGCAGAGGATAAGTTCATTATTATCACGTGTCAGGTATGACCCAGATGCAGACAGTGTTGAAGAAACAAAAGCTTATTTCTAAAACAAGGGCAGGCAAATGACAGCTCAAAGGCAGGCAGGGGTCAATAATCCAGAGAAGGTGCAAAGGGTCCAGAACGGCAGGCAGTCTCAGGGTCAGGGCAGGCAGAGGTCAATAATCAAGTAAGGTGAGGTAAAGTACAGAACGGCAGGCAGGCTCAGGGTCAGGGCAGGCAGAACGGTCAAAACCGGGAAGGACTAGAAAACAGGAGCAAGAAACTGGCAGGAGCAGGGGAACAAACGCTGGTAGGTTTCATTAACAAATGAACTGGCAACAGACAAACAGCGAACACAGGTATACATACACAGGGGATAATGGGGAAGATGGGCGACACTGGAAAGGGGGTGGAGACGAGCACAAAGACAGGTGAAACAGATCAGGGTGTGACAATTAGAGCTAACTGCACCTCAGATTGCAGCCCAAATAAATGCTTCACAGAGTTCAAGTAACAGACACATCTCAACATCAGCTGTTCAGAGGAGACTGCGTGGATCAGGTCTTCATGGTCAAATTGCTTCAAAGAAACCACTACTAAATGACACCAATAATAAGAAGAGACTTGCTTGGGCCAAGAAACACGAGCAATGGATATTAGACCAGTGGAAATCTGTCCTTTGGTCTGATGAGTCCAAATTCAAGATTTTTGGTTCCAACCGACGTGTCTTTGTGAGACCCAGAGTAGGTGAACGGAAGATCTCTGCATGTGTGGTTCCCACCGTGAAGCATGGAGGAGGAGTTGTGATGGTGTAGAGGTGCTTTGCTGGTGACACTGTCAATGATTTATTTAGAATTCAAGGCACACTTAACCAGCATGGCTACCACAGAAATCTGCAGTGATAAGCCATCCCATCTTGTTTGGGCTTAGTGAGACTATCATTTGTTTTTCAACAGGACAATAACCCAACACACCTCCAGGCTGTGTAAGGGCTTTTTGACCAAGGAGAGTGATAGAGTGCTGCATCAGATGACCTGGCCTCCACAATCACCCCACCTCAACCCAATTGAGATGATTTGGGATGAGTCGGACCACAGATTGAAAGAAAAGCAGCCAACAAGTGCTCAGCATCTGTGGGAACTCCTTCAAGACTGTTGGAAAATCATTCCTCTTGAAGCTGGTTGAGAGAATGCCAAGAGTGTGCAAAGCTGGCATCAAGGCAAAGGGTGGCTACTTTGAAGAATCTCAAATATAAAATATATTTTGATTTGTTTAACACTTTTTTGCTTACTACATGATTCCATGTGTTATTTCATAGTGTTGATGTCTTCACTATTATTCTCCAATTTAGAAAATACTAAAAAGAAAGAAAAACCCTTGAATGAGTAGGTGTCCAAACTTTTGACAGGTGCTGTACGTAAATAAGGTATTTTTTTTATATATTTTTTTATAAATTTGCAAAAAAAATAAAATATAAACTATCTTCACTTCGTCATTATGGGGTATTGTGTGTAGATTGGTGAGGGAAAAATGTATGTAATCCATTTTAGAATTAGGCTGTAACGTAATGGAAAAAGTGAAGGGGTCTTAACTTTCCGAATGCAATGCTAATAAAACACAAATAAAATTGACATTAAATGCATGAAAAATAGTTCAAATTTAAATCATTTTAAATATGCTTTAGTATATCAGGGGCATACTTAAATATATTAATGAAGTATGATTTAAGTATATTACATTTTGTTTTAAAATATGCTTGATTTTGTGGCCAATTAACCATTTCTTTATTGTCTTTCTGGAAGATCCAGCTGTGGCCACGGTTCAGCCTCCTGGCAGAGGCAATCAGGTTTTTGGCTAAAATGTCCTGGTACTGGGTAAAGTTCATGATGACCAGTTGAGTTGAAACAAAATAGCCCAATAACTTCAAACCACCATATTTGTAACGGTTGTCGAAGTCGTTCTCCTCCTCAGACGAGGAGGAGCATGGATCGGACCAACACGCAGCGAGGTATGTAGACATAATGATATTTATTTTATTTTTATTTAACCTTTATTTAACCATATAAATGGTCTATATTTAATTATAATAACGAATA
This sequence comes from Salvelinus alpinus, assembly GCF_045679555.1. NCBI lineage: Eukaryota > Metazoa > Chordata > Actinopteri > Salmoniformes > Salmonidae > Salvelinus > Salvelinus alpinus. The sequence goes on from NC_092107.1 coordinate 726,340, forward strand.
CGAAAATACAAGCTACAAAACAACAAACGACATCAACAGACCTGAACATGCGAACTAACATAAACACGAAGAACGCACGAACAGACTAAACAAAACGAAACAGTACCGTGTGGTGCACAAACACCGACACAGCAACAATCACCCACAAACAAACAGTGTGAACAGCCTACCTAAATATGGTTCTCAATCAGAGGAAACGTAAAACACCTGTCCCTGATTGAGAACCATATCAGGCTAGTTAACATGAACCCAACATAGAAACACATAACATAGAATGCCCACCCAACTCACGTCCTGACCCACTAAAACAAACAATTAACACAATAACTAGGGTCAGAACGTGACAATATTTTACAGTAGGTATGGGATTATTTTCTGCTCATGCATTCTCATTTCGACACCAAACCCACCACTGCTGGTCTAAAATCCCTCCCAATGTGTTCTCCAACTCATCAAACATTTGATATAAAAGCGGAGTGCCGTTATCCTCCCAAGGTGAGATATTGAAAGGCATTGAAAACAGGGGTGTCAATAATTTTGACCCCTACCTTTTTAAGATAAAAAGTATTACTTTTTAAACAAAATGCCTTTCTCTGTGCAATTGTATTAGTTCAAACACGGATGGGCAACTGTGATGGTGGGGTGGGGCCACAAAAAAATCTGAACTCATCATGAGGGGCCGCAGTGGTTTGCGGGTCTGCGTACCCACATCCATACCCACAGATGCAGTCAGAAAATAATTAAAGTAGCCTTTTGGGGGCCCTAAGCAACATTGTGTTCGGGGGCCTCCACACCTTACCAGCAAAACATTTTGGGCCCTCCTCTTGACAGCGTAGAGAAAAACGTTGCAGTTGTAGAGCAATTTTGCTGCAATTCTACTCATTTTACCATGGGGTAGAGCGAATTGATCCACAGGCTTACAAAAGGGGAGCAAGCCCCCATTTGCCCATCCTATAATTTCACCTTTTTCCCCCCTTACACATCAACTAGATTCAGCTGCGGGACTATTTTTTCTTGAGCGGATGGTCAGGGGGCCGGAACGGAATTACAAATCATTTGTAGACCGCAAATTAAATTAAAATCACTTGGAACTGATTTCCTGGTCTTATGTAAAAAAAAAAATATATATTTCTTTCCATGATTTTACCAGGTAAATTGACTGAGAACACATTCTCATTTACAGCAACAACCTGGGGAATAGTTACAGGGGAGAGGGATGAATGAGCCAATTGTAAACTGGGGATTATTAGGTGACCATGCTGGTTTGAGGGCCAGATTACCAGGGTTAACACCCCTACTCTTACAATAAGTGCCATGGGATCTTTAATGACCTCAGAGATTCAGGACACCCGTTTAACATCCCATCCGAAAAACAGCACCCTACACAGGGCAGTGTCAATCACTCAATCACTGCCCTGGGGAATTGGGATATTTTTTAGACCAGAGGAAAGAGTGCCTCCTACTGGCCCTCCAACACCACTTCCAGCAGCATCTGGTCTCCCATCCAGGGTCTGACCAGGACCAACCCTGGTTAGCTTCAGAAGCAAGCCAGCAGTGGTATGCAGGGTGGTAAGCTGCTGTTGTTGTCTAAGAACACTTTGGGGGCCAAATAAAACCACCCGCGCGGGTCACCAGTTGGGGAACCCTGGCTTACACTACACTGTAGCTCAGTATTTGAATTATTTATTTTACAGTGCATTCGGAAAGTATTCAGACCCCTTGACTTTTTCTACATTTTGTTACGTTACAGCCTTATTTAAAAATGTATTTCATTGTTTTTTCCCCTCATCATCTACACACAATAGCCCATAATGACAAAGCAAAAACAAGTTTTTATACATTTTTGCAAATGTATAAAAAATAAATGCTGAAATATCACATTTACATAAGTATTCAGACCCTTTACTCAGTACTTTGTTGAAGCACCTTTGGCAGCGATTACTACCTGAAGTCTTCTTGGGTATGATGCTACAAGCTTGGCGACTGTACATCCATCAAGATTAATTGTCAGATTCAACAGAAGATCTCTTTGTTTCTTGGGACCTAGAACTAGCATCTCTGTTTTGTCTGAGTTTAAAAGTAGAAAACTGTCCGCCATCCACTTCCTTATGTCTGAAACACAGGCTTCCAGGGAGGGAAATTTTGGGGCTTCACCAAGCTTCATCGAAATGTACAGCTGTGTGTCATCCGCATAGCAGTGAAAGTTAACATTATGTTTCCGAATGACATCACCAAGAGGTAAAATATATAGTGAAAACAATAATGGTCCTAAAACGGAGCCTTGAGGAACAGCGAAATTTACAGTTGATATGTCAGAGGACAAACCATCTACAGAGACAAACTGATATCTTTCCGACAGATAAGATCTAAACCAGGCCAGAACTTGTCCGTGTAGACCAATTTGGGTTTCCAATCTCTCCAAAAGAACGTGGTGATCGATGGTATCAAAAGCAGCACTAATTACAAGGTAATTTACCACCTTCACAAGTGCAGTCTCAGTGCTATGATGGGGTCTAAAACCAGACTGATGCGTTTTGTATACATTGTTTGTCTTCAGGGAGGCAGTGGGTTGCTGTGCAACAGCCTTTTTTTTTTTTTTTGAGGAATGGGAGATACGAAATAGGCAGATCGTTTTTTATATTTTCTGGGTCAAGGTTTGGCTTTTCAAGAGAGGCTTTTATACTGCCACTTTTGGTGAGTTTGGTACACATCCGGTGGATAAAGCGCTGTTTATTATGTTCAACATAGGAGGGCCAAGCACAGGAAGCAGCTCTGTCAGTAGTTTAGTTGGAATTGGGTCCAGTATGCAGCTTGAAGGTTTAGAGGCCATGATTATTTTCAGAAATGTGTCAAGAGATATAGTATTGTAGCGACCCGCACAGACAGCTGTGTGTTATGTGTTAGGCTAGTAGGTGGTTGTGTTGTACTTACCAGTACCCAGTGTTCGCGGGGTCCGACATGTCAATCAACCTGCTATCTGCCAATCACGGGAATGCCTGGAATGTTCTGATGCCGGGCATCCTGGCGGTTGGCGGAGTGGCGTGGAGGGGGGTTGGGCAAGGGGATGGAGCATTGGAAGTTAAGACCAGGTTTAGCCTTTGTTCTCTCTCTTTACGTCTGGGTTTCACAAGAGAAGGTCACGGTTGGCTTGTGGGTTATCTTTCATTTATTTGGCGTGGCCTACGGCCAAACAGTAGCCTGTGTAAAGTTGGTTTAATAAACCGTCAATTCGTAAACTCAATCCTCTGTCTGGACAATTGTTCCTTTATGATCTAGTCAGGTCATTACAGTATTAAAAAACTTGAGTGTCTCCCTTGATCCTAGGTCCTGGCAGAGTTGTGCAGACTCAACAACTGAGTTTTGGAGGAATACGCAGATTTAAAGAGGAGTCCGTAATTTGCTTTCTAATGATCATGATCTTTTCTTCAAAGAAGTTCATGAATTTATCACTGCTGAAGTGAAAGCCATCCTCTCTTGGGGAATGCTGCTTTTTAGTTAGCTTCGCGACAGTATTAAAAATACATTTTGGATTGTTTTTATTTTCCTCAATTAAATTGGAAAAATAGGAGGATCAGTGAGTGAGGGCTCTTCGATACTGCACAGTCGGAAGTCGGAAGACTTCCAGTTTAGTGTAGCTGTCATGTTCTGACCATAGTTATTGTGTGTTGTGCTTGTTTTAGTGTTGGTCAGGACGTGAGCTGGGTGGGCATTCTATGTTGTGTGTCTAGTTTGTCTGTTTCTATGTTTGGCCTAATATGGTTCTCAATCAGAGGCAGATGTTTTGTGTTGTCTCTGATTGGGAATCATATATAGGTGGCTTGTTTTGTGTTGGGGATTTTTGGGTGGTTGTTTCCTGTCTCTGTGTTTTGTCTGCACCAGAAAGGACTGTATCGGTTTTGCCACATTTGTTGTTTTGTAAGTGGTCACTGTTTAATCGTCATTATTAAACATGTTGAGCACAAGCTACGCTGCGTGTTGGTCCGATCCCTGTTACACTCTCTCTTCTCGTGAAGAGAGGGAAGGCTGCCGTTACAGTAGCTCCATTTCCATTCCAATTTTCTGGAAGCTTGCTTCAGAGCTCGGGTATTTTCTGTATACAAGGGAGCTAGTTTCTTATGACACATGTTTTTTGTTTTTAGGGGTGCGACCGCATCTAGGGTATTACGCAAGGTTAAATTGAGTTCCTCAGTTAGGTGGTTAACAGATTGTTGTACTCTGACGTCCTTGGGTAGGTGGAGGGAGTTTGGAAGTGCATCTAGGAATCTTTGGGTTGTCTGAGAATTTATAGCACGGCTTTTGATGATCCTTGGTTGGGGTCTGAGCAGAATATTTGTTGCTATTGCAAACGTAATAAAATGGTGGTCTAATAGTCCAGGATTATGAGGAAAAACATTAAAATCCACAACATTTATTCCACGGGACAAAACTAGGTCCAGAGTATGAATGTGGTCCGGAGACATGTTGAACAAAACCCACTGAGCCGTTGGTGCCGATCTTTATCAAGGCTGTCAATAATCTCGGACCCCACTGTATATATATATATATTTGTGTGTGTGTTTCGTTAGGCTGAAGATGTCTGTCAACAGCCAGTGATTTGTTGAGAGTTCTTTTAATATAAATGCCATTTAGAATAAATACACTTTTATCCAAAGCAACTTACATCTGTGAGTGCATAAATATATACATATTTTTTGTACACATTTTGAATTAATTTACTAGCTCTTTTTCTCAAATTTTGAGTCATGCTTGAGCAAGTTAAGAGACAAAAAATGCTCCATTATGACAGCGTCTGTGTGGCATGATGTGGTCTTCCGAGTGGCGCAGCGGTCTAAGACGCTGAATCTCTAGTGCTAGAGGTGTCACTATAGACTCTGGTTCAATTCCAGGCTTTATCACACCTGGCTGTGATTGGGAGTCCCATAGGGCGGTGCACAATTGGCCCAGCTTTGTCTGGGTTAGGGTAGGCTGTCATTGTAAATAATAATTTGTTCTTAGCTGACTTGCCTAGTTAAATAAAATTTAAAATTATCTGCACATCCTATGTACACTATGTAACAGCCACTAGATGGTGCCTTCTATCAAGTCATACATCCACATATGGAGCCAGTTCCGCAGCCCTCTATTACTCATCTGGCCAACTGGTCATCCTCCACATGGTAACGGACTCTGAAGTATTTAGTCAACGGTACATGGGATCATCTCTGCAAATTCTCTCCATGATGACAACCGTGCTTGATTTATAATCTAAATCACATTACATTCATAATCCCATCATCTGCCATTGATATCAAACATTTAGGTATTTTATGTTCTTACTGTGTGTTCATGGTTGACCTTTTCTATATGAATCCTCTACTCAACAGATCAGTTCATCATATACAACTGATCAGGGTTGGAGTCAATTCCAGTCAATAAAAAATAAAACAAACTCCAAAATAAAATTGAATCGAAAAGCATTGAAGAGAATTGGAATTTTAGTGTACCTCCTGAATTAACAAATTTATATGAAATTGACCCCAACCCTGCCCCGGATATAAAAACATCTCAGTGGATATTTGTTTATTTCTGTTCTTATATTTATGATGGAAAAACATTCTATACAGACAAACCCCTACATGTACTTACCTAACAACAGGATCTTAAGCGGAGGTTTTCAGAATGGCTTGAGACCGACCGTATTGAAAGATAACTGCATGGATTTATGATTGATACCAGTGTACCAGTCACTAGAGACACAGAATAAAGGAGGTTCATATTGTACACAGAGGAGCTTTTAGAGACCCGGGAATAGTGTGTCTCAGGTGGAACAGCTCACATGCCCCTCTCTCTCCCAACCTCATCCACCACGCTCCCAGCCATGTCAGTTGATTTAACACCTCACATATCCTGCCCAATATTTCACACAAAATAAACACATCTCCCTCCTCTGGCTACCTTTTAGCTGTAGAATATCCCTGCCTGATCCAGTTCTCTACTGTAGTTTTGTGTTGGGTTGTCCCCTTCAACACCTTACTGTTAACTACTTTCTACTGTCTGGTAGAAAACCCAATCTGAAATCTGTCTGGGTTTAGCAGTTAACAATTACATCAAATTCAGTGCAGTGGCACAATACAAAGAACCCAGGGAAAAGGGTACTTTTTTCTTGTAAATGTGAATCAATATAGCAGGTTTTTAGGATAGGATTACCTACACTAGATCGATTCCAGGAAACAGTCTAGAGAAACATGTCTTTAGAGTAACAAATGTTTTATTGGTATTTTTTAACAAATCATTCCACTGATGACAGAACATAACAATTGGTGTTTAACAAGGGTATAGGTTCACACATTTTCAGCATCACAACCTAAAATGACAAGGCTATTTCATCTGCTGTTGAAAAGATTGATATGCCTGTTTAGAAGAAGCAGGAGGTTGACTCCACAATGACAGCACGCGCGAGAGAGAAAGAGAAACTGTAAACACACTCACAGAACCTCACAGATGCCCAACTATCAGGTCTTGTTAACAGAGTTTCTGCCTCATATCCTTTCATTACACAAACATCACCATGGTAAACAATAAACATAAGGTACATTCAAACATCTGATGTATAATATCTATAGTCATTTTAAGACTTTCTTTCCCTTTTCTTAAAATACAATATATTATCTTTATCCCAGGTCATGTTTAAAAAAAGTTGCAAAGATGTTTATATACAGAGGCAGGACATCAAATCACATACAAATTATGAATAAATAAAAAACACAAATATGAACTAATATTGAAAAAGCAGGTGGCAAGCCTAAATGCTTTCACTTTTGTATTCAGCTCTTCTTTGACACCATGGCAACAGGCTGGATTTCAGCAAAAGTGGAAGCAGCAAAACAACCTTTTAAAAAACACATGGCGGAGAACTTCACATCACATAATGTGCTTCCAGCTACATGAGGTTCTGAAAGTAAACAAACACACAACACAATCATCCCATGGGACTGGTGCCAAAAACAAATCCTGACACTGTAATTTAGCCAAGGTTTAGCCACACAAATATAACTATTCCATTTATGTTGAGCTCTCATAAATCTACTGACCCCCCATATTTGCCTACATCTATGCCATTGTCAAAACATTAGTTTGACATGTCCATAATCTACCCTGTGCAACATACTATAGATGGAAACACTGCAGTCTTGATTTGGAATTAATATTGTTTGTATTAAACATGTTGGATAAACCATACCAGATTCGTAGAGAAATTAAAGCAGCGGAGAGCCAGGTGTGTCTTGGGCCAGTGGGTCTCTTGTCTCTCTGTGCCACACCAATCAACACTTATTAAGACCCAAACTTGTCTTGGATAATTACCAAATCATTGCCTTACATTAACCCACTAGAGTACTAGACTTTAGGAGGACAACAACACTGATAACAACTATAGGACTAAGATCATGTCTCTACTGAGCCAGACCAGGTAGTCCTGCTGCCCTTCATACTGGACTCACCTCGTCCCTCCTCCGGACAGCTCCAGGCCCTCTCTGTCCAGTTGAAGCCCGCAAGGAGGCCCCTCCACCAAGGGAACCGTAGCCTGACATCTGGCCCCGGGGCAAAAAGCTGGATGGGCAGTACAGGATTACACCCTCATCTGCAGATGACAATATGCAATCACTCAAAAGTGCAGCTGGAATTATATGGGTCAGATTCTAAGTGCTGAACCAGACTAGACCTTCCACCATCTCTGTCCACCTGAGTAGAGGGGATTGCTGCTAGATATGTGTGCTTAAACCAATGGATTATTTTAAGTCCACAGAGGATTTGTATGCGTATGAATGTAGACGGAGCATTACTAGACCTCAATCACAATATGTGTCTGTGGTTGTGGCTTTTATAATACTGTAATGTATGTGTATTTGCATATTTTGTATTCATTAGCATTAATTAGATGGTTTGATGCATACCTTGTGAGCCCCACATGGCAGGCCCCCTCTTATGGGGTGAGGGGTAGTCTCCTCTCCTCTGCAGAGTCGGCGAGTTGTCCGCCGACGACGTCCGGCTGCAGCCCAGCACATCAGCCAGGAGATGCAGGGGGTCGTCTGCTGCAGGGGGTGGGGCCGGCGGAGGGGGCAGGTCTGCACAGACTGATTGACAGCTCATGATAAAAAAAAACATTGCCTTCATTTGACCTAACAGGTTGCCTCTTTTAAGCACTGCGGTCTATCTATTCACACTTGGATGTACACTATAGGACTTTAACCATACTTACTGGATAAGACCATCTGTTAAATGAGCAAAATGTAAATACACTGTACTGTAAGGATGTGGCTTGAATCCCAAGGCGGGAATGTTACTCATGTGCATTTAAAAACCTCCTCTAGCAAAATACCAAGAAGTTAGAGCCAGTAAGAGACATTTCTAAGTTCTTGCAAATAATAAGCTGGGGTAACTTGTTATTCCAAAAGCTGTGTGTGTTGCCTTGTATAAAAGCCTCTCCAAAGAGAATATATGATATGAAGATAACCTAAATGTAGTCCACTGTCCAATATGTCTTACCTGCTTGGTCATGCAGCTCTCGTCGGTGCTGGCCCTCCCTGAGGACTTTCTTCTTGCTCCTGGTTCTGTGCCCCTGAGTAGCATGAGCATACTCAGCCAGGAAAGGAGATTGTCCTGACAGAAAAGAACAGTGATGTCATCATCAAGTAGACATTCAGAGGGAATAAAAGACACAGCGCCATCTTCATATGCAAATACTTCGTGTTAACATAACATGACAACATTGAATAATTCAGGATAAGTATGCAGTTATGGATTAGCCTGGTAGCAGATCGGTGTGTGCTTTAGCCAACTCCTCTTGTCCAGTTCATTATCATGCCAAACACAGACTGTATGCATGGCATGGCAATACATGACAAAGGACGTGGCTAAGGCACATACAGTTCTGTGACGAGGCTGGTCATTTTCAAGAGGCTAGCTACACATATAAATAATTATCCTATGCATTAGAACTATGAGAGGGGGACAGGTGTGTACAACTAACCTCCTCCGCCACTCCTCTCTGAAATATAGCTCTCCCCCATGAAGGTGTCTCCCCATTGGTTGGTGTGGTATGGCCCGCTGACATCATATGGCCCGCTGACATCCTCCTTATTGGCAAACAGGTTGGGGTTGGAATGGGAGACCTGGGAACTGGGCCCGTAGCAGGCCAGCAGGTCAAAGTGCTGCAGCGGGGGGCTGTCGTTGGGGTTGAGGGGGTGTGTCTCCTCCTGAGGGGAGGGGGGAAGTATGGCTGTGGACCGCAGGCTGGAGGTGGAGCCCTGGGTCAGCTCCTCTCTTCTGGAGGAGGGCAACTCATCCCTGGAGCCTTCCATCAGGTAGGTCCTGGCTGGCAGCGGGGGACACCAGTCCTCCTCATCCTCATCTGAGCTACTGGGAGCAGGAGGAAGAGGAGAAAAGACCCCTGGTTTAACAACTAAGAGGACCTGACACATTTAGTGAAAAACATTGTCAGTAAGACCCCAGTATAAATCAAGGGGTCTATCTTACACAATACTTGTACTTCATCATCAAGAAAAGTCTTCGAGGCACATTAACAGAGACAGTAACAGTAGTTGACAGAGTTACATCTTAAAAGAGGAACCAGCAGCATTGGGTTACAAAACACAAGAGTGACTTCAAATGATTTATGTTGCCGTGACAACGTCAGAGGACATCAGAGCAGATTTAATAGAGGACATGTTATTGAAACAGGAAAGTGCTAATCCACACTGTCAGACGGTGGCTAATGTCATTACAAAAGACGATGTACAGTCAGAGCAGCTAGGTCCCCCCAGTTATGGTCACAATCTCATCTGTCACAGTCAGTTAGAGGACACTCTACACTCCCCCTGATGTAGCCACAATAAGAGTCTCTCCTGAGCCTCCAGACAAGAATGTTTTTAACTCCAACTTTAACCATAGTAAACATCATGAGAGTTTACAATCTGGTTTGAATCGGAGGACAGGTTCTGGCCCTAATGTCACGAACTCTTGCTATATAGTTCAGGTAAACTATCAGGTCAAATAGAGTGCAAGCGATACATTCAAACTAAACATAGCCCTCAAATGAGGGCGTCAGAGAATAGAAAAAAGGAAACATCGGGAAAAATCACAATGAGTTATGGAGAAAAGGTTCAAAATGTAACAACTACAGCACTCCTGGTTTTCCTTCCCTCTACTGCCATTTCCCTCCATACACCGTTAGTTCCCTCATCTGTACTTAACAAGCTGACCCATGGGAGGGTGTCTACAGGGGATATGGCGCTAGGTGTTACCTGTTCCTCCCCTCATCCCTGTCTCTCGTTGTGTAACCCCGTTCTTTATTAGCAGGCAGTGGTAGAGACAGCACGTCCTCCCAGTTGAGTGGTGCAGGCTTGGATGGAGGACCCGTGGACCTCTGCTTCACCAGCTTGGCTACAGTAGAGAGACAGCAGACAACCCACACACTTATTTAAATCAAGCTGAGGAGAACATTAGAAATTAGCTATGTTAAACATATGTATGTACGATACGTTTGTGTACAGCATACGAACACCCACATTAACTATGCAACAGAGTTAGCTATATCCTCACTAACGAGCATTCCATGAGCCCTTAACTACAGTACATGAGAAGTGTAATAGCTGCCTGTACCATTGCTTGTCCTGGCGTACTGCAGCTTGGCGTACTCTCTAGACTGGACGGTCAACTGGTCCAGGTCCTGCTCCAGACCGAAGAGGCCAGAGTTGGAGAGGACGGGGGTAATGGCGTAGGGGTCAGGGCCCTGGGAGTAGGGGGTGTTGGAGCCCTGGGTGTAGGGGGTGTTGGAGCCCTGGGTGTAGGGGGTGTTGGAGCCCTGGGTGTAGGGGGTGTTGGAGCCCTGGGTGTTGGAGTATTTGTTGTAGTAGGCTAAACCCTGCAGGTCCTCGGCAGCAGCTGTATTGATGGTGCTGTAGATGGGACAGTCTGTGGACACTGAGCTGTACTTCTCAGACTGGCTCAGGTAATTGGAGATGCCAACTGCGGGACAGAAATAGAAAGTAAATTAAAAATGTAAAGTGGAACCCATTTCCTTGAATGAACCACTTCATCTTCCCTCTGCAATTTCCTGGTCAATAACAAAAGCTCAAATAGGTTCCATCATTTGAGCAGCAATGGCGGCTTATTACTTTTAATTTTGCCTCTGTTCAAACTACTGCATTTTATCCCACCCTAAGTTGCAAGAAGGGACTGTGGGCTCTCACCATTGTAGTATCTGTCTGTAGAGTCCAGTTTGCCAGAGCAACAGTTGACTGAGTCTTTTCCATTGTGGGCAAGACCAGGGGCTGGCCAGGAGTCTGCTAGCCATGGGTAGTTCCCCATGTTGGAGCCCAGCATCCCTGGTCTACTGTAGGCAGATGGAGAGAACTAAAAGGTCAGATATTACTGTAAGTCTATGCTGTTTGTAATAAAAAGAGTCCACTCATTCCTTTACTTAGATTTGTGTGTGTTGGGTATATGTTAGATATTACTACACTGTCGGAGCTAGAAACACAAGCATTTCACTACACTCGCAATAACATCTGCTAAACACTCGTATGTTACCAATTAAATTTGATTTGATTCTTGTTTACATTGAATATCTGAGTAAAACCAAGATCTCTACCTTCCGTTGCTGAGACCAGATCCTTCACTGTGAGCAAATCCAACTGCAGGAAAAACAACAAAAGCAATGGCTGCAATTAAAAACACATCTTACTCAAAGCAGTGGAGGCTGCTGAGGGGAATGGCATCAAACACATGGCAGCCATGCTGCGGAGTTTGACCTAGATACACTAAAAGGCATAGATCACAGCAACACTAGGATTCTGAACCCACAGATTACAACAAGTCACATTTTAAGACACTCAGATACCCAGACTTGGCAAACGTGATGGTGACAGGATTGGAACAGATTAGTGGTGTAATGCTAATGGTATTGTTTGTATGCTATGTGAATACAATGTTGGGGTTGAGGTTAAGGATGTTACAGTATACCTGCAGGTGTGTAGGCAAATGAGGTGGTGTAGTGTCCCAGCTCTTTCCTTCTGCGGTGGCGACAGTATAGCCAACCACTGAAGCCCATGAGCACCAGCCACGAGGCCACACCCAACCCAGCGATGAACGCTGGTTGGCTGACCACTCCCGTGATCTGCTCTGATAGACTGAGGCTGCTGTCTTTCTGCAGAGGGTCTGAAGGCATGTCCAGTGACAGGGCTGAATGATAGAGAGTTCAGGTTATCAGTCCGGGAAATTAATTTCCAATATGGCTTCCTGAATAAACAGACAACTAACTTACCCCATTGGTTTTCTAGCAAGAAGTGTTGATATACCGTATGCCAGTAACAAACAATTCAAAAACCTCAAGCCTCGTCTTTAGTAATCTACCATACTGACTGAGGACCAGGGTATTCATTGGCTATTAATGTTGGCTATTAATGTTGCATCTAAGGAAGGGTCTCTTCTAGTGGTACAGCTGACTCACTGAGGACCAGGTCTATAGGTGGGCTGTGTTCACCCACTCCCAAGTTGGTGACTGCAGCCACCATCACACTGTACTGGAGGTCTGGCAGCAGCCCAGTCAGTAGGATGGAGAACCCCGCTCCATCAACTGTCCTGTTGATATGGCTCTCTGTCTTCAACTCAGTGTCACTCCCCAGGCACCAGACCTGGCAGACAGAGAAACAAGCTTGATAATGAGTGGTGGAGAGAGAAACTCTGGAGGAACAGAAATGGGACAGAAACTCCGGAGGGACAGAAATGGGACAGAAACTCCAGAGAGGCAGAAACGACATACAACATTTAATAACACTAGAAGCATCAAGTCGATCATGTTGCCAAGAGGACAACTGAACCAGAAGTGGAGATATTTTGTTGCTAGCCGGCACGACATGGGGATACGATAGGCTTTAAAACGCCTTTCCAGAAAAGTCTGAGAAAATACGTTTATTTTTGTTGACTGCAAAGCAAACCAAGGGGAGATCCAATCGACAAGATGAGGACAAGTGATTTAAATCTGAGGACTATTAGTTAAATTGTGTTTTTGCATCCTACAGAAGTGTTGCTGTTAACTGATACTAAGCAGGCAGCAATGTGCAATGTTTAATTAAAACCACTAGCACAGCATTTCTGTTTAGCACAGCATGTTTTGGCAACAAGGATAAAACCGACTGCTTAAAATCAGCACATTGATGATTCAAACAAATAATACATTTTCTCTTTCCCACGACCAGCTGTAGTGACTCATTAACTGCCCACTTTTCACTAAAATAATATCAGACAGTAGTCTAGAGTAGCACTTTCCTCCAGCCAGGTACAGCTTCAACAGTCTCCACTCTGTAATCTTACCTTGTACTCCAGGACTGTACCACTCTGAACATCAGCGGGGGGAGGTTCCCAGGAGACACTGATGCTAGAGCTGTTGCTGAGCTGGACCACCGACACAGCCTGCGGGGGAGCACTTAACACTGGAAGGATGTGAACATGGACAGCTGTCAGTTAATGAGACCCAGGAAATCAAAAGAGACTTTGGTCAATAAAATAGATTTTCCTATACGCATGTGCTGTGGTGTCCTACAGTAACACATCACAGCATTGAGTCATTTTAGAAGCAAACAAATCTTTATAAATCTAAGGGAAAGTCTGAGGAAAATGGATTCTTACTGCCCTTGCAGCAACAATAAAATGTAGTGAACTGCTGTATGCCTACAGACTTCTCAGAGAAGGACCGTCCTGCATCCCGCTGCGTGCCTTACCCTCCTCAGGGGTGCGTAGCTGCACCAGGGGGCTGTCCAGTCCCTGCAGCTCGTTGAAGTAGGGGCGGACCTTCACCTCGTACTCTGTGTCCGTGTGCAGGTCTGATAGGACAGTGGTGAGCTCAGGCCCCACTTTCACATCCTGGACTAACCAGGCACTGCCAGTGGAGCGGTACAGCAGCCTGTATCCCTGCACGTACTGAGACTGACGTGCCACCTGACCAATGACAGAACACAGGGGGAGGGACATAGAGGTGGTTAATTATATATTTCCCGAGATATTATAAAGTATGGAGCACAGTACAAGTTGCATATTGTTTCTCCAGGTTATGACACTCAGTTTTACTCACAGTCCAGGAGACCTGGGCACTGCTGGGTGATAGGACCACAGGCTTCTGCAGGTAGAGAGACACCTCCCCTAGTTCTCTCTGCACCTGTCTGCGGTCTACCCCCTGCTCTGTAGGACTCCCATCTACAACACCACAAGAGAACTGCACTCAGAACAGCCTGACATCATACCACACTGCACTGAGAACAGCCTGACATCATACCACACTGCACTGAGAACAGCCTGACATCATATCACACTGCACTGAGAACAGCCTGACATCATACCACACTGCACTGAGAACAGCCTGACATCATACCACACTGCACTGAGAAAAGCTTGACATCATACCACACTGCACTGAGAACAGCCTGATTTCATACCACACTGCACTGAGAACAGCCTGACATCATACCACACTGCACTGAGAACAGCCTGACATCATACCACACTGCACTGAGAAAAGCTTGATGTCATACCACACTTTACTGAAAACATCCTAATGTCATAACACACTGCACTCAGAACAGCCTAACATCACAGAACACTTTCCAACGAAAAAGTCCCAAGTGATTGAGTGATTATACACATATTATATGCTGTTCTGTGTCCATACTGACCCTGTGTCCTGATGGGTTCAGAGATTGGGCTGGGGTCACTCAGACCGTAGGAGTTGACTGCTCGGACGATGAACAGGTAGACAGTGTTTGGGTACAGGCCGATGACGGTGTGCTTCTCCTGTTTCACGTGGTCAGCTACCGTCTGCCACACACTGCCAACGGATTGGCTGGGAAATAACATTAATCAATTACAGGTTGAATTCTGGGATTATTGTCTGGCCTTGTCCTTATCCTGATATGATAAATAACGCAACAATGAGTGTGGTTTGACAATTTGGGTCCACTAGCATAGATGAATGTTGGGTAAATTAATGATATTATCGTCTCAGTCCAGTGAGGACCTATAGTACATATTACCTAGTCTATGGTATGATTTGTCCAGTCAATTACCCAGTGAGTGATAACCGACCAGTCAAAATGCGTTAGCATGCTTCATTTCTCGCAATGTGTGCTCGCAAACTCCCTTAAAAGACCTTCACTTGAAAAACAAGAAAAAGCGTCAATAGTACTGTTTGACCATTTTTAGAAGCCGTAGCCAGTAAACACTTCCTCAAAATAGTCTGAATTAATCTAAAATAACTCCAGAAATCTGTCATTAATTTTGACGTTTTTGCGGAGGATTTCTTAGTTGCGTAATTTACTACTAAGATGTTTGGTGTAGTCTTTCTCAATTAAAGAATTTGCATGAAAACGAGTCGTCTCTGGTTGAATGACAAAAAATAAGAATCCCTACTGTTGACCAATCACTGATGAAGGGATGAAAACTTCGGCTCCGAAGAAGAAAAATGTGTGCCCGAACAGGCGAAAAAACCTTTCTGAAGTACAAAACGAACAAAAACACATCAGAAAATGTTGTCATAATATATGCACGAATTCTTCCGAACTGTTTCGATTCTTCTTCCGAACCAGCCCCGTCGCGGACCAGGATGTCTTGCTCCCAGACAGACTAAATAACTTTTTTGCTCGCTTTGAGGACAATACAGTGCCACTGACACGGCCCGCTACCAAAACCTGCGGGCTCTCCTTCACTGCAGCCGAGGTGAGTAAAACATTTAAACGTGTTAACCCTCGCAAGTCTGCAGGCCCAGACGGCATTCCCAGCCGCTGGTGTGTTTAAGTACTTATTCAATCAATCCTTATCCAAGTCTGCTGTTCCCACATGCTTCAAGAGGGCCACCATTGTTCCTGTTCCCAAGAAAGCTAAGGTAACTGAGCTAAACGACTACCGCCCCGTAGCACTCACTTCCGTCATCATGAAGTGCTTTGAGAGACTAGTCAAGGACCATATCACCTCCACCCTACCTGACACCCTAGACCCACTCCAATTTGCTTACCGACCCAATAGGTCCACAGACGACGCAATCGCAACCACACTGCACACTGCCCTAACCCATCTGGACAAGAGGAATACCTATGTGAGAATGCTGTTCATCGACTACAGCTCAGCATTTAACACCATAGTACCCTCCAAACTCGTCATCAAGCTCGAGACCCTGGGTCTCGACCCCGCCCTGTGCAACTGGGTCCTGGACTTCCTGACGGGCCGCCCCCAGGTGGTGAGGGTAGGTAACAACATCTCCACCCCACTGATCCTCAACACTGGGGCCCCACAAGGGTGCGTTCTGAGCCCTCTCCTGTACTCCCTGTTCACCCACGACTGCCTGGCCATGCACGCCTCCAACTCAATCATCAAGTTTGCGGACGACACTACAGTGGTAGGCTTGATTACCAACAACGACGAGACGGCCTACAGGGAGGAGGTGAGGGCCCTCGGAGTGTGGTGTCAGGAAAATAACCTCACACTCAACGTCAACAAAACAAAGGAGATGATTGTGGACTTCAGGAAACAGCAGAGGGAGCACCCCCCTATCCATATCGACGGGACAGTAGTAGAGAAGGTGGAAAGTTTTAAGTTCCTCAGTGTACACATCACGGACAAACTGAATTGGTCCACCCACACAGACAGTGTTGTGAAGAAGGCGCAGCAGCGCCTCTTCAACCTCAGGAGGCTGAAGAAATTCGGCTTGTCACCAAAAGCACTCACAAACTTCTACAGATGCACAATCGAGAGCATCCTGTCGGGCTGTATCACCGCCTGGTACGGCAACTGCTCCGCCCACAACCGTAAGGCTCTCCAGAGGGTAGTGAGGTCTGCACAACGCATCACCGGGGGCAAACTACCTGCCCTCCAGGACACCTACACCACCCGATGTCACAGGAAGGCCATAAAGATCATCAAGGACAACAACCACCCGAGCCACTGCCTGTTCACCCCACTATCATCCAGAAGGCGAGGTCAGTACAGGTGCATCAAAGCAGGGACCGAGAGACTGAAAAACAGCTTCTATCTCAAGGCCATCAGACTGTTAAACAGCCACCACTAACATTTAGTGGCCGCTGCCAACATACTGACTCAACTCCAGCCACTTTAATAATGGGAATTGATGGAAATTATGTAAAAATGTATCACTAGCCACTTTAAACAATGCCACTTAATATAATGTTTACATACCCTACATTAGTCATCTCATATGTATACGTATATACTGTACTCTATATCATCTACTGCATCTTGCCATCTTTATGTAATACATGTATCACTAGCCACTTTAAACTATGCCACTTTATGTTTATATACCCTACATTACTCATCTCATATGTATATACTGTACTCTATACCATCTACTACATCTTGCCTATGCCGTTCTGTACCATCACTCATTCATATATCTTTATGTACATATTCTTTATCCCTTTACACTTGTGTGTATAAGGTAGTAGTTGTGGAATTGTTAGGTTAGATTACTTGTTGGTTATTACTGCATTGTCGGAACTAGAAGCACAAGCATTTCGCTACACTCGCATTAACATCTGCTAACCATGTGTATGTGACAAATAAAATTTGATTTGATTTGTTTTGTCTGGAAAGCATGTGGACGCCTTAAGGAAGCAGCGCTAGAACTCTGACCTGCTCCTTAACTACAATAGGTGTCAGATAAGCGGCGGCAGGTAGCCTAGTGGTTAGAGCGTTGGACTAGTAACCGAAAGTTTGCAAGATCGAACCCCCGAGCTGACAAGGTAAAAAAAAAAACGGTTGTTTTACAGTTAACCCACTGTTCCTGTCATTGAAAATAAGAATTTGTTCATAGTTAAATAAAGGTAAAAATAAGACCTGAGTAACAATCTGCCCTCTGCTATCCTCCAACCATCCCTCTCTTCTTCCATTAAGCCCTGTTCTCTAGCCCTAGGAGGGTTAGTGGAGGAATAATAGGAGACGTCCACATCCAGATAGCTCTATTTAAAGACTCTGTTAGATGAAGTTTGAGGAAAGTAGCTAACAGCTACCCATGGGAATGTCTTGTCTCAAACTGTGCTGTCAGTCTCAGTGCCAGGCAGCTTGTTGGCCTGTATGTGTGTCTGGCTCTGCCTGCCCAGAGCCTCTGCCCTCTCTGCGATAAGAGTCTCTCCTTCCCAGGTCGGTGCCGTCCAGGACCACAGGGAAAATGATGCTTTTTTCTTCATGCAACTGATTCTATGCTTTATGCTTTTATTTAATCTGCCATGGCGCGTTTCCCTTCACGTCATTATTTCCTGCCATTGTAGCACATGTATGTTAAACCAAATGGAGAATCTCTGTATGTGAATACAAATCAAGGACACAACTGATATAGCAACAGACCTAGAAAGACCCCAGTACCCAGCATTGAAATAGAAATCCCCTATTTATATAGTACCCTGCAGAGCCATGTATTAAGAGAGGTTGGTGTTTGGTGTGGTTTCTAAATATATGTCTCTGTTACCCAGTCCTTGCATGTCATACCGTACCTGAAGGCCTCGATGATGTAGGAGGTGACAGCGGCCCCACCCTCGTGGGGGTTGGACTGCCAGGTGAGGGTGACTGTATTCCTGGTCACATCCGTCACCACAGGCTTCTGGGGCGGCCCTGGCAGCTGGATGGACTCTGACACCCGGGGAACTGATGACCCAGGGGCTCCGTCCTCTGGAACACAAACAGGGATACGGCATGAGATAACATGAGACACAGTGGTGGTGTGTGATAATGGTAACTTGGTGTACCGGGATATAGTCTGAGTTTGACTGTTTATTTTTCAAGTCTATTGATATCTACACACAGTAGTGATAAATACTGTAGCTAAAGCAGGAAAGTAGGTTTCCATAAAGTATAATGTACATGTACTGTATCATTTGAAACCAATGGGGTTTGTATGGTTTTGTGAGGCGCCAAGGGGAGTGTGTGTGTTTACCTCTCATGGTGAGTGTCCCGCTCCAGCTCGACTCGCCCGTGGCGCTGGACACCACACAAGTGTACATTCCCGAATCCTTATTCTAGCAACAGAAAGGTGCATTTTAGCTCCCTTTCATGAGGAGAGGGGACCCAAAACATTGGAACCACAGTGCTTTAGATACTTTCTGTGTTTGTTAATCTGAGTGGAGCAAATCTCAGCGGAGCTCCTCTTTTTACTTATGAATTGCTTCTTTGTTCACTGCTTTGCCGCCGTCCTGAGACTCACTTTTAGAAGTGTAAAGTTAAAATATTTGATGAAATGTCACTTTGCCACAAAGCAGACATCACTCAGCCACAGTAGTAGTAGGAGTCATACGCGCTGAACACTCCTGAGAGAACAGCAGTCGAAATGTGATTCATCTCCCCATGTGCATGGTCTACCTCACAGGTGTCTAACTCATTCCACGGAGGGCCGAGTGTCTACGGGTTTTCACTCCTCCCTTGTACTTGATTAATGAATGAAGCTCACTTATTAGTAAGTCACTCCACTTACCTGGTTGTCTAGGTCTGAATTGAAAGGAAAAAACAAAAACCAGCAGACACTAGGCCCTCCATGGAATGAGTTTGACACCCCTGGTCTACCTGCTCTCCTTTTCCACAGAACTGTATGTATATATGTCCTCCACTGGCCAAATGGTGTTACTAACACTGGGCTGGCGGAGTGCCAGTCTACTGTAACCAACATAAATTCATGTTAGATCATTCACCACAGCATCGACCTCTGGTTTGTGGATTGGTAGTATGTGGACAGATGAACTCTTTGTGAGTTTAACCACTGCTGAAATATTGAAGACTAGGAGGGGGCATCGCTAGGCTAAATATTTTTAGCCCCTCTTTCTCCCTCTACATCTCGTCCTCTCCATTCCCCTCCCTCCCTCTCTCTCTCCATGCCAAGCTAATGCATCTCTTCTGTTCCATTGAGCGCAGTGACATGGCAGATTTCCCCTGCCTCAATGATGCATTGGACCTTGGGTTAATGTTCCAAGTTTGCTGAGCACCACTGCTGAGAGAGAGAGAGAGTTGTGCCAGAGATGTAATTAAAGGCTTTGAAATCGTTAATCATGCGTGACCACAGTCAATTAGCACAAACCATGCTGCTCTCCCCGCTCCGCACGCTCACCTCCAGGTGAGGCCACAGCACAAAAGGGCCATGGACTGCTCTTTCATCAAAGCAGAACACATTTACATTTACAAACAAGCCCCTTCATTAACATTACAATTACACACTGCATAGGCAGGTAATCGCGCCGGAGAGGTCGGTTTGAAATTCAGTTTCACCTTGATTTTTTTTCAACGCAGAGTGGTACTTATAATGGAGGAGAACATAAAAACATTTGTTGGTTGCCCTCTGGTTTTGGAAAAAGTACAAATGTAACAATGATGGATGGCAGGCATTTCTGTACAGCCACGCGATACTAATTTATTAATGAGGATCAAAAGACAATCAGATCACAGCCATATTTTTATTCCATGACATCATACACGTACCTCAACATTAGTGATCTGCAGTGTCCCGTTCTCCATCAGGGTCATGCGGGGGTCGTCCCCCACAATCCTCTCCCCGTCCTTTTCCCACATGATCCTTAGTGAGGGTCCACCAATCGCATGACACTGCAACTGGGCAACGGACCCCAGACCCAACGTCTGATTGGCTGGGCCTTGACGGATGATTGGTGGAACACGGTCTGAAGGACCTATGGGTGAGAGGGAAGAACAGACAGGATATTATGTCAGTGGGTCCTGTCACACACACTAATGTCCACTTTATTTGACAGTGGTTATGTAGAGCTGTTGAAGGCCATCTGCCCATCCATATATGTGTGTTGTAATATCAATATATTTTTGCTGGGCTCTCTTCTCCCAGTACCATATGTCCTTCCTCGTCTCAAAGTAACCCCCTCCATCCCTCAAACTCACCCCCTTCCACCTCCAGCAGGGCTTTGGTCAGGACACTTCCTGCTACACTGATGGCCTGGCAGATATAATACCCAGAATCCTCTAGGTGCACGTCGGTGATGGACAGCTCACCACTCATGGAAACAGAGTAGCGGCCGGACTGGGAGAGGGGCTGGCCAGGAAACAACAGCATCTATACACACACACACAGAGAAAGAAAAACTTGCATCTTAGCTAGTGATGAATCAGAGAGATGGTGTATCCATGCATTATATAGCCATCACTTTTCCAACACAATACAGAATAGCAGGAGAACTACAGACTTTTGGTTTGGTCTGTTGGCTTGATGTGAGCTGACAGATGCTTTACACACGGCCAGAGTGATGAGAGGGGGAGATGGGCATGAATAGGGGGAAGGGACAGCCTTCCATCCATCCATCCATTTCATTCCTCTAAGAGGCTTAGACTGAGTGAGAGGACCAGGGCTATAAGGTCACAAGATAATCCCAAAAGTACAGCAAACCGCTTCACAAACAGGGGACCAGGCACATCAACTATCAAATAGACTGGAACACATAGAAATTTATTCAGAGAGCCTCAGGCCAACTTCCCCCTGCCTGGTGGATCTGAGGGTTAACTCCTCTATGTTCTCTACTAGAACCATCTAGACTAAGTAATCTTGATTGTTCCCCCGCTGTTATCAGAATGTTATCATTAGGTATTTATAGTAAGTTATAATGATAGAAGGTTTTAAACATAGTGTTTCTGTGCCTATTTCCGAAGGAGGCAGCTCCTCTCCCACCTGATGTAGCTCATCTGAGTCACTCCCCTCATCTACCCTTCCTCCCCCTCTCTTCATCTGTCTGCAGGTAACAGTGACTTCCTCGCCAACGCATTTCCTGTGATTTCTTCCAACACCTATTGGTTGTCGCCTCTCACAGCCAAATACAAACGAGCTCCCTCCCTCATTTCACCTCGGCCAACGTCTCTTTAAGAGCACGGGCAATCAAGAAAAATGTGTGAAAAGCATTGTTAAATCGAACAATTCCCCAGCTTGTTTCAAGCTGAGAGAAATCAAATGAGTCACCACCAAACAAACATGGTGAGAAAACTATTTGTCTGCTGCTGATCAAAATAAGGCTAAAACAAATCAAAATCCTACTTAAATGTGACATAACATCATTACTTTGTTGATCAGTTTAAAGTGCCATTTATCTATGACAATGTATGTTGTAGTTTCTACAGTACATAGTTGGAATTTTATTAGTCATTTTTTAAAATGTTTTATTTAGGAAGTAGTCTTTCTTGACCACTCACTTCCTGTTTGTCAGGAAGTGCCATCATTTTTACCTGGCTTCCTTCTTTCTTCCAGAAGATGGCAGGTGAGGGGTTTCCTCTGGTGCCACAGTGAAAGGTGACACTGCACCCCTGAGCGGAGATCTGGTCCTGGGGTTTAATGGTGATCTGTGGGGGCACTGGAGAGTAGAGCAGAGACACTCGGTTAGAAGATTCAGATTTTAGGCTTTAAATTATAGCGTTTAAATTCACAGTTTCTCCTGCCTTCCCTGCATAATCAATACCTACTATGTAATTCCAGAACAGTATTTATTCAACATTTAGCATATATAACTACCCTTTTTAATCCATAATTTGACTGCTGTCTTTAACTCTCTTTAACCCTAAACCAGTTGATATGGTTTCCCTTTCTGATTAATCTGCCTTCTCATTTTTTTACATTATGAGTGAAGACATTGATGCATATCTTTTATACTGAGACGAGTCATCATCTAATTCCAATCTTAAACTATTGTGATGGTATTAGTGGGTTTACTTTGGAGTGATATCAGTGGAAATGAACTGGCAGTCAGGTTGTGTGTTGTGGCCACAGCTTGCTTCTGATCCCACCACATCCTGTCTTCCTATAGACTTTGACTGCACAATGACAGCATTGACTCCAATTCCAATTCGGAGCTCTCCTGCTGTTTACTCTCCTCAGCAGGCTTCTTCCCTGTCTTCATACACACAACGCACACACACACATGGGATCAGGCTAAATCCTCAAGGGAACTGAGTCATCTGTGTCGTGTCTTGATTTTCACTCTGAGGGAGAACACAGCAGATCTTCCCACATCAGAGATGGAGCACGCACACACAGCCAGAGAGAGAGACTGACTTCACTACACTAACACCACTAACCAGCCAGCAGGGGGGGATGTAACTATGACAGGGAACCGTGTAGAGAAACCATGTTACTAAACATTAATGTGGTTTATGTTCACTTCAAATAGAGTCATGATCAGAGTGAACATGTATAGGCAGTTCTGTTACCTTTTAATATTTCAATTTTCTTTTACAGTATAAATGAATAGTGGTATTTTTCCATTGGAATAATTTCGCATTCAGGAATCATGGGTTTCTATGGTAACAAACAAAGTGAATGTCTGAACTTTGTGACCTCATATCTCAACACACTTCTTTAATAAGAGTAAAAACAGCAGATTGTTTGATACCCGTCCTTAATCTGGTACACATTAAGTCACTGTGTCAGAGTACAGGCTTACTTACTACACTGCCTGAGTGCTGCAACAGGCCAGTAGACTAGAATCCTGACCATGCAGTAAGTCATGTTTACAGGCTCTTTTAAACCATTAGGTGCTGATGATACTGAATGCATTAAATATTATAACCCCCCTTGCTTTTAAAATGTATTTGAAAAAAATCTACAAAACAAAGTCAGAATGGTGTGGGGGAAATACAATTAAACGGAATGAGATGGCTGACTACAGTAAAATGAAAACATGACATCTACTACATAGTCAATGAAACATGGAACAGAAGGAAGGGAATGCATTGTTTGAAGAGGTAGGGTTTAGATTTCATCAGGATTGACAAAAGCAATGGAGGATGAAGTCAACCCTGCTGCCCACTCAGCCAACACACACACACACACACACACACTTCTTATTAATAGTGGTCCTGCTTTTTGGCAGTGTGTTAAAGTGCACCATCTCCCAAACAGCTGTCAGAGGGAGTAATACATACGGTTTAGCATAAGCTTCAGTCAGTGGAGTTGAAGAGAAGAGAGCCCGCCACAAATACATTGATATGCCAACACGTATTCCAACACACACGGATGGATGGGCAGAGCTTTGACAACTCTAAATGACCACCGTCAAATGAAGTGGACATAACAGTGTGTGACCGTACTGTACTGTATGAGAAGGGTGAGAACACATATCAGTGTGTGTGATTGAGTGAGAGAGAGAGAATCTTTGTTTCTTACCATGGACCTCTAGCGTGGCTGAAGCCTCTGTCTTGCCCACGCTGTTCTCAGACATACAGGTGTAAGTTCCCCCGTCCTCCCCTCTCACCCTAGTCAGACGTAGGCTGTTGTCACTGTGGATCTCAAACCTGGAACAGAGACACACAGAGTCAAAAGTATTTTCATGAATCTAACCATCGAGACAGAAAGACCAGGCCCATGTCAGAATACCCATACTTCCGTTCTAAATAGTAGGCATTTTAGGTACGCGAAAATAGAACGTTTTATAGCATGTGAAATTTCGAGACAAGTAAGCTTTAGAATGCCAGGATGTTATACTCATTTCAGGTTTTCATCTAGTAGAATTCAATGCACACTTTTAAAGAAGAGAATCGTCATTCCAGACTCACGTGTGATAATCAGTTAATAATGAAATAAGGGAACGCGCTGTACTCAAATGAACGAATGGAGGGAATCAACGCAATTGTGCATTAGACGGCACATTCTCAGTAAGATGAGCCCAGTATGATGATATTTGTTGCTTACTGCATTTGTTTTTGCTACACAGTATGTTCTAAATGGTATGTAGTACGATTAGTACACAGTATGTAGTTTTAGTAGTAGGCAAGACAGATTTTGGACACCGTCCAGGTGTGAGAAGCACTGCCTTGAACTATGTAAAAGTGACCTTGAATGTACCTGACCCTCTGACCCATCAAAATGTAACTGTATGAGGTAATCTGAAACTGTAGATAAAAAAACAATTAAATACATAAAGGACGAGTCAACCCTATAACTTAATAGATCTGCAGAGAGAGATGCACAAGTCAACTGTGTTAGGGTCAAATAGCCAATCAGAATGGGCAGAGTGAGTCACCTCCGTCACCATGACATTGTTCCTCTCCAAAATCCACCAAGGAATGTGCTTTGTCTACACAGACAGTCTTCCCGCCGAAACTCGATTTGATTTTGATTTGATTTCTCTAACACGTCCTAAAAGTGAATACTGGAACATATTTCTAACATAAGAATGTGGGGAATGGTCAGTGGTGATCTAAAGAATAATCATGTCATATGGGTTGTTATTTTGTAAAGCCATTAAAAAGGTTTTAAAGGAAATACTGTAACTTGAAAAGTATACACACTACAGGTATGAAGTCTCCATCCTTAACGTTGTATATGAAATATGGAAAATTATTTTTTGTTAAGATAGGAATGTGATTTTAGGAGCCATAGGATAATCTATCTCCTATAAACTGTGCATGGTAGGTAGCTACGCCCAGAGTGAGGTCAGAGAGCATAAAATAATTGGTGGAGAAATTAACATTAGACCAGAAATGCGTGGAGCGGTAGCTACACATTTGAAATGGTTGGAACATTGAACCTCAACATGAGGTGGAGAAAATAAACTCACCTCCCAGACCAGAGAGGCGTGTAGAGCTGCAGCTCACGTCCAGAGTGGTTTGAACCTTGAATATTAACACGACGAAGAGGTGAGAAGCTCACCTTCCAGACAATCACTGGTACGGCTAATTAGCTGTTCTACGTCAAATATCTAGAAAAGTGAATTTAAGTGGGACCATCCTACTACTCTTCTCAAATCACCATATTCTACTACTCTCATCGCCAATGGGAACCGTCGACACGGCTGGCTAGCCACCTTCCAAGGAGCATCTTCCAGAGTGAACAACAGTAGAAGACGGGAAAGGGAAGATCCCTTTCGGATAATCAGAGCCATACAAGCGTGCCGCTGAAAGGCCAGTGAATACATTCATGATTTCTTACTTCAAACGGGTGGCGGTTTGTGTGCAAAGTATATGATTAATGCGAGAAAAGTTTCTAAAATGTATCAACGATAAGTGTCTCTTTCTTTTTCTCGCTCTCTCTCTCTCTCTCTCCATGTCGTTGTGTAAAAAGCCACCATATTGTGTCAGTCCGCTAGGGACCTTTTCCTCATGTATTAAGTGGGTATGTGTTATTATTTAGTTAGCTAGTAAATAAATAATTAAACCAATTTGTGTAGTGCTGAATCGTAAGTAAAGCTGGGTTTTTTGCAGATGCATGAGGTTACGACTGTTCAAAATGATGATATGATAAGAGGTTATGATTTAATACGTTGACTGTTTTATGGATGTGATAGGTAAAGACCTTTAGAGTTAATTCGAGAGATGGTAACTCTGTTAACAACCGCTCTCATGGTGCCCCAAACTCCTAATGAGTTCATTGTTACATGATAAATTTAAATCAGGTAACAATTAAACATAGTTAGTTGATTCATTAAATAACAGTCATCAGATTAATGAAAGTAAAGTCACGACAACATCGAAAAAGAGGGTGGGCTATCAATTGATCATTGATATTGATGATTGATGTAAATCTGCTAGTGACCTAGAGCGATTTCTTTTACTGATTATGATTTATATTCAATGCTCATATCAAATAATAAGAATAACTTAATTATATAATATTAATAATCTTCTAACTCATGATATATGGCTGGCTGTCAGTTGCTTCTGTTGATATTTTAGTATATGGTGGTTAGCTAGAGTCTAGACTGCCTGAGTTGCTGCTGCCCTGACATACATGTGCAACTCCCGACTAAAGAACGGATGGAGTTGAGTCCGAGGGTCGTTGATGCAGCATCTCCTCTCTACATCTTTCTGCCTCTCTCTGCTATGTGTATCAGCCAACCAGAGCGAATATTATTGATGGAGGCTAAATCAAGTGTTACTCAAATGTTGAAATTTAAACTAGGGGGCTGGCAAACTTGATGACGCCACAACAAATTGCGAACAGCAATGACACAATATTTATACAACAAATTCATTTTGGGGAAGATTATACCACCACCAAAAAGGGCACTTCGGAGACTGGAAGAGGAAAAGGGCACGAGCTCTGCACAGGTAGAGCCCTATCTGTGCACATGTCTGTGCATTCCTGGTGAATGGGCTTTCCTCATTCTGTCAGTCTGTACCTCCAGCACTCCATCAATCAATGTGTCACTGAGTGTTTTGTCTATCTCCTCAGATGTCAATCAATCAATCCGTTTATTTTCTATTAGTGAGTGGACCTGTCCGTAAATGTGTCCTCACCTCCCGCGGGGGAGCTCCCCCTCCTCTCGATGCCAGCGTATTGTGGGGGCGGGGTCTCCATGTACCTCACACAGGAAGTCAACGGTCTCTTCCTCCATCACCACCTGGTTCACCGGCCTCCGTATCAGCACAGGACGCTCTGCATAGAGAGACCCAGAGTTACACACACGAAGAAAGCGTAATGCGCGCACGCACGCACACATGCACGCACACACACCAACGTGTGTGAGAGACTCACCATACACCACCAACTCAGCAGGGTCACTGTCCCTCTCTCCCACCATGTTGGTGCCCACACACACATACATGCCAGCATCACTCTTCCTGGAGTGGGAGATCATCAGCTTGCCCCCAAGCATCTGAAAAACAAGACAGTGATGACAGGTCATCATATCACTCCATGTATTAGCCTTTGGGCTTTTCAGAGGAGAGGCAGTACTTCCACCATCTGACATCAGCACTTCAAAATGGATGTATAATTTATGATTCCACCTTCATCAGCATGTATCATTAAGGATTCCACCATCATCAGCATGCATCATTAATTATATTAATGGCCTTTGAGACAGTTTGGGTTGACTTGGGACTTAACTGCACTGAGCTCAGTGAGGTTTGGTTGGAACTTGAGTGGGTTGGAACTCTAGTATAGGCAAACTCTAGAGGGTTTTACTTAACTTAACTAGGGGTCATAGTTCAGGGTTCATACAGTGCCGTGAAAAACTGTATAGGCGAGACTCACAGAGATGCGGTCATCCTTGTTGCTGACGCGGGCGTTGTTCCTCTTCCAGGAGACGGTGGGCTCAGGGTGACCGCGGGGGGGAACACACTCCAGGACCGCTGGCTCACCGGCTGCCACCACCACATCACTGGGGGCCTGGCGGAAGTCATCCCTCAGGACTGGGAAGAGGAGAGCATAGACATGGTTTAGTCTATCTATTCATATTACTGTACTTTTATTTGACCCGGTAGGTAAACACATTAGGAAAAATAGACAGAGTCAAACTATATAGCAGATTGTTTTTTATCTATTAATTTAGTACCTTTATATGTACACTACCGTGCCAAAGTTTGGGGTCACTTAGAAATGTCCTTGTTTTTGAAAGAAATCCATTTTTTTTTGTCCATTAAAATAACATCAAATTGATCAGAAATACAGTGTAAACATTGTTAATGTTGTAAATAACTATTGTAGCTGGAAACGGCTGATATTTAATAGAATATCTACATAGGCGTACCGAGGCCCATTATCAGCAACCAATCACTCCTGTGTTCCAATGGCACGTTGTGTTAGCTAATCCAAGTTTATCATTTTCAAAAAGGCTAATTATTAGAAAACCCTTTTGCAATTATGTTAGCAAAGCCGAAAACTGTTGTTCTGATTAAAGAAGCAATAAAACTGGCCTTCTTTAGACTGGTTGAGTATCTGGAGCATCAGCATTTGTGGGTTCGATTTCAGGCTCAAAATGTCCAGAAACAAAGACCTTTCTTCTGAAACGCGTCCATCTATTCTTGTTCTGAGAAATGAAGGCATGTGAGAAATTGCCAAGAAACTGAAGATCTCGTACAACGCTGTTGGAACACAGGAGTGATTGGTTGCTGATAATGGGCCTCCGTACGCCTATGTAGATATTCCATTAAAAATCAGCCGTTTCCAGCTACAATAGTCATTTACAACATTAACAATGTCTACACTATATTTCTGATCAATTTGATGTTATTTCAATGGACAATTTTTTTTGCATTTCTTTCAAAAACAATGACATTTCTAAGTGACCATAAACTTTTGAACGGTAGTGTATGTAATTGAGAATATGTTGTCTTTCAAATGCAAACAATATGAGATATATACATCAGAATTGGAGTACACATCCATCTCCAATGCGGTATTCTGTCAATGTCATCACAAGAGTAATCTCAAATATTGTCCTTGTAATCAATTTGAGCATATTTTACATATGTAGAGTTTCTGTTTGAAGGTTAGATGAGAGGAAAACAAGCTGATTGGGTGAAAGCAGTACATTGTGTTTTGTGCTTGTACATGACTGTTCAAATCCCTGGCAACTTCCTTGTTGTGCAGTGTTTTGATGTTTCCTGTGCCGCATCCTAGTCTGCAGTCTCTACTGTCAGAGTGGATGAATAATGCACAACTCTCAGTCCAACACAGAGCAAACAAATACAAACACATTAATAATTTAACCTGTCAGAGGGAAAAATGGCATCACACATTAATGCAATGCTTCTGCCTCACACTGGAAACTATGCTAACTCACATTTTCGCACTACAAATCTGACAGTGACACAACGACGACATAACAAAAAAAAGGGGACATGATCTTTATGTCACTGAGTTTAGCAGCCTTTTCTCTGCAAAGGAAGACAGGATGAGAGGCTTGACTTGGCAGCAACCTTTGTCATTAAATCCCAGCAATGATTGACAGAGGAAAGAAACGGTATGCACTCTGATGCCTGGCTGAGGCCTCAGGAAACCTGTGCAGCACTACTATTCCAGCGTTGAAAATGCACACACACACACACACACACACACACACACACACACACACACACACACACACACACACACACACACACACACACACACACACACACACACACACACACACACACACACACACACACACACACACACACACACAGACACACACACACACTCTGAGGGTCTGCAGGTGACCCTCCCTATGAACCCTTTCCTCTGGCTTTTCCCTTGACCAACACACACTACTCCAGAATAACATATCTTCTTATATTTTAGGTTGGCATTTTACAAAGTAAACAATCAGACCAAGAACATCTACCTGCCTGTTAAACTATCCATCTGTTAGCACAGTAATGCATCAACACCCAATCAAATCAATTAGGACTGCAAATATGCTGCGAATTAGTCCAATCTCAAACATCAGTTAATCTATACTAAACACATTAGTGAACTCATCACCTGTCTGTCAACTGGACGTCTCTCCAGCTAAGCCACACTACCCCCATCACTTATCACCTGACGTGTGTTTGACAGATCCCTCATCAAGACAGCAGCTACCTGTGTCTTTTAAAATGGCATTTATATTCACAACTACAGTGACTGACTGACTACCATCTCATTTAGTTTATCACAGCCATCTAGAGCGTAGAGACTGGCTCTCCTCTATCTTGAGTTGTAAGGGCTGCAATTATCTTGGGAAACGTGTTGCTATGAATATTCCAATCTCTGAGAAGCAGACAAATGGTGGCTGAGCCGTCGCTGAGCCGGCTGCGTTTCAGATCCGCTGTCATGATTGAAGTGGTCATCTGTCGATCTGCTCAACCTCCCCCCTCTCGCCAGCCCCCCAATATGAGACAATCTGTCACACACTCTCTGGCTGCCTGAAGTCGCTGCCTGTTCAAATGCAGCAGTATCTCTACTTTTGATCATTTGGAGGCATTTTTTCTGTATTATAATGAAGCACATTTAATTCCTCAGCTGAGACTAGACTTTGTCATTGACGTGACATTTAAACTTTTAGAAAAGTCGATTTCTGTTTCCCATTTGTTTCAAAAGTAAAGACTTGTTCAGAACATGAAAAACCTTGTCAGTATTCCTCATCACATCCAACTGGAGTTTTTTCTGTCCCAGATTGTAATACATCCACCTCATCTGAATCTAAGATACACAAGGCCTATCAGCTCATCCAACTAGTAGCAGTTGCGCCCCTACAGTCTGGGGTGAGTTAAGTACATAGGCAGGGGGGCAGTTTAAGGGAACATTTACAGGCACGCGCTGCCTGAACATCTGTCCCTTCAGGGGTATAACGGAACCCCCTGAGCTCCCGTCCCACCCGCCCCCAAAACCCAACAAAAGGAGACGCCAACACAATTAAAGAACCCCCTTTAGACAATTGATGGATGAGCTATTACCTGACAAAGCACACACCCTTCCCCTCCCAACAGTCTGTTCAGTAGTCCCCACTCAGCTAGCTGCTTGTTTGAAAAGCTTCAGAGAGCTGAGGGCTAATTGAAAGTGGTGAATTATTTTTAGAGATCCGTCTGTAAAGGGCCGGTGTGGAGACGAGACCAGGAGCACAGAGACCATCACTACCCAGCCATATCGAGGGAACTGAAGAGAAGACATGGCTAAGGAGCCAATGAGCTAATCCACACACACAAACACCTCTCCACTCTCACCCACACATTCAACCACAGAAGTCCCAGAATGTGAACCATTTGAGGGCTTGAAACAAGTGTCAGAGAGCGGAAAGTAGCCTCAGATAATTTCCCCCCAACTCTGTGCAGTGCGAGCAGCCAAGAGCAACTCTTTGAAGCTGTTGGAAGTAAATATGATCCCTCTTGCACCCAGGCTTTAAAGGCTGACATGCTAAAAGTCGTTTCACAGAATTCACACACTGTTATATTTTTATGAAATGATGATGGCACCACAGGAACCTCTGATATTCTCAGACAGACAGATGGCCAGGGGACTTCCTGAGGTAACGTCCAAAACACAGTCTTTGTACCAGACGTGACTCACACTGTGATTCCCAATGGTGGTGAGTAAGTACCAGGACATCCTGAATCTGAACTATCCCAACCTCACCTTACGGTGACAGGAGTGGAGAAGAGGGCACCTAAGGTCCTGGCCTGGGGATAAATAAAGCCCATATTCATCTACCTCCTGCTATTTCTTTAGCTCAGCTTAAACAATGTTGTTAAATGACTAACCATCATGCTCTATGGTTACTACCGTAATAATTGTTACATTTACATTTTAAACATTTAGCAGACACTTATCCAGAGCGAATTACATTGAGTGCATACATTTTCATACTTTACTGTTACTGCTACATTCCTATTCTGGGACAGTGCCATTTATTTTCATAATTGTAATGCTTCAGGGATATACAGATTAAGAGATTAAGAATATCCTCAGAATATTCAGCACTGTATTTTTAAGTGACATTAATCTCAATATTTAGCATTTAGCAAGAGTGCAGCTTTAGTGCAAGTCGTAGTGGCCATCTGTTAATGTTTTTAAGTGGGGAGATGGGAGAGTAGTCATGGCAATAATAGGCTGCTTTGCATCGTGTGGCCCTTGTCAGTCAGTTCACTATGAACACCACTAGACTAAACATCAGTCAGTGATCAGATTCACTGAACATTCTCAAGGCAGGATGGAGGAGTAGGGTTGACAGGATTGGGGAAGAGTGTAGGGAGAAGGTGAGGGTGGAGGGGGCACTCTAAAGGTGACGTGAGGGACAGGGTTGAGAGGTTGGGCAGAGTTGTTGGAGGGACAGGTTGACTTCAATTGGGATGAGTCTTGCCCTTGAGACAGAACTGAGCGATATTCGCTAGATGAGCCAGCTGCAAAGTCAAAATTGTCTATATTGTAAAAATGCATGAAAACAAAAATTTGATTTTTGGTCTTAAATTGTTAGAGTTAGGAATTAGGTGTGGTGTGGTTAAGGTTAAAATATGATTTTATGACTTTGTGGCTGTGCCAGCTAGTGACCACTCTGCAGAACAAGATTTATGATGAAAAAACACTAACCAGAGGACACAGTGGCAAGCTGTGTACAGCAGCGCAAGGCAGCTCCCGCTCAGCCCAGTCAGAGCTCTTCTCTGTCCTGGCACCCTCCACCCCTTTCCTACTAGCACTGACTTTGCTAATAACATATTTATTGAGGGAAAATGTATCTGCTACGATTGTGATATGTAGTCGTCTTACCTAGCCATCTGAGATAAACACACTAATTGTAAGTCGCTCTGGATAAGAGCGTCTGCTAATTTACTAAAATGTCAATGTAGATGAAGATGTGTATGGGATGGGAGCCTGGCAGGCAAGTGGACGTGTTCTAGCTGAGAGCAGGTCCTAGAGCAAAGTGACCTGATGGTCAGTCAGTCATTGTTCTTTTGTCTCAGTACAGTAGGAGTACACCCATTAGAGGTGGTCTAATCCTATCTCTCTGCTACTGCCGTGTCATGGCTAATAGAGCCAGTGGGCGCCTGTCGAGAGGAGGGATTGATTTAATCCAGCCATTGTCTGTGTTTACTGAGGTTAAAGAGGGACTCAGGCAGTGCCAGGTCTCCTGAGCCTGTTGTGTTTCAATGGTTGGACGAGTGGTCAACTCATGCCTACAAAATTCATCCTTAGGCACTTGTTAAAGCCAACTTGATTATTCAAAATCTCTAATCCTTTATGTAAATGATTATGACAAGAAAAAATGGGTAAGGTGTTGTAGTAACAATAAAGAGAGTTCAAATGAACAGTTTGGCCACTGCGATATCTGTCCATACAGAAAACATGTCTCCTGTATCTCTTCTTCAGGGTTTAAAGAAGAGACCAGTGGCACAGTCGTAGTGTAGAAGAGGCCAAGAAACAAGCTGCAGCCCAAAATGTCATTCCTTCATAATCCCCCCATCAGGAGAAAGAGGGACATCTGGCCCTAAAGCCTTTTAAGCAAGTTTTATTTTTCATTTGTCCTACTTTATTTTAATCCAGCTCAAAGAACGCGGCTGTTTGCTCCCTCAGACAGACATTCACATTCATGGCTTTGAAATAGATACCGCTTTCCTCTTCTTCTTACATAAAGGCTAACCGACAGAGCAGAACACTGCTATTTCTGGGAGGAATATGTGAATCGATTCATACACAATATCTCATTATCTAGGCGCTTCAACAGCCCTGCTATTCAGCTGGTCGCTTACAGCTTATTCATGCCAACAACAAGAACACAGCCAGCAATAATTGACTGTTTAGTATGTCCATACCCAACATGAAAGTTATTCTGAGGAAGTCAAATGAAGCAACAGTGTCTAGTTATACTGAAGCCTGAGATGTGGACCCCGAAGGCGAAAAACATTTAAGCATGAAATACATGTCACTTCCGATGCATTTGTGCAGTGAAGGGACTGATTGTGTGGAAGGAATGAACTGTGTAGAAATCTAAATTCGACAACCCTGTTGAGGTAATACTCTACTGTAGCCAATCCCCATGACAGGCAGGGCAGGGTGAGGTGTCATGGTTCAGAGGTCAGATCTAGGCATGCCTACATGCCACAGCAATTCAATATATCTTTCCTCTGAGCTACTCCCAAGCCAGGAGTTGCATTGATCTCAGTGTTATTTCACTATCGTTACCATGGTAGCAATTCAGTCCTAATCAATCATAATCAACATATTCACCAGCTACCCAGAGGCACCAGACCTAGGACAATAGTCATTACTGCAGTTAGTCACCGTTAGAGTGCTTGCATCTAGGTGATGCATAGCCTTACTGGTAGGACTGTCATCTCCGGCTACATCTCCACTGGCTGAGGAGAATTCATCATCAAAAACAGCAATATAACTGTGGCGCTTAAATGTTTTTCTCTGGAAGCTGTTCTGCTCTAATATTTTTAGTTTTTCTCTAATATTTCATGTTCTGCCGCTTATGAGTGTGGATATATCACTCAGTGTGGAAGCTGAACTAAAGCTGGCCCTATTTTTGAACATGAGCTGTGGAAGTCAGTGAGCTATGAGCAGTTAGAGGCTGAGGCTGAGGAGGCTTGGCTGGCTCTGTGGTCTGGTGGAAAATAAGATGCAGGCAAATTGTTGTTTTGTGTTTTTAAAAGAGGAGACATTCCCTAATCTGTTACGCTCCTTTTCCTAATCAGCACACTCCGCTAATCCATTTCCTAACGGCAGAAAGGACCTGCGTTCAGCCCAGGGTCACGCCACACTGCCACAATTACAAGGAGAAAGAGAGAAAGTGGCAAGTGATGCAGTTGTCACTAGTTACCACAGACAAAGTCATAATTTGTTATATTAAAAAAAAAGAAAAAAAAAGAAGGTTATTTTTGGTCTTAATTTATGGTTAAGCAAAAGGTTACAGTGTGGTTAAGGTTAGGGTTAAAATCAGATAAAAACATATATAATTTTAGAAATAGGTAGGGTTTATGACTGTGACAACTAGTGACGACCACATGAGCCTAAGGGCCACAATAATAGACAAGTCTCTCTAAATGGTCATATTTTCAGAAGTTCAAGATAGCAGCTGAAAGCCGGTTCTCTTCACCTGTTGTGCTTTGAGAGAGACAGAGAGAGAGACATAGAGAGACAGAGAGAGGTCATGGGGTGACATTGACAGCAAGTAAAATGACAAAGACTTACTGGCTACTTCCAGTGAAGCATTTCGACTGACAGCCTCTCCAAGGTAGTTACGTGCCACACAGGTGTAGACGCCCTCGTCTGGTTTAGAGCGTCGTCCGTGGACGATACGCAGGAAGAAGAGGGAGCCGCTGGGAAGGAGCATTCGGTGAGATCGAGGGTCATCCCGGTCCGTTTCCACCCGCTCCCCGTCCTTGTACCACTCCACAGTGGGGTTAGGCCGCCCCTCTGCCTTGCAGTTGAGGGTTGCGGGTTCCCCCTTGGACACGATCAAGTCAGAGGGGTCTTCCAAGATCCGAGGTGGGCTGTCCTCAAAACGTGCACGGGACCCTGTGAGGTGAAAGAAGTTTACTATCCATGCAGCTGTCTATCAGTCATTCATACTGTAGCCCAAACCTGCAATCTCTGAAAGAAAACATCACAACACAATGTAATCCCATTGAGAAAAAAGGCAGTAGAAAAGCTCTGTGGCAGGCTAACCCAAATCCATCTCCACTGACATGGACGTATAGATACATGAAGTCTGAGGGAGAGACAGATGGGTTGGACAATAATAGAGAAATGTCTGTCACTCACCACTGAGATCTGATGCACCATGATAGTAAAGCTGACAACAAGGATCAGAACTTTGGTACTGAAGATCTCATGTTGTTGTTGTTGTTTCTTCCCACTCCGTAGAGATAAATCACATCTTTGTTTTACCTTCTGGGCCTCTGTTATTCTAGTGCTTAACAAAACACCTTATCAGACATTCCCTTGAGCATAGGTAAGTAAGTATCCTGCTTGTATACTCTTCACACTGTAATGACTTCTAGCCTTTTAACCAACTTTGTTCGTCCATTGAAATGTCATTTGTCAGTAATGGTTGGTAGCCTGCTGAAGAAGACAGGTTTTATTCTGATGGGGTATTTTCAAAGGAGGAAGAAGCCACAGGAGATGGTAATGGCCAATCTCAATGTCAGTCAGGATTTCAGCAGAGAAGACATGAAGGCCAGTGACATGCTAACTAAAACAAGACAGAGAGAAAGCCAATAGAGATTGAAGTGGTAGTATACTACAAGTGGTAGTATACTACAAGTATACTACATTTATTTTTAAATGGATGGGTTTATTTGTGTTAAAATACACCAGTTATGCTATTTTGGACCACCAGGCTGCTGATGTCATGCAGCCTGTAATGTTTATGTTCATCCGTTTTCATAACGACAAGTTTGATGTCCTACGACAATAGAATGTTCATGATGTCACTGCGACAACTGTATATAGACATGTCGATAGACGTAGTATAAACCAGATTTTAGTCTTGAAATCTTTGGTTGCTTAGTACACTAAGTAGTGCCTCTGTATAGCACATGGCCTCACGTGAATCCTTAAAGAGATGGTTGGGGCTAATGCTTAAGAGGGTATGAACTGGGTGTAGACAAAGAAGAGCTCTCCAGAAGGTGTATCAAAATATTCACGGGGGGTTTACAAGTTTATCAACTTTCAAAGCAGAAATATTTTCCCCTTGTTCCACAACTGTATTGTATGATATACCATTTTCTAGCTCTGAGTCTCTACTTTTATCCAACGTTAAAAAAAACACCATTTCAAATGTTGCTACATAAAACCGAATCGAACCGGTGGTTCACATATTTGTGGGTCTGTAACTTTCTCACTCATCATTATTCAGGATTCATTCAGGACTATCCGTAACCATGGTAGCATCCACATTAACGTAGAAGTGTTCAGAAACATTCTATTCTTATTGACAATAAAAGTGACTCCAAAATGACACAATATGTTATATATCATTCATTTCTATTAGGAACAAAATCATCTGAAACATCAAGCAACAGCAAAAGAATCCAACACGTTTGTAGAGTCACAAGCTTAACGTATAATTATTATTATTTTTTTAAACGGATGTCATTACACTCAAATTAAAGCAGACAGTCTACACTTAAACCTCAGTCATTTTATCATTTCACTTTTGGGGCTCACTGTACATGCTGGCTTCTACACTATAGTCGTTACATCTGAAACGTGTGTATAAATCCAAGCTTTTAGCTGTAAGCAGATTTGTTTTTTTATGACCTCATTTGATGCACATCAGAAACACTGACCAACATGCCTTGAACCTGAGGAAAACACCCAAACAACAATCCCACCACGGTCGCTGTACCAGCTAAAACCCACAGGTTACGAGGGCAGCTAATACTAATGCAGGATGCGGATGAATGCTTGAATAGCGCCACATAAAATCTGTTCTGTTTTTTGCCAGATTCTGTCATTTTTTCCCCAAAATTCAATTTTGTTATTCCAGGTTTCCATTTTTCCATTTTGTTTCTCCTATCAAATTCACATTACATTTTTTTAATTTTTATAGAAGAACAACAACATTGGATGTGTTCTAAGTCCACAACAATGTTTAAACCACACAAGGAGACAATTTTTTTAAGTCTGAGAAATGTTACCCTTAAATGCAAGTGTGCACCAGAAAGACATCTTTGTTTGGTTAAGCAGTGTTGCTGTAGCGCTCATGTAAATGCAGAGTTTGCAAAACAAATACCCACTGGATTGACACAAATAATCATGATATCATTCTGCCTGGTAGGCATAGGCTACTTTGTAGTTAACATTTAAGTGAGAAGATTTTGGGAAAGCCTTTCTATCTCTAACAGAAGAAGGTTATCATTAGCATCATCGCTAACGGCTATACAAAGTGTAGACATATGCACGCACAACACACACACAGACAGGGGCATTCCTGTGCCGTTTCAGAAAGTTGCAGGAAAATATGAATCACTGATGCATTTTGTTCATGTCTTATGATTCACTTGGGCAAATTAATGCATTTCCTAATAAGTTCAATAAAACATTTTAATATTGTTGAATTCCGTTTTAATGTCTGGATTTCATGATTCCATCTGCAACTAAGATTTTATAGGGCCCTAATATCCGATGAGCTGTAGCACTTTTAATGCTCATTGAATTTCTCAATTCAATATTATCCCGAACAATTCCACAAATTCAAATACTATTCCCTCAGGCTGAACATTTCACTGTTCAGACAGCCAAGCACAAATGATTTAAAACAAATCCTATTGTACATTTTTGATACTAAGTTCTTTAATTTCTGGGAAATAACTGGGAAATTTATAAATACTGAAATCCAATACAATTCCAAATATTAAAGGTTTTCACAATTCCAATTTAAACAGTCTAATTCAAATGCAATCATTTGAATTCAACGTTAATTCAGGAATTCCAATTTTTTATTAAATTAGAATTGACCCCAAACTTGGTACTTATATCATAGCAGAAGCAACAGGCCAGGCCATAAAGCTTTTGTGTTTTATAATTTTGTTGTGGAAAAAGCACACAACTCAGGCATAGTTGAAGGGCTATGTGACACTGTATAAGTGTATAAGTGTACTGTATAATCAGTGAGAACTCTGTGGCACCAAGGGCACCTGTGAAGCTGCTTTGATTAATAAATCAGGCTGTTTGATTTACACTGAACAAAATTATAAACGCAACATGTAAAGTGTTGGTACCATGTTTCATAAGCTGAAATAAAACATCCCAGATATTTTCCATTCTCACAAAAAGCTCACTTCTCTCAAATTTTGTACAAATTTGTTTACATCCCTGGTAGTGAGACTTTTTCCTTTGCTAAAATAATCTATACACCTGACAGGGGTGGCATATCAAGAAGCGGATTAGACGGCACGGTCATTACATAGGTGCACCTTGTGCTGCGGACAATAAACGAACACTAAAATGTGCAGTTCTGTCACACAACACAATGCCACAGATGTCTCAAGTTGAGGGAGCGTGCAATTGGCATGCTGATTGCAGGAATGTCCACCAGAGCTGTTGCTAGAGAATTGAATGTTCATGTATCTACCATAAGCCGCCTCTGTCATTTTAGATAATTTGGCAGTACATCCAACCGGCCTCACAACCGCAGACCACATGTAAGCACGCCAGCCCAGGACCTTCACATCCGGCCTCTTCACCTGCAGGATCGTCTGAGACCAGCCACCCGGAATTTCTGCACACACTGTCAGAAACCGTCTCAGAGAGGCTCATCTGCATGCTTGACCTGACAGCAGTTCGGCGTCGTAATGGAGGAATCCCTGTTTCAACTGTACAGGGCAGATGGCAGACAGCGTTGTGTGGACGAGCGGTTTGCTGATGTCAACGTTGTGAACAGTGCCAGTATGGTGGTGGTGGGGTTATGGTATGGGCAGACATAAGCTACGGACAATGAACACAATTGCATTTTATCGATGGCAGTTTGAATGCACAGAAATACAATGACTAGATCCTGAGGCTCATTGTCTTGCAATTCATCTGCTGCCATCACCTCATGTTTCAGCATAATGCACGGCCCCATGTCACAAGGACCTGTACACAATTACTGGAAGCTGAAAATGAACTGGCCTGCATACTCAGACATATCACTCATTGAGTATGTTTGGGATGCTCTGGATCGACGTGTACGACAGCGTGTTCCAGTTCCCGCCAATATCCAGCAGCTTCGCACAGCCATTGAAGAGGAGTGGGACAACATTCCTCAGGCCACAATCAACAGCCTGATCAACTCTATGAGAAGGAGATGTGTCGCGCTGCACGAGGCAAATGGTGGTCACACCAAATACTGACTGGTTTTCTGATCCACACCCCTACCTTTTTTTAAGGTATCTGTGACCAACAGTCACATGAAATCCATAGATTAGGGGTGAATTTATTTATTTAAATTGACTGATTTCCTTATATGAACTGTAACTCAGTAAAATCCTTGAAATTGTTGCATGTTGCGTTTATATTTGTGTTCAGAAGAAGATTGTGGGGCGGCAGTTGAGTGCACCTTTTAAAGACAAAATCACAGACAATCAACCAAGCTTGCTGTTTGTTACTAAGAGAAAAACATGTCACTGAGAATAACAGAGGCTTCTAAAGCAGTAGAACATTTGATTCTCCTTTGTTTAATTTTCAGCTTATGTTTTTCTTGTCCATCTTATTTTTTGTTTACTTGTTTGCCTGTTGTTTTTAAACTGCTTCAACCGAATAGCCAGCCCCACAATGCAACAGTTAAGACTTTCTGAATCCGAATCTGAATGTTGTGTTATTTTTACTGCGGTCCGTCTATAATCTCCTGTGGAATGAATACCTTCATTACCAGAAGCGTATGGTGGGGAGGAGCATACCGCAACCTATTGACATACATGCTTGCTGCTACACTGTAGTAGTTACATCTGAGGCGTGTGTTCAAATCCAAGCTTTTAGCTGTAAGCAGATTTGTTTGATTTATGACAGGCAATTCCAAGGTAACGGAATTATGCTGAAACTCAGATGTCACTTTTAAAATGTATAACAAACAAAAATTTATTGAAAAGTTGAACAAACCATATGGTTTGTGCTGTTTGTGCAGTCCTTCTGTTACCAAACTTTGCATCTGCACTGTTCTTCAAGTAAATGTGTTTTTGTCACATTTTTGGTGGAAGTCCTTGTGCATAGAGTTATGTTTTTTTTTTTTTTTAACTAATGTTTTTTGTTTGGCATACATTTTAAAGTGAAAAATCGGAATTTCGTTCATGTGGAATTACTCTGAACTCAGAAACACTGACCAACATGCCATGAACCTGAGGAAAACACCCAAACAATCCCATCACGGTAGCTGTACCAGCTAAAACCCACAGGTTACGCACGAGGGCAGCTAATACTAATGCAGGATGCAGATGAGTGTTTGTAATATCAGATGAGCTGTAGCACCTTCAACCTCTCTCATTGCTTTCATAATGACAAAAAACAAGGCAACAGAAAAAAAGTAACATTTGAAAATATTATTGCACATTTCATATTCAGTTTAAACTATTCCCCTCTCGACTCATCTCTCTGCAGCCTTCATTATGACACATTCCATCGCTCTTTCCCTTTTTCAACTCTAATACAATTCCAGCTGAGTTGTTGTTATGACCAGTCTCATCTCCCCTATGGTTCACAGATGCTGGGACCTGATCTGCATATTTGGCTGAGTTCCCCCACAAGAAGTTAAATCAGACAATAGAGGAGAGTCTCTGCTGCTTTTCCCATAATGCCATTCTCTGGGATTACTGAGAGCTAATGGGTACTTACATCATAGCAGGAGCAACAGGCCAGGCCATAAAGCTTATGTGTTTTATAATTTTGTTGGGGAATAGCAGACAGCTCACCCATAGTTGAAAGGCAAACACCTTTATCTGGCTGTGTGACAACCAAAAGCAGCAAACTCCTGTGACAACATCAAACTTCTGTGACAAGTGTATCATCCGTGCAAACTCTGTGGCACCAAGGGCATCACAACACCTGTTCTCTCAGAAGATACTTTGATGTACACTGAACAAAAATATAAAATGCAACATGTAAAGTGCTGGTCCCATGTTTCATGAGCTGAAATAAAAGATCCCAGAAATGTTCCATACATCACCTTTGGAAAGATAATCCATCCACCTGACAGGTGTGGCATATCAAGAAGCTGAATAAACAGCATGATCAGGTGCACCTTGTGCTGGGGACAATAAAAGGCCATTAAAATGTGCAATTTTATCACACAACACAATGCCACAGATGTCTCAAGTTGAGGGAGCGTGCAATTGGCATGCTGACTGCAGGAATGTCCACCAGAGCTGTTGACAGAGAATTTAATTTATCTACCATAAGCCGCCTCCAACGTAATTTAAGAGAATTTGGCAGTACGTCCAACCGGCCTCACAACCGCAGACCATGTGTAAGCACGCCAGTACAGGACCTCCACATCCGGCTACTTCACCTGCGGGATAGTTTGAGACCAGCCACCAGGACAGCTGATGAAACTGTGAGTTTGCACAACCAAAGAATTTCTGCACAAACTGTCAGAAACCATCTCAGGGAAGCTCATCTGCGTGCCTGTCGTCATCACCAGGGTCTTGACCTGACTACAGTTCGGCGTCGTAACCGACTTCAGTGGGCAAATGCTCACCTTCCATGGCCACCGGCACGCTGTAGAAGTGTGCTCTTCACGGATGAATACCGGTTTCAACAGTACTGAGGCAGATGCCAGACCGCATGTATGGCGTCGTGTGGGCAAGCGGTTTGCTGATCTCAACGTTGTGAACAGAGTGCCCCATGGTGGCAGTGGGGTTATGGTATGAGCAGGCATAAGCTACGGACAATGAACACAATTGTATTTTATCGATGGCAATTTGAATGCACAGACATACCGTGATGAGATCTCGAGGCCCATTGTTGTGTAATTCATCTGCTGCCATCACCTCATGTTTCAGCATGATAATGCAAAGCCCCATGCTGCAAGAATCTGTACACAATTCCTGGAAGCTGAAAATGTCCCAGTTCTTCCATGGCCTGCTTACTCACCAGACATGTCACCCATTGAGCAAGTTTGGGAAGCTCTAAATCGACAGCGTGTTCCAGTTCCTGCCAATATCCAGCAGCTTCGCACAGCCATAGAAGAGGAGTGGGACAACATTCCTCAGGCCACAATTAACAGCCGGATCAAATCTATGCAAAGGAAATTTGTTGCGTTGCATGAGGCAAATGGTGGTCACACCAAATACTGACTGATTTTCTGAACCACGCCCCTACCTTTTTTTTAAGGTATCTGTGACCA
Organism: Salvelinus alpinus; assembly: GCF_045679555.1. Taxonomy (NCBI): domain Eukaryota; kingdom Metazoa; phylum Chordata; class Actinopteri; order Salmoniformes; family Salmonidae; genus Salvelinus; species Salvelinus alpinus. The sequence goes on from NC_092107.1 coordinate 769,368, forward strand.
ACAGATGCATATCTGTATTCCCAGTCATGTGAAATCAATAATTTAGTGCCTAATGAATTTTTTTCAATTGACTCATTTCCTTATATGAACTGCAAAAAATTAATTGTTGCATGTTGCGTTTATATTTCTGTTCAGTGTACAATCAGGATGTTCGCTTTATGAAGTAAAAGGAAAGCCGCACACTCAAATGCAATAAATGTGTTTCCAATGTTGACAGCTGGGCCCTGATTTCATTGGTCAATTTACAAATATCAACAGTACATAAAAAAAGCATGAATGGATAACATATGATCATAGATACAATTAGGCTACATCATAGACCTACAAAACACAATATAATTTACAATGGATAGCAAAATTCACAGGAATGGCTTCAGATCAAACTCTACGTTGAGACCGAAGGGATCGATGGTCTTTAAATGAAAGATCCAGGTCGGCTTCTCATTTTAACAATAAATTGTAAAAGTCCCCCCCTCTCCTAGGAAGTGTGACGTGTTCTATGCCGATATAACGAAGGGACAAAATAGGGTGGTTTGCTTCCAAAAAATGGGCAGCAACTGAGTACGTAGAGTTTTTGCACCTAATGGTGCTACGATGCTCAGAGATTCTTACTTTTAGTTCTCATGAGTTTTACCAGAAGAACATATAAGATAAATAACTGCCTTAGTGGAGCATGTAATAACACCTTTGATTGGGATTTGTTTCCCTGTTTGGGGGGTGTTTGAAGGATCTACATTTTTAAGTGCCATTTCATTGAACACTTGAGATGTTGTGCGGACGTATTTTGGTGTGGTAAATCAGAGTTTATCAATTCATCTCTGAGATTTCTGCCCCGCGAGAATAAAACCAAGGGAGGTTTCGAAAACACATTACCGATACGGTCATCAGATCTTATCATGTGCCAATTTCTGTGAACGACTCCCTTAATTTGTTCAGAGCACTTAGTGTGTAGTGAGAACGCAAGAATGGTTATTTTTGCGAAACTGTCCTTGAAAGAGATCTCGTCTCGATTTGTTTTGGATTTCCTCAATGGCAGTATTGATCTGACCATTTCTGTACCCCCTTTCATAGAAATGTCTTTGCATCGCAACCATGTTTCTGTCGAAGTGTGATTGTTTTTTGCAAATTCTTTTTGATTCGACAGAACTGGCTGTAGAGCAAACTGTTTTTCAAGGGACGAGGGCGACAGCTATCAGCCTTCAACAAACTGATACAGCCAGTGGGTTTCTTGAAAAAATCTGTGTATAGAACATTAACCTCACAAATAATCAGAAGATCAAGGAAACTGATTTGACGTGTTAGATTGTATAGTAAATCTCAGGTGCTCAGACCCAGCGTTAAGAAAAGCATGGAACACCTAGATCTGTTCTGCATCACCCCTCCATAGAACTAAAATATCATCAATGTACAGTGTCCAAATCATTTTTGAGAGGATTGAGAATTGACTGTTTCTCCATGTAACGCACATACATATTTGCATAGTTAGGAGCCATCGGGGATCCCATAGCAGTATCCTTCATCTGGATAAAGAAATCCTTTTGAAACATGACATAGTTGTATGAGTACTATTTCAGTCAATGTTATAATGTATTTACATTTTTTTATTGAACCCTTATTTTACCAGGTAAGTTGACTGAGAACACATTATCATTCACAGCAACAACCTGGGGAATTGTTACAGGGGAGAGGAGGGGGAATGAATGAGCCAATTGGAAGCTGGGGATGATTAGGTGGCCATGATGGTATGAGGGCCAGATTGGGAATTTTGCCAGGACACCAGGGTTAACACCCCTACTCTTACGGTAACTGCCATGGGATCTTTTAGTGAAGACAGGGAGTCATGCACTGGAGGGTAGTTAATTTGGGTCACGTTGTAAGGCTGCTTTGATGTGTAATCAGGCTGTTTGGTTTATGACAAGAAGATTGTGGGTGGCAGTTGAGTGCACCTTTCAAAGAGAGAAACATGAGCAACCAACCATGTTTGTGACAGAGAAAAACACGTATTTGCCGATATTGGAGGCTTTTATAAAGCGGTACAAACATTCAGCTAATACTCATGGCCCATTTGGCCTGGATAGCATTCAACCACATGAAATAAATAGCATGGTGGGTCCTCAGAGAGTTCAATGTGCATATGGAATTCTTAAAAATGCTTTGATGTGACTTGATTTGACCCAAATTATAATTCTAGGTCAATCCTTGTTTCCAAATGAACTAACAAAATGAAACACACTAAGGGTGAACAGCTAAGGGAAGGGCATATTCATGAATCCAAATGTCCACATAAATGAATAAACACAGAACAGAGCTAAATCTTAAATCTGTGCTGTCACAAAACGCTCCCATCTGTGTTGATCCAATAAGTAGTTATGTAAGGTTTGTGTCATTATTGTAATACTACACACTGGAGAAATAATGTACATACACCCACTTCACAATCAGACTATTCCTTCACTCAACACACGCCACACAGAAGAAGCTTCCAGCGCTATCAAATGCCAGAGCAGGAGCCTGGGTTGTCCATAAGACTGAATTGTGGGCAACCTTGAAGTGTCTTCCAGAGGGAGGGGCCTATTGAATGAGAGGCTGTTGGTCTCAAACAAGGTGATCACTCTCTACCAGCCTCTCAAGGATATCTCCACGCAGCAGTGAAGGTTGTGTACAGAGTAACAGAGAATCTGTCTGGAGCACTGTAAGCCTACTAAAGTTTCCTGTATCTCTGGTAGGAAAGAAACTTAAAGCAAATAGCTTGCTCCTGTTATGGTCATACCTCATTAGATAGATGTTGTGCAGATTTCCAGAATGAAGCTGACATTCTCTCCCCTCGTTAGATTAATAAAGCACTAACCTTGATGTAGTAACACAACTACAATTCCATTTACATCTACAACTCGCATACTGTGCGACGGAGTCCAAAGAGCTAATCATTTTATAGATAATGTTTAACTCATTATGCAAGGATGATGAGTCTAAATAACATCCATCATCCTACACTGTAGATTTATTAAGATAGTAAAAGCTATTCATGGAGAACATGAAACATCCACAGCAGAGCAAGCAACCAAGCCCTGTCAGAGAGTGACAGCAAAATAAGCCAAGCACTATCTGATAGACAAGCTATTGAATTGGCCCTAATTGCAACTTCAGACACCCACCCACATATTGGCTCATGGCTTCTCATACACTTCTGTCTTATTAAGCAGGCAGAGTTAGCAGGAGAAGAGCTTAGGGGAAGATCAAGCCCCATCTTTACAGCCCTGTTGATCAAGGCTATATTTGGCCTATGGCTGCTAGCTATGACATTACGTAATTGGGCTTCTTTCATTAATTAATATTTACAAATATTAAGCATGCGTCAGTGTCTTTCTTCCCCAAGGGCATAAGTGTACCCCCGTCATGCTAACATGGTGTGAAAACAACAAAACCAGAGGGAGAACTACGTCCTGCTTCACTTCAAATCCTGTTGTTGTTCAGGGTAAGAGTACCCCTCTAGGTCGGCGCTGGGAACACAACACTCCTCAAAACAGAGATACTACACCCCAGACACTGTTTCCTATATTTTTCACAGTATACAAAAATCAGGAGAGACAGAGTGTACCTGTTGGGTAATAATGTAGCTGGCACACAAGGATACATTCGGCCACCACCACACAAATTTGTAGGGGCTGTTTACCTTGGGGGCTGGTTGCTATCCATTGAGATTTATTCATTAAGATTTCACTTCTTATATCATTTACATAATGGAATGGACCCAAAAGCCCTTGAGAAGCATTCGAGAGTCATAAGGAAAAAAGTTTGGTTACTCTTGGCACGCTGTCAAATGGTCTTTGAAGGGCAGACTCAAGTAATGTTCTCAGTCTTAAACTTGTAGTCTTCCATTGACTCGCATGTTACAGTGCATTCAGGAAAGTATTCAGACGCCTTGACTTTGTCCACATTTTGCTACGTTACAGCCTTATTCTAAATATGTATTTTTTTGTATCAATCTACACACAACACCCCATAATGACAAAGCAAAATCAGGATTTTAGAAATATTACAAATGTATTAAAAATAAAAAACTTAAATATTACATTTACATAATTATTTACACCCTTTACTCAGTACTTTGCTGAAGCACCTTTGGCAGTGATTACAGCCTCATGTCTTCTTGTGTATGACGCTACAAGCTTGGCACACCTGTATTTGGGGAGTTTATCCCATTACTCTCTGCAGATCCTTTAAAGCTCTGTCAGGTTGGATGGGGAATGTCACTGCACAGCTATTTTCAGGTCTCTCCAGAGATGTTCGATCAGGTTCAAGTCCGGGCTCTGGCTGGGCCACTCAAGTACATTTAGAGACTTGTCCCGAAGCCACTCCTGCATTGTCTTGGCTGTGTGCTTTGCCCCAGTCTGAGTTCCTGAGCGCTCTGGAGCAAGTTTTCATCAAGGATCTCTCTGTACTTTGCTCCCTTCACTCTTCGCTCGATCCTGACTAGTGTCCCAGTCCCTGGCGCTGAAAAACATCCCCACAGCATGATGCTGCCACCACCATGCTTCACCGTAGGGATGGTGCCAGGATGCACCTGAGCTCAATTTCGAGTCTAATAGAAAAGGGTCTGATTACTTATGTAAATAAGGGATTTCTGTTTTAAATCTTTTATAAATTTGCAAAAAAATCTATAAACCTATTTTTGCTTTGTCATTAGGGGGGATTGTGTGTATTTAATCAATTTTAGAAAAAGGTTGTAACGTAACAAAATGTGGAAAAAGTCAAGTGGTCTGTGTATGTGCTAGTCTCATATAGTTCCCATCTGAGATAGGGCCTTTGCCTGGCAGTTGCCCTTACTGCCCATGACTCATCTCAGTGATGTCATCAGCATGTCCCAGAAGCAGGACATTATTCAGTGATATGACTCAAGCCAGGCTGTGTACTACAGTAGTAGGCTGTGAGCAGACACTGTTCTTGTGGTTTCATCATCCAGACCAGAGACCATTTTCATTAAGTGCAGCTCTGAGAGGCTTTGGGTGAACCTGCAGCCATGATGTTTCACTAGCTAAGTAACCATGGGGAGGAGGAATTGGACAGATATCTCTGTTGGCTATTTCATTAACTGTCGTCTTTAGAAGGGTGTTTAGCATTGGATTAGTATAACGCCAAGCACAACAAGTGCTCTGAATTTATTCAACTTAACTTCAGTGAAATAGCAGTGATTTGTCGTTACATAGAGTAAAACAATTTAATTCCGACCTGAATCAGATTGATTAGTCTGTGTGTGTGAAACACTCTGGTGAGGCAAGTTAAGTGCTGAGACTGCAATCAATATGTTAAGCAGAGACCGTTAGCTCTGGCAACTCTGTCTTGCTCAACCCGAGGCACACAATTCTCCCCCTTTCTGCCTTCAATCGAATGCAATTTGTGGAGGGTCCCTCTTTTTCATGCAATCAAACAGAGGCTTAGGAGGACACATGCAACACACAAGTTCAAAAACAACTTAGGAAAGTATTGGCATATTGATGGACTCCAGAGAGAGGATGGAGACCATGCATTAACAGCCCTGTTCTCACAATAAAGTAAGGTAGTGCTATTTTCAGAGACTGACTCTAAAAGTGGAGGCCAAAGTCAACCAAGACCACTGCTGCTAACATGATGATGCAGAATTGTCTTACATGCACCCCTGTAGTACACAAGTGTCTATCATTTGTGTCTTTAAAGTAAAAGCTTGTTTAAAAAAAAAAAAACATGACCGTGGTTTAAATTGTACCCGAGTAGTTCATGTTTTTGACATCAATCATCCTGTCTCAGGGTCATTATTTCCAAATATTGTAGTACTTATCCTTTCATCATAGGATTGCCAGTCTATCAAAGGATCATAGGAATTCTTGAGGTCCTACAGTAGCCTATGACATAGATGCTCACAGTGACTGAGGCAGCTGCATTGAAGTCATATGAGTCTGTTGTGAGTCCCTGTCAGTGTCAACACAATACTTCTGGTGGAAACATGCATAACAAAACTCAAGATGTGTGAAGCATATCACTCAATACACTTCATACCATACGGCACCAGTGTGATCTGACAGCGACTTAAAAAGAGTTTGATGGGAGGGGTGTCTGGGGGATATAATGTCAATTACACACAGGCACGCACAAACGCATGAAAGCATGCACACACACGCACGCCTATGGCATCACATTTGATTAAAGAAAGAATTGTAAGTCATTTTTCATGAGTCGTAAAACTTTGGGATTTTTAAATGAAAAAAAAGAAATATAGTGTAATGTTCAAAAAGTATTGAGGAAACAAATAAATATTGTAAACAAAAACGAATCAAAAGTATTGCAAGCCTAAAACAAACTACAGTACCGGTCAAAAGTTTTAGAACACCTACTCATTTAAGGATTTTTCTTAAATTGTAATATTTTGTACATTGTAGAATAATAGTGAAGACATCAAAACGATGAAATAACACATATGGAATCATGTAGTAACCAAAAAAGTGTTAAACAAATCAAAATATATTTGAGATTTGAGATTCTTCAAATAGCTACCCTTTACCTTGATGACAGCTTTGCACACTCTTGGCATTCTATCAATCAGCTTCACCTGGAATGCTTTTCCAACAGTCTTGAAGGAGTTCCCACATATGCTGAGCACTTGTTGGATGCTTTTCCTTCAGTCTGTGGTCCGACTCATCCCAAACCATCTTGATTTGGTTGAGGTCGGGGGATTATGGATGCCAGGTCATCTGATGCAGCACTCTATCACTCTCCTTCTTGGTCAAATAGCCCTTACACAGCCTGGAGGTGTGTTGAGTCATTGTCATGTTGAAAAACAAATGATAGTCCCACTAAGCTCAAACCAGATGGGATGGCGTATCGCTGCAGAACGCTGTGGTAGCCATGCTAGTTAAGTGTGCCTTGAATTCTAAATAAATCAGACAATGTCACCAGCAAAGCACCCCCACACCATAACACCTCCTCCTCCATGCTTTACAGTGTGAAATACACATGTGGAGATCATCCGTTCACCCACACCATGTCTCTCAAAGACAAGGCGATTGGAACCAAAAATCTCCAATTTGGACTCTAGAACAAAGGTCAAATTTCCACTGGTGTTTGGCCCCTTATTGGTGGTTTCCTTGCAGCAATTCGACCATGAAGGCCTGATTCACACAGTCTCCTCTGAACAGTTGATGTTGAGGTGTGTCTGTTACTTGAACTCTGTGAAGCATTTATTTGGGCTGCAATTTCTGAGGCTGGTAACTCTAATGAACTTATTCTCTGCAGCAGAGGTAACTTTGGGTCTTCCATTCCTGTGGCGGTCCTCATGAGAGCCAGTTTCATCATTGAGAGAATGCCAAGAGTGTGCAAAGCTGTCATCAAGGCAAAGGGATAATTAACTTGTAATATTGATCACCATGTATTTCACCGTAACATGCCAATTATTTAGCTAACGTTTCTGCTCACGGGAAGCAAGTCAAGACGGTGTGAATGACCAGTGCACCGGTGTTGCATCGAGGTGCTTCCCGACGTGAGTTGCTTCCCACTGGGCAGCTGTATGGTCTTCTTCTATGAGGTTTAACGGCAGTTGGCATCCAATTTGTTACATTACCGCCACCTACTAGACTGGAGTACAACTCCCTTATACTTTGCTTGAAAAATAAAAATGTACTAAATAAATACCTTACCATTTAACACTACACTCACTAATTTCAAAATTATATAAAATAAAATGAACACCACCCTACTCCACTAATTAAATGTAGTTATTCCTACCTCATGCCATCACCACTTAACACACCCTGTAACTCTTCTGATGTCAAGTCTCGCACACCCAAATACCTCTCTGCAGCTGCCATCTCAACCTCAATTTTCTGGAACTTCCGTTCCATCCCTGCAGTACAGTTGATAACCATTGCTATAAATGCTAAAAATCCAATCTTACTGAAACATATATCACTTTTTGGCCTATTCCCCTGTACTGGTATATCTCTACTACTCTCACCACTACTCCCCCTTAACCCATCTTCACTGCCTCTGTATATGACAACTTCTGCACTACTCAAACACTGGAAACCTAAACCTGCCTCTATCGCACGGGACATTTCTGATCCCCAGCTCCATGCGCACCCCTACAATTAACACATTCCATTACTTTCCCCAATATTACACATTCCTTTGTCTCATGCCCTTCTGCACACTTCTCACACCTTGGACCCTCCCTCCTACATGCTGCTCAGCTGTATGGTCACATGTCACCTGCAGTAGCTATGGCCAATTTGTTCCATCCCACTTGATTTTATTTTGAGTAGGAAGGCAGCCTACATGAGAAATAACTTGTAATATTAGTAGTGACCATCTGGATGCTACAGTGATACATAGAGTCTACTGTTCAATGGGGGGAGTATTGGAGCAACTGGGAACACAAAAAAAACGAGGTAAAATCATGACATCTGTGAAAAAGTCAGAGTTTCCGACCTCGAATTCCGAGTTGAAAACATTTTATTTATTTTTATTCCCAGTTGTCTTGAACACGGCATATGCTCTGCAAGCCGACAGTACGACACCTGGGCAGTGTCTTTCACTCCCGCTTGCGGAGCACTACTGTTCCGCAGTACAGCGAGTGATGTAGCTTGGTAGAGGATGACAGCGTTGATGATGCGTTCTGTGGGAGTGGTTGCTGAACTCTCACTCCAAAATGTATTGACCAACAGTAACCAATTTAGTTCGCTCCCTTCTAAACCCAACAGAGAAATAAAAAAATGTAAGTGCTGGGGAAAGAAATATTGTAACCTTAGAAATGTGATTTGAAGAGACTTGAGAAATGCAAGCATAGGTGAGGAAAAGTTGCGAACCAAGCAGAGAAGATTGCTTGTAAGTAACCAGGTTTCCATCCAATCTTTTTATACGAGTAAAGTACATGTCAGACCAAAATAATTACTACAAGCCTGAGTGGGCTCCCGGGTGGCACAGTGGTCTAAGGCACTGCATCTCAGTGCTGGAGGTGTCACTACAGACCCTGGTTCAATTCCAGACGGTATCACAACCGGCTGTGATTGAGAGACCCATAGGGCGGCGCAAAATTGGCCCAGTGTCGTTAGGGTTTGGCCGGGGTAGGACGTCATTGTAAATAATAATTTGTTCTTAACTGACTTGCCTAGTTAAAAAAATGTAAATACCGCATTTACTTTGATGCAGCCTCCGCAGAAGTCAGAGCATTCATACTTCTTGTACTTTGCGGAGCTGAGTTTGGGTTTATACAGGACCTCCCACCCCCACCCACCGTCACCCAATCATGTCAATGTGTAGCTATATGGAGCCCTCCACATTGTTACAAAATTTGGAGGCAGATGGCGATGCGGAACGGAGCTCAATTAGGCCACCGCAAGCATTCGGAGGATCCACAATTGCATCACACCCTCCGTACTATATTACAAGAGCAAGGATAAATTAGCTTTAAAGCGCATGTGCCAATACCTCACTAAATAAACGCAAAAAAAAATTTTGTGCAGAGCTGAAAATGCGATGGAAACCCATTTAACTTATTTTTTATTCTGTACATGGGAATTTAAAGGAAAAAATTATTTTTATGTGCACTACGTCATCACACACAGCCTTTTATCTGCAACAAGTGAATTTGATGTTAACATCTCTGCTGGGAAAATGTACCATTGTTTTTATGCAGATTTTAAAATAGTCACATGAACATCTGTCTCCAATTGAATGGAAACCTAGCTAGTGACATGAACATATTCATTTCCTTTTTTATCAGTGATATAATTTATTTTTGGCTTGCAATAACTTTATATTAGTTTTTGTTTACAAATATAACATTTTGTCTATAATTACTGTTTTCCTCTCAATATGTTTAGGACTTTACAATATATTGAATGTTCCATTTAAAAATGAAAAAGTATTTTGACTCATGAAAAATAACTCACAATAATGTTTTAAAATCAAATGTGATTCCATACACTTCACACTATAGAGCTATGTTTTGGATAAAAGCAGTGTTTTACAGTATAATACAGTGATTTGCATAACCTTGTGATGCATACCCTTGTGATATATAGCCTTTTAAAATAATAAATATAATGTAAAACAAAAATGAAGAGAAATCAACAGTTTGCATTACTGAATATTAATACCAATCAAAACATTGTTCCTTAGCCTAGCCTACAGGTAACTGCCAAAATAAAGGAAACATCAACATAGTGTCTTAATAGGGTGCTGGGACATCACAAGCCGCCAGAACAGCTTCAATGCGCCTTGGCATAGATTCTACAAGTGTCTGGAACTCTATTGGAGGGATGCAACAACATTCAGCCACAATAAATTCCATAATTTGGTGTTTTGTTAATGATGTTGGAAAACACTGCCTCAAGGGCCACTCCAGAATCTTCCATAAGTGTTCAATTGGGTTGAGATCTGGTCACACACACACTTAACCCCCCTATGCACCTTTGAGAACCTGTTTCAGATCTCTTCTAGCCATGGTGGACGAAATAATGGGCAACTGGGCATTTTTATACATGACCCTAAGCATGCTGGGATGTTAAAAGCTTAATTAACTCAAGAACCAAACCTGTGTGGAAGCACCTACTTTCAATGTATCTTGTATACCTAGTTTACGCAAGTGTTTCCTTTATTTTGGCAGTTACCTGTACTTGATGCATCGGCTACACGTAAAAGTTGAAAAGATGGAAGAGTTCATATTGTAGTTTCTCTCTTACCCAAGGCGGTACAGATGATTGATACCGCCAATAGCAAAATATGCGTGGTATGTGTCTCCAAATTCTTGTAGTTGGTCATTTTTGCGTAGTGACAGGTCTGTCTATGTCCAAACTGGTTTTCAACCCTCAGTCACATTCAGTATCCACATTTATCAAAGGTAAACAATTACAGTGCTTACTACGAGCTCAGCTGAATTTTTTTCTAACGGTTAAAATTACCCCACAGAACTTCTTTGACAACAGCTCTCCGGACCCGTGACAATTTTGCCCGAAGAAATACATCGCCGCATCACTTCGCCCCGTACATTATGCACGCAAAATCACAATGAAATCATATTGTAGCGAAACGTCCTCAGCAAAACAAGAAATCGATACGTAAATATATTAATCTATAAAATATAAAGAAGACAGCTTCGTCGGAGAAGTTGCGCTCCCGCTCGCATCTCTGTATGTGTGCCTGGAATAAGAGACCACCACTTTACGAATGGCACCCGACGCACATGCTGAATCAACTGCGTACACAGCTCTCAGCTACAAAACCACAAATACGAGGATGTATTCTTAAAGAGACAGGAGCGACATCTGTGCAGGCTCTGACCTTGCCACTTCATATCCCTCTGCTGCGCTACGCATGGCTAGATGACCGTGAGATGATTCACAACCTAAAGGTCTGTGTTTCAGCCATGTCAATCTTTACAGTAATTGCAGGTGTCAGTTTCCCCAACTCATATGGGCCTAACATCGTATGGCAAAGCAATTATAGGTCATTCAATAAACATAATCCTAGCCTGTCAATTGGCTGAAATGATTAATGTCATGTGTTGCCTTTAAGTAGGCTAACACAAATTGATGAAAACTACATCACAGAGGGCATATGTTGTTATTGACCAACAGAACTGTAATCAAGGGGATAATGATGAGGATTATTATGGTTGTGACTTTAATCTTTTACTGTTATCTCTGCTTCTCCTCCTGTTGAAGAGAATTATAATCATAATGATGATGATAAAGGATAATGATATTCTGCTGCTGCTACAGTACATGTACTGCTGCTGATGATGAAGATAGCCTTCCACTGTGATCCACAGTCCAGAGCAGCTCAGCCCTTTAACACTGTCTGCCACCGAGCCTCCACAGACCCCAGATTCCATAGTGATTTATTAAACAGGTGCGGGTTCACACCCACTCCTCCTCTCTCTCATTGATCTGCAATCTGCCTCTCGCACAGCCTCTGGTGCCTGTACTCTCTGGGGAGAAGGACACCCTGCTCCCCAGGGCAGGCTCCATTTCTCTGCCTCCACCCCAGCTTCTGTGTGCCCCTGCCCCCTGCCCTCTCAATGCATTGTCTCCGTGTCTCTTACTGAGAGCCCAACATGATGGAGAGTGCTCATGGACAACCAGGCGCCTACTCTCCCTTTGTCCCCCTGAATTGGGCTGGAAATTGGGCAACAGAAGTGGTCCAGACGCCTGTCCCGGCAACAGCAGCATTAACCCCCAGCTCCAATGGAAGCGTGGACCTTATCAAAGTCTACAAAGTTAAATAGAGCAAATGGAAACATCTCATCAGGAGTCTTAGTGGTATAATTGGGTGTCAGTCAATATTTAAACAACAACAAATGGCACCAGTGGACACTGTCTCTTCAGGTGTTGGAGGTTATCCATGCCCCAATTCTTAGGGATTTCACTCATGATGCAGTCAAAATAAATACATTACTTTTTGTGCCTTTGTATATAATGTATATCATGTATATAAATGTTTATATATATATATGTATTTTTACCTGAGAGCAGTTGTGTTGTTTACTTGGAATTCAGCAATGTGCATTTAGGTAGAGGCCATTGATGTATTTTCGATTTATGATAAAATAATGTTGTTCATTGTAATAACCAACAAGCTATGTTTAAAGTCAATTGATCCCTCTGCATGGGGTAGAGTATGTGGATGGTGGTGAAAGTGTGGCGGGGTACAGATGGTGGTGGGACAGGCTAGTGAGTTTGACTCCGGTAAAGAATGTGAGGTTCAGCTGTCCACCCTGAGCCCTGATCTCATGTCTCTCAGATCATCGTCTGGCTCCATACCATAACCTGGAAACCCAATCCAGAGATAAGACTCTACAGACAACTACATTTTCCCTTTTACACAAACTCTTCAATATATCCCCCCAAAAAGATGGCGCCGACAGAGATGGTCGCCTCGCTTCAAGTCCTTACGGAACTATGCAGTAATTCGCTTTTTTATGTATTATTTCTTACATTGTAAGCCCAGAAAATCTTAAGTGTTATTACATACAGCCAGGAAGAACTATTGAATATAAGAGCGACGTCAACTTAAGAACATTACGACCAGAAATACGACTTTCCCGAAGCGGATCCTTTGTTCGGACCTCCCCCCTGGACGTGGGATCTTATCCCAGAAGCCGACCCAAAACAACGTTGTTGCCGCAGGAGAGGCAGACGGAGCGGCCTCCTGGTCCGACTTAGAAGGCGAGCACACCATCCACCGCTTCTTAGCATATTAGTAGAATATCCAGTCTTTAGACAACAAGGTGGACGAAATTAGGGCACAAGTTGCCTTCCAGAGAAACATCAGAGATTGTAACATTCTCTGTTTCACGGAAACATGGCTCACTCGGGATATGTTGTCAGAGTCGGTACATCCACCGGGTTTCTTCATGCGTCGCACCAACAGAAACTAACATCTCTCTGGTAAGAAGAAAGGCGGGGGTGTATGCCTCATGATTAACGACTCATGGTGTAATCATAACAGCATACAGGAACTCAAGTCCTTTTGTTCACCTGACCTAGAATTCCTTACAATCAAATGCCGACCTCATTATCTCCCAAGAGAATTCTCGTTGATTATAGTCACAGCCGTGTTTATCCCCCCCAAGCAGATCCCTCGACGGCCCTGAAAGAACTTCACTGGACTCTATGTAAACTGGAAACCATATACAGTATCCTGAGGCTGCATTTACTGTAGCTGGAGATTTTAACAAAGCTAATTTGAGAACAAGGCTACCTAAATTCTACAAGCACATTGATTGTAGTACCCGCACTAGCAAATAACTGGACCACTGCTACTCTAACTTCCGCGATGCATACAAGGCCCTCCCCCGCCCTCCCTTCGGCAAATCTGACCATGACTCTATCTTGTTGCTCCTCTCCTATAGGCAGAAATTAAACCAGGAAGCGCCCGTGCTTAGGTCTATCCAATGCGGGTCTGACCAATCGGATCCAACGCTTTAAGATTGCTTCGATCACGTGGACTGGCATATGTTCCGAGTAGCCTCAGACAATAACATTGACGTATGCGCTGACTCGGTGAGTGAGTTTATTAGGAAGTGCATTGGAGATGTTGTACTCACTGTGACTATTAAAACCTTCCCTAACCAGAAACCGTAGATTGATGGTTTAGCAAAACTGAAACTGAAAGGGCGAACCACCGCATTTAATCATGGCAAGGCGACTGGAAACATGACCGAATCCAAAAAGTGTAGTTATTCCCTCCACAAGGCAATCAAACAAGCAGGCGTCAGTATAGAGACAAAGTAGAGTCGCAATTGAACGACTCAAACACGAGACGAATGTGGCAGGGTCTTCAGACAATCACAGATTACGAAAAGAAAACCAGCCCTGTTGCGGACATCGACGTCTTGCTCCCAGACAAATTAAACAACTTCTTTGCGCGCTTTGAGGACAATACAGTGCCACCGACACGGGCCGCTACCAAAGACTGTAGGCTCTCCTTCTCCGTGGCCGACATGAGTAAAACGTTTAGACGTGTTAACCCTCGCAAAGCTGCCGGCCCAGACGGCATCCCTAGCCGCGTCCTCAGAGCATGCGCAGACCAGCTGGCTGGTGTGTTTACGGACATATTCAATCAATCCCTATCCCAGTCTGCTGTCCCCACATGCTTCAAGATGGCCACCATTGTTCCTGTTCTCAAGAAAGCTAAGGTAACTGAACTAAATGACTATCGCCCCGCAGCACTCACTTCTGTCATCATGAAGAACTTTGAGAGACTAGTCAAAGATCATATCACCTCCACCCTACCTGATACCCTAGACCCACTCCAATTTGCTTAATGCCCCAATAGGTCCACAGATGATGCAATCGCCATCCCACTGCACACTGCCCTATCCCATCTGGACAAGAGGAATACCTATGTAAGAATGCTGTTCATTGACTACAGCTCAGCATTGAACACCATAGTACCCTCCATAGTACCCTCCCACTCATCATTAAGCTTGAGACCCTGGGTCTTGACCCCGCCCTGTGCAACTGGGACCTGGACTTTCTGACGGGCCGCCCCCCAGGAGGTGAAGGTAGGAAACAACATCTCCACCCCGCTGATCCTCAACACTGGGGCACCACAAGGGTGCGTTCTCAGCCGTCTCCTGTACTCCCTGTCCACCCATGACTGCGTGGCCATGCACGCCTCCAACTCAATCATCAAGCTTGCAGATGACACTACAGTGGTAGACTTTCTTACCAACAACAACGAGACACCCTACAGGGAGGAGGTGAGGGCCCTCGGAGTGTGGTGCCAGAAAAATATCCTCTCACTCAATGTCAACAAAACAAGGGAGATGATTGTGGACTTCAGGAAACAGCAGAGGGAGCACCCCCCTATCCACATCGACAGAACAGTAGTGGAGAAGGTGGAAAGTTTTATGCTCCTCGGCGTACACATCACGGACAAACTGAAATGGTCCACCCACACAGACAGCGTGGTGAAGAAGGTATAACAGCGCCTCTTCAACCTCAGGAGGCTGAAGAAATTTGGCTTGTCATCTAAAACACTCAACACTCAAACACTTGTCATCTAAAACACACAAACTTTTACAGATGCACAATTGAGAGCATCCTGTCGGGCTGTATCACTGCCTGGTATGGCAACTGCGCCGCCCTCAACCGCAAGGCTCTCCAGACGGTAGTGTGGCATCAACGGGGGCAAACTATCTGCCCTCCAGGACATCTACAGCACCCGATGTCACAGGAAGGCCAAAAAGATCATCAAGGACAACAACCACCCGAGCCACTGCCTGTTCACCCCGCTATCATCCAGAAGGCGAGGCCAGTACAGGTGCATCAAATCTGGGGCCGAGAGACTGAAAAACAGCTTCTATCTCAAGGCCATCAGACTGTTAAACAGCCATCAATAACATAGAGAGGCTGCTGCCAACATACAGACTCAAATCACTGGCCACTTTAATAAATGGATTTAATAAAGGTATCACTAGTCACTTTAAATAATGCCACTTGAATAATGTTTACATATCCTACATTACTCAACTCATATAACTCAACTTGTTGTTCAGGGGTGGCAGGTAGCCTAGTGGTTAGAGTGTTGGGCCAGTAACCGAAAGGTGGCTAGATCAAATCCCTGAGCTGACAAGGTAAAAATCTGTCGCTCTGCCCCTGAACAAGTCAGTTAACCCACTGTTCCTAGGGTGTCAATGTAATTAAGCATTTGTTCTTAACTGACTTGCCTAGTTACATTTAAAAAAAATATGTATATACTATATTTTATACCATCTATTGCATCTTGCCTATGCTTCATGGCCATCGCACATCCATATATTTATATTCTTATTCCATCCCCTTACATTGTGTGTATAAGGTAGTCGTTGTGAATTTGTTCGATTACTTGTTAGATATTACTGCACTGTCGGAACTAGAAGCTAAAGCATTTCGCTACACTCGCATTAACATCTGTTAACCATGTGTATGTGACCAATAAAAATGTATTTGATTTGAACCAGAAATGTACAACTCTAATGACAAATTAAACACAACTCTCAACCGCACTACAACTCTAAATGTGAGCCTCTGATCATGGTTGGTTGTTCCCTGTACAGTGTAGAAAGCTCCGTTAGGGATCCTAGTTTCTCTCTACCTGCCTCTCCTGGGCTCACCTCGTCACATACAGTACCTCCCTGTTTTTCTCCTCTCCCACAGAGAGGGTCCTTAGCTGTCAACCTCTGTGGTAACTGATCAGCCAGACTCATTAGTCACTGGTGTAGACCCTTTGTCTTCCCCTGCCTGCCTGCCTGCCTGGCTGTGTGAGGGACCTTCAGTCAGCCTGGAGGACTCAGGCTACATCCCAAATGGCACCCTATGCCCTTTGTAGTGTCCTACTTTTGACCAGGGCCCATAGGTCACTGGTCAAAAGTAGTGCGCTACTGTATATAGGTAACAGGGTGACATTTGGGACACAGCCTCAGCCTGGGGTTTATTTATAGACCTGGTGTCACTGCCATGCAGGGCCCTACGGCAGGCCATTTACATCCAATACAGTACAGTGCTAAGGTAAGCAACTAATTATACAGCTGCATTTGGCGGCCAGCCCATCTTTTCTCATTTCAGGCCTTTCAATATAGACAACGTGAACGTACACCCTCTTATCATGCCCTCAAACATCAGTGGCAAATTGTAGGAGAGTTGTACTTGTATTGAGCCACCCCGGAGGGAATGAGGTGGTTTGTATTACTAATTATTCTTTCTCATCAGTCTACCTGACCAGGAGTGCTGACTGCTATTGGATCTCCTCCACTAAGTGTTCATGAGCCAAGGAAAACACTTACTTGCTCTTTCTCTGGCACAACTGACTGCAAGTCTTTCTCTGCTATATAGAGTGCCTTAAGAAAGTATTCACAACCCTTGACTTTCTCCACAAGTGGGATTAAAATTTATTTAATTTATGTTTTCTGTCAATGAACTACACAAAATACCATAATGTCAATTTTTTAAATATATAATTGGAAAATAAAACACTATCTTTATTAGATAAGTATTCAACCCCCTGAATCAATACATGTTATAATCACTTTTGGCAGCGATTACAGCTGTGAGTCTTTGCACACCTAGATTGTACAATATTTACCCATTATTCTTTAAAAAATTATTCAAGCTGTCAAGTTGGTTGTTGATCATTGCTAGACAGCCATTTTCAAGTCTTGCCATAGATTTTCAAGACGATTTAAATCAAAACTGTAACTATGCCACTCAGGAACATTCAATGTCATCTTGGTAAGCAACTCCAGTGTATATTTGGCCTTGTGTTTTCGGTAATTGTCCTGCTGAAAGGTGAAAGAAGTTTTACTCTAGGATTTTTTCCTGTGCTTAACTCTATTCCATTTCTTTTTATCCTAAAAACTCCATAGTTCCTGCTTATGACAAGCATACCCATAACATGATGCAGCCACCACCATGCTTGAAAATATGAAGAGTGGTACTCAGTCATGTGTTGTGTTAGATTTTCCCCATACAAATGTGTATTCAGGACAAAAAGTTTATTTATTTGCCACATTTTTTGCAGTATTACTTTGCCTTATTGCAAAGAGCATGCATGTTTGGAATATGTTTATTCTATATAGGCTTTCTTATTTTAAGTCTGTCATTTATGTTAGCATTGTGGAGTAAATACAATGTTGTTGATCCATCCTCAGTTATCTCCTGTCGAAGCCATTAAACTCTGTAACTGTTTTAATATCACAATTGGCCCCATGGTCAGTCGTGGAAAAAGTACCCAATTGCCATACTTGAGTAAAAGTAAAGATACTTTAATGGAAAATGACTCAAGTAAAAGTGAAAGTCACCCAGTAAAATACTACTTGAGTTAAAGTCTAAAAAGTAAAATAAATGTAATTACTAAAATATAGTTAACTATCAAAAGTAAATGTATAAACACTTTCTAATTTCTTCTATTAAGCAAACCAGATGGTACCATTTTCTTGTTTCTTTATTTATTTATGGACAACCAGGGGCATGCTCCAACACTCACACTGTTTAGTGAGTCCACCAGATCAGAGGCAGTAGGGATGATCTCTTGATAAGCGTTGAAAATGCAACGAGTACTTTTGGGTGTCAGGGAAAATGTATGGAGTAAAAAGTACACTATTTTCTTTAGGAATGTAGTGAAGTAAAAGGAAAAGTTGTCAAAAATATAAATCCTAAAGTAAAGTACAGATGCCCCCAAAAAACTACTTAAGTAGTACTTTCAAGTATTTTTACTTAAGTACTTTACACCACTGCTCATGGTGAAATCCCTGAGCGGTTTCCTTCCTCTCTGGCAAATGAGTTAGGAAGGGCGTCTGTATCTTTGTAGTGATTGAGTGTATTGATACAAGTGTAATTATTAACACCAAGGGATATTCCATATCTGTTTTTGTTTTTTTACACGTCTACCAATTTGTGCCCTTCTTCTCTGGTCTTTGTGGTTAAATCTGTGCTTGAAATTCACTGCTTGACTGAGGGACCTTACAGATAATTGTATGTGTGGGGTACAGAGATTGGATAGTCATTTAAAAAGCATGTTAAACACATATTGCACACAGAGTGAGTCCATGCAACTTATTATGTGACTTGTTAAGTACATTTCTACTCCTGAACTTATTTGTGTTTGCTATTACAAAGGGGTTGAATACTTAGTGACTCAAGACATTTCAGCTTTTTATTTTTTATTAATTTGTAAACATTTCTAGAAACATAAATCCACTTTGACATTATGGGGTCTTGTTTGTAGATCAGTGACACAAAATCTAAATTTAATCCATTTTAAATTTAGGCTGTAACAACAAAATGTGGAAAAAGTCAAGGGGTGTGAATATTTTCTGAAGGCGCTGTAGTTGTTCCAGCTTTGGGAGTCTAAGTCTAAGTCTTGCTTGTATTAAAGATGCACTCTCAAACTTTTGTATAATTTCAGCCACTAGTTTTGAAAGTGGTGTTCAGGAGCCAAAACGGGTCCCAATATTTGTGTACTACGTCATCAAATTGTGTACTACATCATCTAATTGTGTACTACATCATCCATGTCACAAATTTTACAATATGTATGATGTGTGATTTTTGCAATTAGTGTGATATGTTACGAATCCAATGTGTGCAATATGATACGAATTTGTTGTGCTTAAGATCCCGGAGAGTATTTTTAAGCAAGTGCAGCATACACCCAGGTGTGATTGAATTGCAGCCTCAAACATGTAATGGTTAAAGGGCTGTACTTGATTTTGCAGCCACAGTGCTGGAAGCAAGGCAGCTGAGGCTGTATAAGAAAACAATTATGTTTTTGTCACATACACCAGTTAGGTGCAGTGAAATGTGTAGTACAGTGCCTCTGGAGCTAATTATGGTTAAGTGCCTTGTTCAAGGCACATCGACAGATTTTTCACCTTGTCGACTCCGGTGTTCAAACCAGTGACCTTTCGGTTACTGGCCCAATGCTCTAACCGCTAGGCTGCCGGCTGCCCCTAGAGAGAGAGATTGGATACATGGGGTTATAGTCGGTTATAGTCATTGTCACCATGTCCTTTCACACTGCTCAGATAGATAGACATATGTGCAGCACGTCATACCATACAATGCCATATGGGGCTAGTCAGGCCCAAACATATTACAACAGTTGAGAAAGATGTAGAACGGGATAGGGAGCAGGAGGGAGGGAGAAGGAGGCAGGACACAGATAGTAGTGGAGGGGGAATAAATCACTAGGATCACTCTCAAAGGATTTCTCTTACGAAGTATATATGGCTCATAGTGCCATCTACTGGCCATTCTGCCCACATGCAGTCCTCTCATTGTAAATGAGCCGCAGCCCGTCTGGTGTTCAACTTTCCCAAGTTCTCTCACGTCACCCCGCTCCTCCGCTCTCTCCACTGGCTTCCAGTTGAAGCTCGCATCCGCTACAAGACCATGGTGCTTGCCTACGGAGCTGTGAGGGGAACGGCACCTCCGTACCTTCAGGCTCTGATCAGGCCCTACACCCAAACAAGGGCACTGCGTTCATCCACCTCTGGCCTGCTCGCCTCCCTACCTCTGAGGAAGTACAGTTCCCGCTCAGCCCAGTCAAAACTGTTCGCTGCTCTGGCACCCCAATGGTGGAACAAACTCCCTCACGACGCCAGGTCAGCGGAGTCAATCACCACCTTCCGGAGACACCTGAAACCCCACCTCTTTAAGGAATACCTAGGATAGGATAAAGTAATCCTTCTAACCCCCCCCTTAAAAGAGTTAGATGCACTATTGTAAAGTGGTTGTTCCACTGGATATCATAAGGTGAATGCACCAATTTGTAAGTCGCTCTGGATAAGAGCGTCTGCTAAATGACTTAAATGTAATGTAAATGTAAATGTAAATTCAACACATGTGAATAAGTTCCATATTATATTGAACGGTCCTAAAACAGTGTATATGGTAGCTTAATAAATGTACTTTATATTACAGTTCCCTTATTACTGTGTAATTATAATTACATTAACAAGTTTTGTAATTACCCATTGTTGCGCCGTACTTACATTGTATTTAGGGTTAGGTTTGGGCTAAGGTTATGGTTAGGATTAGGGTTGTGGTTGATGCTAGGGTTATGGTTGAACCAGGATGTGGACATGAAGCTAGGGTTAGGGTTAGGGTTGTGGTTGAAGCTAAGAGGTTAGGGTTGTGGTTGATGCTAGGGTTATGGTTGAACCAGGATGTGGACATGAAGTTAGGGTTAGGGATGTTGTAACAACTAGTAATTGTCTAACCTGAACAGAGAGAGATATGTTATTTTTTCACTGCTTTTTTTATGAGCCATCAGCGAGATCAACTCACCTCTATTATTCCAGTCTACCACTAGAGATCACAATAACACAATGTTTGGGAACCTTTCCACTAAGGGTTATCATCACCAGATCAAAGTTATAAAGGCTTGGTATAATGTTTCCATTGTATGAATAAAAAAATAATATTATTATGTCATACACAAGTGGCAAAACAAAAACTGTAAACAGTCATGGACCTCAGTGCTGCATGCAACAAATGTCTCGACTTTAGAGGCCTGAGATGCACAGGAGGTTGGGGGTACCTTAATTGGAGAGGACGGGCTCATGGTAATAGCTGGAGTGGAATAGGTGGCATTCTTTCCAATATATCAAACTGTTTCCATGTGTTTCATGCCATTCCATTTGTTCTGTTCCAGCCATTATTATGTGCCGTCCTCCCCTCAGCAGCCTCCACTGCTGAGATGATAGGATTATTTGAAAATAATATACACTACCGGTCAAAAGTTTTAGAACACCTACTCATTCAAGGGTTTTTCTTTATTTTTACTATTATCTACATTGTAGAATAATAGTGAAAACATCAAAACTATGAACTAACACATATGGAATCATCTAGTAAGCAAAAAAGTGTTATAGTAATCTAAATCTATTTTATATTTGAGATTTTTAAATAGCCACCCTTTGCCTTGATGACAGCTTTGCACACTCTTGGCATTCTCTCAACTATCTTCGTGAGGTAGTCACCTGGAATGCACTTCAATTAACAGCTGTGCCTTCTTAAAAGGGAATTTGTGGAATTTCTTTCCTTAATGCGTTTGAGCCAATCAGTTGTGTTGTGACAAGGTAGGGGGGTATACAGAAGATATCCCTATTTGGTAAAAGACCAAGTCCATATTATGACAAGAACAGCTCAAATAAGCAAAGAGAAACAACAGTCCATCATTACTTTATGTCACGCCCTGACCTTAGAGATCCTTTTTATGTCTCTATTTGGTTTGGTCAGGGTGTGATTTGGGGTGGGTATTCTATGTTCTTTAGTTCTATTATTTGTATTTCTATGTTTTGGCCGGGTAGTCAACCTCCCACAAAGACAGGTGGGAACAGGCTACCTAAGTATGGTTCTCAATCAGAGACAACGATAGACAGCTGCCTCTGAATGAGAACCACACACAGCCAAACACAAAGAAATAGACAACATAGAACACCAGACATAGAATGCCCACCCCAACTCACGCCCTGACCAAACCAAAATAGAGAAATAAAAAAGGAACTAAGGTCAGGGCGTGACAGGTAAGGGACCCTGGAGGCAGGCTGGGGAGTATCGCCGTCCACGGGAGGAACTGGAGGAAGCGAAAGCAGAGCGGCAGCGTTACGACGGAACACGGCTAGCAAGGAAGCCCGAGAGGCAGCCCCAAAATGTTTTTTGGGGGGGGCACACGAGGAGATTGGCTGAGTCAGGTTGGAGACCTGAGCCAACTCCTCGTGCTTACCGTGGCGAGCGTCGTACTGGTCAGGCACCGTGTTATGCGGTGGAGTGCACGGTGTCTCCAGTGCGCATTCACAGCCCGGTGCGCTACATCCCAGCTCCCCGCATCTGCCGGGCTAGGGTGAGCATCCAGCCAGGACGGGTTGTGCCAGCCCTGCTCTCCAGACCTCCAGTGCACCTCCTCGGCCCAGTATATCCTGCGCCGGCTCTGCGCACTGTGTCTCCGATAGGTCTGCACAGCCCAGTGCGTCTTGTGCCAGCGCCCCGCATTTGCAGGGTGAAGATAACCACCTAGCCAGGACGGGTTGTGCAGGCTCTAAGCTCGAGACCTCCAGTGCGCCTCCACGGCCCAGTGTATCCAGTGCCTGCGCCCAGAACTAAGCCTCCTGTATGTCTCCCCAGCCTGGTGAGTCCTGTGCCTGCTGCCAGAACCAGGCCTCCTGTATGTCTCCCCAGCCTGGTGAGCCCTGTGGCAGATCCACGTACCAGACTGCCCATACGTCTCCTCACTCCAGTGATGATCCATGGTAAGAAGCCTCCAGTGATGATCCAAGGCAAGAAGCCTCCAGTGATGATCCAAGGCAAGAAGCCTCCAGTGATGATCCATGGCAAGAAGCCTCCAGTGATGATCCATGGCACGAAGCCTCCAGTGATGATCCATGGCACGAAGCCTCCAGTGATGATCCATGGCACGAAGCCTCCAGTGATGATCCATGGCAAGAAGCCTCCAGTGATGATCCATGGCACGAGGGTCCCCAGTCCGCGGTCGGCGACGAGGGTCCCCGCACCAGAGGTGCCACCAAAGTGGGGTGAGCCAGTGGTGGAGCGGGGTCTGCGTCCCGCACCTGAGCCGCCACCGCGGATAGATGCCCACCCAGACCCTCCCCTATAGGTTCAGGTTTTGCGGCCGGAGTCCGCACCTTTGGGGGGGGGGGGGTACTGTCACGCCCTGACCTTAGAGATCCTTTTTATGTCTCTATTTGGTTTGGTCAGGGTGTGATTTGGGGTGGGTATTCTATGTTCTTTGGTTGTAATATTTGTATTTCTATGTTTTGGCCGGGTAGGGTTCTCAATTAGGGACAGCTGTCTATCGTTGTCTCTGATTGAGAACCATACTTAGGTAGCCCTTTTTCCCACCTGTCTTTGTGGGAGGTTGACTTTGTTTGTGGCACATAGCCTTAAGCTTCACGGTTTGTTTTGTATTGTTTATTGTTTTGTCTGCGCCATTTCTAATAAAAAGAAAATGTACGCTCACCACACTGCACCTTGGTCCACTTCATTCAACGGCCGTGACACTTTAAGACATGAAGGTCAGTCAACGCGGAAAATTTCAAGAACTTTGAATGTTTCTTCAAGTGCAGTCGCAAAAACCATCAAGAGGTATGATGAAACTGGCTCTCATGAGGACCGCCACAGGAATGGAAGACCCAGAGTTACCTCTGCTGCAGAGGATAAGTTCATTAGAGTTACCACCCTCAGAAACTGCAGCCCAAATAAATGCTTCACAGAGTTTAAGTAACAGACACATCTCAAGATCAACCGTTCAGAGGAGACTGTGTGAATTAGGCCTTCATGGTCGAATTGCTGCAAGGAAACCACTACTAAAGGACACCAATATTAAGAAGAGACTTACTTGGACCAAGAAACATGATCAATGGACATTAGACCGGTGGAAATTTGTCCTTTGGTCTGGAGTCCATATTGGAGATGTTTGGTTCCAACCGCTGTGTCTTTGTGAGACGTGGTATGGGTGAACGGATGATCTCCACATGTGTATTTCCCACCGTAAAGCATGGAGGAGGAGGTGTTATGGTGTGGGGGTGCTTTGCTGGTGACACTGTCTGATTTATTTAGAATTCAAGGCACACTTAACCAGCATGGCTACCACAGCATTCTGCAACGATACGCCATCCCATCTGGATTGGGCTTAGTGGGACTATCACTTGTTTTTCAACAGGACAATGACCCAACACATTTCCAGGCGGTGTAAGGGCTATTTGACCAAGAAGGAGAGTTATGGAGTGCTGCATCAGATGACCTGGCCTCCACAATCCCCCGACCTCAACCAAATTGAGATGGTTTGGGATGAGTCGGACCGCAGACTGAAGGAAAAGCAGCCAACAAGTGCTCAGCATATGTGGGAACTCCTTCAAGACTGTTGGAAAAGCATTCCATGTGAAGCTGTTTGAGAGAATACCAAGAGTGTGCAAAGCTGTCATCAAGGCAAAGGGTGGCTACTTTGAAGAATCTCAAATATAAAATATATTTAGATTTGTTTAACAGTTTTTTGGTTACTACATGATTCCATTTGTGTTATTTCATTGTTTTGATGTCTTCACTATTATTCTACAATGTATAAAATAGTAAGAATAAAGAAAAACCCTTGAATGAGTAGGTGTTCTAAAACTTTTGACCGGTAGTGTATACTGAACAAAAATATAAAACGCAACAATTTCAAAGATTTTACTGAGTTACAGTTCATATAAGGAAATTGTCAATTGTCAATTGAAATAAATGCATTCAGCCCTAATCTATCGATTTCACATAACTGGGCAGGGGCGCAGCCATGGGTGGACCTTCGAAGGCATAGGCCCACCCACTTGGCAGCCAGGCCCACCCACTGGGGAGCAAGGCCCAGCCAATCAGAAGGAGTTTTCCCCCACAAAAGGGCTTTATTACAGACAGAAATACTCCTCAACATCTCCTCTGGCTGCCCTCTCTGCTTCTGAGATGTCTCTTTGGCTCTGGGGAATAGGGCTATAATAGATAGCTAACAGACGGATGTATGCTGCCGGTTCCCCATAGACTGAGAGTGTGGGGGCCAATTTTATGTAGCTTATTATACACTGAACAAAAATATAAGCGCAAGTGTTGGTCCCATGTTTCACGAGCTGAAATAAAAGATCCCAGAAATTCTCCATATGCACAAAAAACGTATTTCTCTCAAATGTTTTGCACAAATTAGTTTACATCCCTGTTAGTGACCATTTCTCCTTTGCCAAGATATTCAATCCACCTGACAGGTGCAGGTGTGGCATGTCAAGAAGCTGATTAAACAGCATGATCATTAAGCAGGTGCACCTTGTGTTGGGGACAATAAAAGGCCAGTCTAAAATGTGCGGTTTTGTCACAACACAATGCCACAGTTTTGAGGGAGCATGCAATTGGCATGGTGACTGCAGAAATGTCCACCTGAGCTGTTGCCAGAGAATTGAATGTTAATTTCTCTACCATATGCCACCTCCAATGTAGTTTTAGAGAATTTGGCTGTACATCCAACCGGCCACACAACCGCAGACCACGTGTATGGCGTTGTGTGGGCGAGCGGTTTGTTGATGTCAATGTTGTGAACAGTGCCCCATGGTGGCGGTGGGGTTATGGTATGGGTAGGCATAAGCTACGGGCTACGGGCAACGAGCATAATTGCATTTTATTGATGGCAATTTGAATGCACAGAGATACAGTGACGAGATCCTGAGGCCCATTGTCCAGCCAGTCATCCGCCACCATCACCTTATGTTTCAGCATGACAATGCACAGCCCCATGTCGAAAGGATCTGTACACAATTCTGTACACAATTCCAGTTCTTCCATGGCCTGCTTACTCACCAGACATGTCACCCATTGAGCAAGTTTGGGATGCTCTGGATCGACGTGTACGACACGGTGTTCCAGTTCCCGCCAATATCCAGCAACTTCGCACAGCCATTGAAGAGGAGTGGGACAACATTCCACAGGCCACAATCAACAGCCTGATCAACTCTATGCGAAGGAGATGTGTCGCGCTGCATGAGGCAAATAGTGTTCACACCAGATACTGACTGATTTTCTGATCCACATCCCTACATTTTTTTAAGGTACAGTATCTGTGACCAACAGATGCATATCTGTATTCCCAGTCATGTGAAATCCATAGATTAAGGCCTAATGAATTTATTTCAATTGACTGATTTCCTTATATGAACTATAACTCAGTAAAATATTTGCAATTCTTGCATGTAGCGTTTATATATATTTTCAGTGTAGCACAGCAACTGGACAGACACACACACACACACACACACACACACACACACACACACACACACACACACGAACGAGTATGCACGCATACACACACGCCTAAACTGAAACAGAATAGTTGTGCTTTATACAGTCCACACTAATTAGGGTCCCACAGGAAACACTGACCAAAACTTAGATTCCAACCCTGTCACAATAGGCTTGTTCGACATTGCAGCTGACAGTGCCAACTGACTAATCTACAAATCACTTTCCATCATAAATAACTACTCATAAGTAGAAACACAACCTTATGGAATAATCATTGGATAGCTTTTCAGAATTCATCGATAAATTGGCCCACATGGAAAAATAAAGGCATAGAAACCGTAAATGACTTGGTAATAGGATGTCACGTCCTGACCATAGTTCTTATGTGTTT
The DNA here is from genome assembly GCF_045679555.1 of Salvelinus alpinus. Lineage (NCBI taxonomy): Eukaryota > Metazoa > Chordata > Actinopteri > Salmoniformes > Salmonidae > Salvelinus > Salvelinus alpinus. The sequence goes on from NC_092107.1 coordinate 796,551, forward strand.
TGCTTGTTTAGTGTTGGTCAGGACGTGAGCTGGGTGGGAATTCTATGTTGTGTCTCTAGTTTGTCTGTTTCTGTGTCCAGCCTAATATGGTTCTCAATCAGAGGCAGCTGTCTATCGTTGTCCCTGATTGAGAATCATATATAGGTGGCTTGTTTTGTGTTGGGAATTGTGGGTGGTTGTTTCCTGTCTCTGTGTTTGTGTTCTGCACCAGATAGGACCGTTATCGGTTTGCCACATTTTGTTATTTTGTTATTTGTTAAGTGTTCACTGTTTATTAGTGTTATTAAACATGTTGAGCACTGGCTACGCTGCGTGTTGGTCCGATCCCTGCTACACTCTCTCTTCTAGTGAAGAGAGGGAAGGCTGCCGTTACAGAACCACCCACCAAACTCGGACCAAGCAGCGTAGCAACGGGCAGCAGCGGCAGCAGCAGCAGCAGCGGGACCAGGAGAAATGGACATGGGAGGACGAGCTGGACGGAAAAGGACCCTGGGCTGAGCCAGAGGAGTATCGCCGCCCCAAAGCAGAGCTGGAGGCAGCAAAAGCAGAGAGGCGGCGTTTCGAGGAGCTAGCTCGGCAGCAGGAGCCGGATCTGGGTTACACCACTTGGGAGGAAATAGACAGGTGGTCGGTTGACCCAGGGAGAGTGCCGGAGCCCGCCTGGGATTCGATGGAGCAATGTGCAGAGGGATACCGGCGAATGAGGTTAGCACGACGACGCGGTAAGAAGCCTGTGAAGAAACCCCAAAAATGTATTGGGGGGGGGGGCTAAAGGATAGTGTGGCGACGTCAGGTAGGAGACCTGCGCCCACTTCCCATGCTTACCGTGGAGAGTGGGAGTACGGGCAGACACCGTGTTATGCGGAAGAGCGCACGGTGTCTCCTGTACGTGTGCATAGCCCGGTGCAGGTTATTCCACCTCCCCGCACTGGCCGGGCTAGATTGAGCATTGAGCCAAGTGCCATGAAGCCGGCTCTACATATCTGGCCTCCACGTACCAGTCCTCCGGTGGCAGCCCCCCGCACCAGGCTGTCTCTCCGTCTTCTCTCTCCAGTTGCTCCCACCTGTCCAGCGCTGTCAGAGCCTTCCTCCTCTCCAGCGCAGCCAGTGTCTGAGCTGCCTGCCTGCCCAGCGCCGTCTGAGCCATCTGTCTGCCCAGTGCCGTCTGAGCGGCCTGCCTGCCCAGCGCCGTCTGAGCGGCCTGCCTGCCCAGCGCCGTCTGAGCGGCCTGCCTGCCCAGCGCCGTCTGAGCTGCCTGCCTGCCCAGCGCCGTCTGAGCTGCCTGCCTGCCCAGCGCCGTCTGAGCTGCCTGCCTGCCCAGCGCCGTCTGAGCTGCCTGCCTGCCCAGCGCCGTCTGAGCTGCCTGCCTGCCCAGCGCCATCTGAGCCATCCGTCTGCCCAGCGCCATCTGAGCCATCCGTCTGCCCAGCGCCATCTGAGCCATCCGTCTGCCCAGCGCCATCTGAGCCATCCGTCTGCCCAGCGCCATCTGAGCCATCCGTCTGCCCAGCGCCATCTGAGCCATCCGTCTGCCCAGCGCCATCTGAGCCGCCCGTCTGCCCCGAGCCGTTAGAGCCGCCCGTCTGCCCCGAGCCGTCAGAGCCGTCAGTCAGTCAGGAGCCGCTAGAGCCGTCAGTCAGTCAGGAGCCGCTAGAGCCGTCCGTCAGTCAGGAGCCGCCAGAGCCGCCAGCCAGTCAGGAGCCGCCAGAGCCGCCAGCCAGTCAGGAGCCGCCAGAGCCGCCAGCCAGTCAGGAGCCGCCAGAGCCGCCAGCCAGTCAGGAGCTGCCCTTCAGTCATGAGCTGCCTTCCAGTCATGAGCTGCCCTCCAGTCATGAGCTGCCCTCCAGTCATGAGCTGCCCTCCAGTCATGAGCTGCCCCCCAGTCATGAGCTGCCCTCCAGTCATGAGCTGCCCTCCAGTCATGAGCTGCCCCTCAGCCTGGAGCTGCCCTTCAGTCCAGAGCTGCCCTTCAGTCCGGAGTTGCCCCTCTGTCCTGAGCTACCTTTCTGTCCTGAGCTACCTCTCTGTCCTGAGCTACCTCTCTGTCCTGAGCTGTCTCCTAAATCATGTGGGGGCCTTGGGGAGGATTCCTAGGCCAAGGTCGGGGGCGAGGGTCGCCACTCAAAGGACGCTAAGGAGGGGGACAAAGACAGTGGTGGAGTGGTGTCCTCGTCCACCGCCGGAGCCGCCACCGCGGACAGATGCCCACCCAGACCCTCCCCTTGAGTTTTAGGGGTGCGTTCGGAGTCCGCACCTCAGGAGGGGGGTACTGTCACGTCCTGACCATAGTTCTTATGTGTTTTGCTTGTTTAGTGTTGGTCAGGACGTGAGCTGGGTGGGAATTCTATGTTGTGTGTCTAGTTTGTCTGTTTCTGTGTCCAGCCTAATATGGTTCTCAATCAGAGGCAGCTGTCTATCGTTGTCCCTGATTGAGAATCATATATAGGTGGCTTGGTTTGTGTTGGGGATTGTGGGTGGTTGTTTCCTGTCTCTGTGTTTGTGTTCTGCACCAGATAGGACTGTTATTGGTTTGCCACATTTTGTTATTTTGTTATTTGTTAAGTGTTAAGTGTTCACTGTTTATTAGTGTTATTAAACATGTTGAGCACTGGCTACGCTGCGTGTTGGTCCGATCCCTGCTACACTCTCTCTTCTAGTGAAGAGAGGGAAGGCTGCCGTTACATAGGAAATACATTTATTTCCATGACTTAAAAGTTACATATCACACAATTTTGATTTGAAATCTTTTGGATTTGAGTCAGAAAAGGATGTTCATATGATAGGGAAGTTCTACAAAACCTCGTAGAAAGCATATCCAAGTGAAAATCTCTTCGAAAAAATGATATACTATTGGAACCAAGACTTAACTCATAACTGCTATTGGCATAAGACGGAGGGAAAGTTGGAGCATAACTAACGAATTTACAGTTAACAAAAATGTTAGCTTATTCCAGTATAAACTAATGTATAGAATTCATTATACAAGATACGCAATTCACAAGTTCTACAGCACGGCAGAGTCATGTCTCAAGTGTAAAACAAATAATGACTCAACAATCCATGCTTTCTGGGAATGCTATAAAGTTTGGAAGTTGTGGGCAAAGCTATAAAAATTGTCAGAAGTATTACAATGTAAACGTACTTTTAATCAATCTCTCTGCATATTTCAAGACATGACATATGGGGGTGTAGTGAGATACCCAATGGGCTGGACGATTCTCTTCTCATTACTCATTTTGAAAAAGCGTATACTAAAAATGTGGAAGTCAATCAATCCGCCATCATTGACACAATGGAAAAATCAAATGATGTATTATTTAAATATTGAAATAGGATGGGCAACCAAGAAAAACAAATTGGTACAATTTAATATCAATTGGAAAACAATAATGCAGGCAATAGGGATGGAAATGTGAGCATGCGAGTCTGGGCAGATGAGATGTAGTCATTGTTTTATTTGTCTGTAAGTTATCGTTCGTATGTATACAGTACATTTGTTTTTGGAATGTAAAGAAAAGAAAAGGAAAAAGAGCTACTCATTATTATTTGTAGATCAGTCAGTCAGTCACAACGTACCCATGATACACTACAGTTTGATCCTCTCGAACACGACCATTATCTCTCCTCTGGTGATTGCTCACAAACAGGGAGGCTACAGTCGTCAGGAACAGTAGTACTGTATATGTACAAGTGGGGGAGATATTGTATACATTTAGAGCACAGGGGAACATGATAAAGTGGATTGATGACAGAGAAACAGTCAGAGGTGTGAACATTGCGTTTTTCCCCTCTGTCCGACCTGTTGGAATGAGGGCGGGCAAAAGTGATGGTGGAAGGGAGAACAAAGATACACATATTTAGAAGGCTGTGCATTGATATGTATTGGAGACATAGAACCAGCCCATCCACTCTCCTAATAATCCTGGTGTCTCATTCATAGTCAAGTCATTCACATAGTCCCCTTTAGGGATTCAAGCACAGGAGGCTTTTGAGGGGAGTATGGCTCATAATTATGACCGGGGAAACCATGTGTTTGATGTATTTGATACCATTCCACCTATTCCGCTCCAGCCATTACCACGAGCCCGTCCTCCCCAATTAAGGTGCGACCAACCTCCTGTGGATTCAAGTATTGTGACCCTACTGTGACTGTGGGATCTGTATATTACGGCATAAAAGTACTGTCTGAGACTGTGATGCTGTACACTAATACATTATGAGGGCGCAGTTAAATGCATCACCCTAATAAATGCCACAGATGATGAGAGATATGGATATGATGCATTAAAATAGGTTACAATTCTACTATGTTTAAAATCAACAGATTATTTTTATGTAATCACGGAATCCCGAACCAAATCTCACGTGTGCTGGACATGATAGTCTGTCTCGAGAGACTGGTATTTACCTCTTTGGCATCTGTCTGTGTGAATAAAATACATTTTTCAGTGAAGAGATGCTTTTCAGAGAAAGATGTTGAGACTGAGGGTTCACACAATGAGATGATTGGGGGATATCCTCCTTGTAGATTATGTTTCTAGATTGAAGTCACCTCTCAATTTTACATTTAAATTAAAATACTGCAGACTATCGTCTGGTTGTGAAAACGAATACTCTTCACCTCTTGACCACTAGATGAGACTAATCAATCATACATTAATAACAAACTAATTGGTGATAGATTCTCTGCTGCATTTGAGTTCCACATGTTTAGAAAACGAGAAAGTAAACTGAGGAACAAGGCACAAAGAGTTGAATTGAGTCATTAATCGTGCCAGACCAGACACACTATCAAAGCATGGACACCACAGTTGAGGACAGAGAGGCCCATATAACACCTGGAATTGAGATCGGGGGTTCTTCGCACATGAACATGTTTAACAAAGAACTTCTTCAGGGAGTCAACTGCAGCTCAAAGTGAAAAGATACCAAATAATTAGGAAGTACATGCAATTGAAATAAGCTATTATACAGAATGGATGGACAACAAGGAAGTACTTATTTAACCTCTACAGGATCGGTGTCGTCGTCGTGTCCCAGTGAAAGAATACCCTGCTATTGTTTGAGGAGAGTGTACAGTTATGAACTTGAAAATGTATTAATAAACCAATTAGGCACATTTGGGCAGTCTTGATGCAACATTTTGAACAGAAATGCAATGGTTCATTGGATCATTCTAAAACGTTGCACATACACTGCTGCCATCTAGTGACCAAAATCTAAATTGCGCATTGATTCCTAAGTCATATATTGGCCTGTTTTTTTTGTTTGTATTATCTTTTACCAGATCTAATGGGTTATATTCTCCTACAATATTTTCACATTTCGTCAAACGTCATAGTTTTTCCTTTCAAATGGTATCAAGAATATGCATATCCTTGCTTCAGGTCCTGAGCTACAGGCAGTTAGATTTGGGTATGTCATTTTAGGTGAAAACTTAAAAGGACCAGTGCAGTCAAAAACATGATTTCCTGTGTTTTATATATATTTCCACTCTACGTGGTTGGAATAATATTGTGAAATTGTGAACATGATGATAATGCTCTTTTAGTGTAAGAGCTGTTTGAAAACGCCTGAAAGTTCTGCCTGTTTTGGTGGGATGGAGTTTAAGCCTTCTATTGGGACATCATCCTGAGGAAAATTAGTTAACAAATGAATAAGAAAGACAGTTCCAAATCTCTCTGCCAATAACAGCTAGTTTTCAGTTTTCCCCTCCCCACTCAGACCACTCCCAGACAGTCCTAGCTAATTTCTTGCTTAAGAAACTGCCCTTTGCTAAGAAACTATTTTTGTTTTTTGTATTTTACCCCCTTTTTTGTGATATCCAATTGCGATCCAGTCTCATCGCTGAGCCAAGTAAAGCCCCCCCCCTGGCCAAACCCTCCCCTAACCCAGACAATGCTGGGCCAATTGTGCACCACCCTATAGGACTAACGGTCACAGCCTGTAGTGACACAGCCTGGGATCGAACCAGGGTCTGTAGTGATGCCTCAAGCACGGTGATGCAGTGCCTTAGACCGCTGCGCCACTTGGGAGGCATTTTTGTTTCTTTTTGACCATTTAATTGACAACATTCACAGTGAGGTACTTAATTGTTACCCAGTAAAGATCAGAGATAAAAACGGATGCGTGGGGCTTTTAATTATGTTCACACAAAGTACATTTTAAGGCAATCCAATTTCACAAATCACAGTTGATCTCACGTGGAATATAGTGTACATTTTATGGTTCCTTAAACAAAGTAACAGTGATATAGAGGCCTACTCTACAAAGCTTGCCACACAATTTGAAAATCTGTTCTGGGAATATATGTGGAGTGAAAAATAGTGCAGGCTTAGAATGTTCCCACTGTGCAGTTTGAGATTAGTGCATCTCTCCATATACCCACCATTAATTATCAATAATTTACACTAGCCATCAGGATCAAGTTTTCTTGGTATGTTAGTGTGAATAAGCTGGGGGGGGGGTTCAAATATTAGCTAAATCTTTTCAGTAGGCTTTTCAGATATCTTTGGGTTTTGTTCCAATCTAGTGAGAGTAAAACATGAGCATCAATTACATAGACAGGTCATTGTGAGGTCATGTCAGGGTCTCTCTCATTTACTTATACCTGTCTACTGGAGGACGATGCTCAGAGCCTCAGACAGTCACATTTGACCTCCATTCAGACTAGCTAGCGACTCTGTCTGGTGTAACATAACAACTCATGTTATTAATTGAAGCTCTATTTTATAGCCAGTGAAAATCTTCTTCGTAAGCTATGACCTCTGTCAAATTGGCTGGCAATGTTAAAAAGCAGGAAAAGCAGGACCGAAAATATGAGGGCATGAAAAATTCAAGAGTCTGCCAGTCAATTATTAACTCTAAGTCCTGGAACACACAGGTCTGATGTGATGAGGTAGTGGGGTGAGGTTAGCAGTGGTGGCGGTCATGGTCGTTGTGTACTTCACTGCAGGTCGAGGTGCAGTCTAAAAGATGCTGGATTTGATATCATGTAATAAATCCATTACATCCAACAACTAAAACAACACATTGGCCACGCAGACATTAATATTTCACCTGACAACCCATTTATGAGCTGAGGCAGGACCTCAGACTTACACTACAACTTAAAAGCCTAGCTCATGCTCCTGTCTGTCCTCTCACACAACTATCTGTTAATGTTTCCTGGGGATTTTTACATGCGAAAGAAGTGTGTCCTATAAGTAAACTTTTAAATGAGACTCAGGTAATGCACTTTAACTGATTTCGCATCTTTATAGACTTTATCTGGAATAAATTTCAGTATGAACTAAATCCCTGAAATGTTTTATCTATGGCATTGACCTGAATATACATTTCTGTACAAATCAGGAATAATCTTCTCCATGCCCATTCACATCATTAGTCCATACACCCTATCCCTTCAGAAGACAGGCCACTGCCATGCTTATCTTCTTAAATCTTTGACAAGCCTGTAGGCCAATGCTTGTATCCCCTTAGCACTTGACCTTAAAGGTCCAATGCAGCCATTTATATTTCAATATAAAATCATTTTTGGGCAACAATTAAGTACCTTACTGTGATTGTTTTCAATTAAAAGGGTCAAACATAAACAAAAACAGCTTCTTAGCAATGAGCAATTTATATAGAAATAATTTTGCTAGGACTGTCTGGGAGTGGTCTGAGTGAGGAGGGGAAAACTGAAAACTAGCTGCTATTGGCAGAGAGGTTTGGAACTCTCTTTCTTATTGGTCTATTAACTAATTTACCACCCGGTGATGTCTGGTGATCCAGGTTGAAATTTCAGCTGGTCTTTTCAAACAGTTCTTACACTAAAAGGGCATTATCATCAATTTCACAATTTCACACCTACTCATTCAAGGGTTTTTCTTAATTTTTACAATTTTCTACATTGTAGAATAATAGTGAAGACATCAAAACTATGAAATAACACACATGGAATCATGTAGTAACCAAAAAAGTGTTAAACAAATCAAAATATACAGTGGGGAGAACAAGTATTTGATACACTGCCGATTTTGCAGGTTTTCCTACTTACAAAGCATGTAATGTCTGTAATTTTTATCATAGGTACACTTCAACTGTGAGACACGGAATCTAAAACAAAATTCCAGAAAATCACATTGTATGATTTTTAAGTGATTAATTCGCATTTTATTGCATGACATAAGTATTTGATACATCAGAAAAGCAGAACTTAATATTTGGTACAGAAACCTTTGTTTGCAATTACAGAGATCATACGTTTCCTGTAGTTCTTGACCAGGTTTGCACACACTGCAGCAGGGATTTTGGCCCACTCCTCCATACAGACCTTCTCCAGATCCTTCAGGTTTTGGGGCTGTCGCTGGGCAATACGGACTTTCAGCTCCCTCCAAAGATTTTCTATTGGGTTCAGGTCTGGAGACTGGCTAGGCCACTCCAGGACCTTGAGATGCTTCTTACGAAGCCACTCCTTAGTTGCCCTGGCTGTGTGTTTCGGGTCGTTGTCATGCTGGAAGACCCAGCCACGACCCATCTTCAATGCTCTTACTGAGGGAAGGAGGTTGTTGGCCAAGATCTTGCGATACATGGCCCCATCCATCCTCCCCTCAATACGGTGCAGTCGTCCTGTCCCCTTTGCAGAAAAGCATCCCCAAAGAATGATGTTTCCACCTCCATGCTTCACGGTTGGGATGGTGTTCTTGGGGTTGTACTCATCCTTCTTCTTCCTCCAAACACGGCGGGTGGAGTTTAGACCAAAAAGCTATATTTTTGTCTCATCAGACCACATGACCTTCTCCCATTCCTCCTCTGGATCATCCAGATGGTCATTGGCAAACTTCAGACGGGCCTGGACATGCGCTGGCTTGAGCAGGGGGACCTTGCGTACGCTGCAGGATTTGAATCCATGACGGCGTAGTGTGTTACTAATGGTTTTCTTTGAGACTGTGGTCCCAGCTCTCTTCAGGTCATTGACCAGGTCCTGCCGTGTAGTTCTGGGCTGATCCCTCACCTTCCTCATGATCATTGATGCCCCACGAGGTGAGATCTTGCATGGAGCTCCAGACCGAGGGTGATTGACCGTCATCTTGAACTTCTTCCATTTTCTAATAATTGCGCCAACAGTTGTTGTCTTCTCACCAAGCTGTTTTTTTTTATTTTTATTATTATTATTTTTTTTTAGGGGTGGATCAGCTTAATGTTGCGGAAAGAATGTTGCTTCCAATGTAATTGTCTGCATCATTTCCAATCCCCCATATTTTTGGGGGTAAATATATATATCCATACACGCATGCATACATATACACATACAGTGGGGAGAACAAGTATTTGATACACTGCCGATTTTGCAGGTTTTCCTACTTACAAAGCATGTAGAGGTCTGTCATTTTTATCATAGGTACACTTCAACTGTGAGAGACGGAATCTAAAACAAAAATCCAGAAAATCACATTGTATGATTTTTAAGTAATTCATTTGCATTTTATTGCATGACATAAGTATTTGATCACCTACCAACCAGTAAGAATTCCGGCTCTCACAGACCTGTTAGTTTTTCTTTAAGAAGCCCTCCTGTTCTCCACTCATTACCTGTATTAACTGCACCTGTTTGAACTCGTTACCTGTATAAAAGACACCTGTCCACACACTCAATCAAACAGACTCCAACCTCTCCACAATGGCCAAGACCAGAGAGCTGTGTAAGGACATCAGGGATAAAATTGTAGACCTGCACAAGGCTGGGATGGGCTACAGGACAATAGGCAAGCAGCTTGGTGAGAAGGCAACAACTGTTGGCGCAATTATTAGAAAATAGAAGAAAATAGAAGAAGTTCAAGATGATGGTCAATCACCCTCGGTCTGGGGCTCCATGCAAGATCTCACCTCGTGGGGCATCAATGATCATGAGGAAGGTGAGGGATCAGCCCAGAACTACACGGCAGGACCTGGTCAATGACCTGAAGAGAGCTGGGACCACAGTCTCAAAGAAAACCATTAGTAACACACTACGCCGTCATGGATTAAAATCCTGCAGCGCACACAAGGTCCCCCTGCTCAAGCAGGCGCATGTCCAGGCCCGTCTGAAGTTTGCCAATGACCATCTGGATGATCCAGAGGAGGAATGGGAGAAGGTCATGTGGTCTGATGATTCAAAAATAGAGCTTTTTGGTCTAAACTCCACTCGCCGTGTTTGGAGGAAGAAGAAGGATGAGCACAACCCCAAGAACACCATCCCAACCGTGAAGCATGGAGGTGGAAACATCATTCTTTGGGGATGCTTTTCTGCAAAGGGGACAGGACGACTGCACCGTATTGAGGGGAGGATGGATGGGGCCATGTATTGCGAGATCTTAGCCAACAACCTCCTTCCCTCAGTAAGAGCATTGATGATGGGTCGTGGCTGGGTCTTCCAGCATGACAACGACCCGAAACACACAGTCAGGGCAACTAAGGGGTGGCTCCGTAAGAAGTATCTCAAGGTCCTGGAGTGGCCTAGCCAGTCTCCAGACCTGAACCCAATAGAAAATCTTTGGAGGGAGCTGAAAGTCCGTATTGCCCAGCGACAGCCCCGAAACCTGAAGGATCTGGAGAAGGTCTGTATGGAGGAGTGGGCCAAAATCCCTGCTGCAGTGTGTGCAAACCTGGTCAAGAACTACAGGAAACGTATGATCTCTGTAATTGCAAACAAAGGATTCTGTACCAAATATTAAGTTCTGCTTTTCTGATGTATCAAATACTTATGTCATGCAATAAAATGCTAATTAATTACTTAAAAATCATACAATGTGATTTTGGGGATTTTTGTTTTAGATTCCGTCTCTCACAGTTGAAGTGTCCCTATGATAAAAATTACAGACCTCTACATGCTTTGTAAGTAGGAAAATCGGCAAAATCGGCAGTGTATCAAATACTTGTTCTCCCCACTGTATATACATACACATACCTATATAGACATACATACTTTTTTAAAGAATATACCTTTATTATTATTCCCCGCAACCCTACCACCGCTCCCCCAATTGGAGTAAACTAATAAACACTTCTGCTTTTACCTTCAATTTATACATCTTATACCTATTTTACAGACACAGTCTACTTTACAATAGTTCTCTCTTGTTCTCACCAAGCTGTTTGCCTATTGTCCTGTAGCCCATCCCAGCCTTGTGCAGGTCTACAATTTTAACCCTGATGTCCTTACACAGCTCTCTGGTCTTGGCCATTGTGGAGAGGTTGGAGTCTGTTTGATTGAGTGTGTGGACAGGTGTCTTTTATACAGGTAACGAGTTCAAACAGGTGCAGTTAATACAGGTAATGAGTGGAGAACAGGAGGGCTTCTTAAAGAAAAACTAACAGGTCTGTGAGAGCCGGAATTCTTACTGGTTGGTAGGTGATCAAATACTTATGTCATGCAATAAAATGCTAATTAATTACTTAAAAATCATACAATGTGATTTTCTGGATTTTTGTTTTAGATCCCGTCTCTCACAGTTGAAGTGTACCTATGATAAAAATGACAGACCTCTACATGCTTTGTAAGTAGGAAAACCTACAAAATCGTCAGTGTTTCAAATACTTGTTCTCCTCACTGTATTTTATATTTGAGATTCTTCAAAGTAGCCACCCTTTGCCTTGATGACAGCTTTGCACACTCTTGGCATTCTCTCAACCACCTTCATGAGGTAGTCACCTGGAATGCAGGTGACTACATTGTTAAAAGTTAATTTGTGGAATTTCTTTCCTTCTTAATGTGTTTGAGCCAATCAGTTGTGTTGTGACAAGGTAGTGGTGGTAAACAGAAGATAGCCCTATTTGGTAAAAGACCAAGTCCATATTATGTAAGAAACAGCTCAAATAAGCAAAGAGAAACAACAGTCCATCATTACTTGAAGACATGAAGGTCAGTCAGAGGTCAAGAACTTTGAAAGTTTCCTCAAGTGAGGTTGCAAAACCCCTCAAGCGCTATGATGAAACTGGCTCTCATGAGGACCGCCACAGGAAAGGAAGACCCAGAGTTACCTCTGCTGCAGAGGATACGTTCATTAGAGTTACCAGCCTCAGATTGCAGCCCAAATAAATGCATCACAGAGTTCAAGTAACAGACACATCTCAACATCAACTGTTTAGAGGAGACTGTGTGAATCAGGCCTTCATGGTCGAATTGCTGCAAGGAAACCACTACTAAAGGACACCAATAATAAGAAGAGAATTGCTTGGGCCAAGAAACACGAGCAATGGACATTAGACCGGTGCAAATCTGTCCTTTGGTCTGATGAATCTAAATTTGAGATTTTTGGTTCCAACCACTGTGTATTTGTGAGATGTAGAGTAGTTGAACGGATGACCTCTGCATGTGTGGTTCCCACCGTGAAACATGGAGGAGGAGGTGTGATGGTGTGGGGGTGCTTTGCTAGTGACACTGTCAATTATTTCTTTAGAATTCAAGGCACACTTAACCAGCATGGCTACCACAGCATTCTGCAATGATACGCCATCCCATCCGGTTTGCGCTTAGTGGGACTATCATTTGTTTTTCAACAGGACAATGACCCAAAACACACCTCCAGGCTGTGTAAGGGCTATTTGACCAAGAAGGAGAGTGATGGAGTGCTGCATCAGATGCCCTGGCCTCCACAATCCCCCGACCTCAACCCAAATGAGATGGTTTGTTATGAGTTGGACCGCAGAGTGAAAAGCAGCCAACAAGTGCTCAGCATATGTGGGAACTCTTTCAAGACTGTTGGAAAAGCATTCCTAATGAAGCTGGTTGAGAGAATGCCAAGAGTGTGCAAAGCTGTCATCAAGGCAAATGGCGGCTACTTTGAACAATCTCAAATATATATTTGTTTAACACTATTTTGGTTACTACATGATTCCATATGTGTTATTTCATAGTTTTGATGTCTTCACTATTATTCTATGATGTAGAAAATAGTCAAAGGAAAGAAAAGCCCTTGAATGAGTAGGTGTGTCCAAACCTTTGACTGGTACAGTATATATATATATATATATATATATATACAGAATACCAGTATACTGTACCAGTATATATATATATATGAAAAAAAACACAGGCAAATCACTTTTTTTGAACGCACTGGGCCTTTAATAACTTTTTTCCACAGTTAATAAGGCTTAATAAGGCTTCATAAGGCTTCATTACATGCCTTAGTTCATAGTAATTAGTACTATAGATTATGAATCTTGTGTAGAGTAGAAAGTATAAAAACAACCAGTGCAAAATTAAACCATGCCCATAATGATAGGGGGCGGGGCGTTTCATGTACGCACAGGTGCAGGCGGGCAGGTGACCCGTTATAACGGTCCACTTCGAGGGTAAGGAGGGGAGACTACTGTCTACATTTCAACTCTGGAGAGAGAGGGGCCGCAGCACATATGTAGGGGGTTTCAGGAGTGACGGGTAAAGTCAAGGGAAACAGAGCGTCGATTTCTCGACAAATGTACGGTGTACGGTGGAAGTGTACCAGCGCCAGTTCTCTGCAATGTTTGCTCGGCGGACGGGAATACTGAAATAATTAATAAACCAAGTTCTGCTTCCCGCGTTCACTTTGGCCAGAAGTGGAGCGGATGAGAGCCCACTGAACAGGAGACGAACTTCAAAAAGACAACAGACGCCCACTCCCTTTAGACAAGTTTGCTGATCGTCTTGCACCGGGCACGTGCGGTTCATGTTGGGCAATGGCGATGTCTGGGAGAGTCCGAGCGCTCCTGTTGTTGTTATGGATTTTTCAAGGTAAGATCATTTTGTGCCGCAACTATTCTATTTACTCTTTTGTTTTTTTTGGGATTATGTAAACAAGTGACACATTTTCTACTATTTCAATCATTATTGTCGTTCCAGGCTCTATGCGTCATTTATTTACACATACAGACTGTTAGGTTACGGTCTTGTGGTATACGTTATTTTTCACATTTAGTGGTTCTGTGTAGCTTTCAGAAGATGCGGCATTGGAAAATTCCTCAGGCAATTTCACATTGTTTATAAGATGTCGAACTGCTATGGCTATACGGCAGGCTACCACCTGTTTTATAATTATGATGTAGCCAATGAATACCTAAAGCATGTGTGAAGACCTCGCTCTCTAGTGTTCTAGCATGACGAAAAGCAGATCTTGGCTCTAAATCGGCAGTATTTGATATCAATAGATATATGATATTGATTAGACATGTGGGATCCACTGTCTGGCCCAAAAGCATGTGCATGTTGTTACAATAGTGTTGTAATGTAGTTTGTAGAAATTGCCTCCTGAGATTTGGCCCCTGAAGTGAAAATGTATCTAGTACAGGGAATAATAAGATATATCTACATGTTTTTTAGGTGGCTATTATTTTTCAAAGCACAATTGAACCAGGTGTTGGTTTCTTCAATAGTGGAGGGGAGAAAGGTGTGGTGTGCTCATAGGTTACTACATACAGCCATTCACCTGTCAGGACAGTTCAAACTATCAAATTGCATTGTTATTCTGATGGTAGAGATGTCGTTTTTAATCAGCTAGATTCAGACGCAGGCCGATTTTGTTTTCTTGAGCGGATGGTTAGGGGACCTGAACATAATTACAAATAATTTTGTGCAAATTGACCGCAATAACCCCAAACAGATCATATTTGATTAAAACAATCACTTGAAATATTGTTAATTTGTGTACGATCACACACATCTCTGTGTGGGAATACATTTTTTTTTTGGTTTCTCATGTTTGGGGAGCCAAGTAGAATCACCCGCATGCCACCAGTTGGGGAACAAAATAAACATGTTTTATATTGTAACTTATTTTGTGTTGAGGAAACCCCCATACTAGATTGACATCTAGCAGCAGCAGCACAGTGAGATGAGCATTGTGGTTGTCGCTAAGCTGTCCAGCCCACGCTGCTGAAGTCAAAGGAGGTTGTAATCCTCTGATTTGCCCTGGCGTTTTAACAAGGCAAGGACAAGGTACAGATTCACCGGCCGGCCCGGGTGGCGGTCTTGGTTGATGAGATTAAAACGCGAGTGATGACGACAGACTGGCTAAGGGACTGGTTTCACGTCAGGCTGGGATTAAAATGGCAAACATGGAGTTGGAGTGTGTTCATCATGACACTCCATTCAGCCTGGAGTAAACCCTGTGTTGAAGGATAGGCCACGGCCAACATGAACTCATCAACTCACAGCATTATTTTACTTCCGTCTGTCCTACTTCCATAGGATGTCAGGGGATTGACAGCAACCATTGGCTCCTCCAGTCAGAGAGGATTTATCATCTATGCCGTAGGACAGGACACCTGGGTGGAGTTTGATCAATTAGGATAACAGTATATAAGGGTGGACAACTGAACTGCATGAGCCAGAAAAGGCATTTCTCTTTTGTTAGTCTTAAATACATCCCTCAAATTTAATTCTGGACCTCGAAGCCAGTTCCACTGCTTTGTTCATTCGTTTTTCATTCTGCCCCTCTAATCATTGACTGATGTAGACCTTGGACACTAGGTGGGAGCAATTCATTATCAGGTAAAACAGAAAACTAGCAGTGCTCCAGACCTCTTAGGGTAAGATTTGAGTACTCCAAATCAGTCCTTGATTAGAGGGGAAGAACAGGGGGGAGAAACAGTGGAACTGGTTTAGAGGTCCAGATATGAATTTGAGGGCTCAATGCCAGGGATTTTAAAACCTCTCCTCGGGGACCCCCAGCCGTTCCATGTATTTTAACTATTCCACAGCTAGCACACCTGATTCAACTGGTCAACTAATCATCAAGTCCTTGATTAGGTGAGTTAGTTCAGGGCTACAACAAAATGGTGAGACATTTGGTGGTCGCAGAGGATATTTTTGAAAACCACTGCTCTGGGCTATCAGTTATAACCGCTCAACTCGGCCCCCATAACGTTCTGCAGATGTCAGACCATGATACTGCAGTTTGCTGCTAGATAAGGAAGGTGATTACACTGTGTTGCTAGTTTATGGGTGTGTATGGGTATATCTCTCTGTGTGTGCTTAATGCGAGCACATGATGGGGCCTATTAAATGCTCACCCAGCTGAAGCTGTTGCCTCCTAACATTAACTAAGCCTACTGTCAATGGAGAGCTTCCATTTACAAAACAAAATGTCATTCAAGTTTTCATTAGTTTTTGCATGTTTTTATCACCGTTGCTATGCTCAGATTAGGACAGAATGATCTGTGGAATAGTATTTCATACCCAAGCTATTTAGAGGGAGAAGTAACAAATCCTGTTTCTTTGTATTATGTTGCTACTCTGTGTTAGCCATTAGTGTCTCCTGTCGCTGTATCTGTACCTTGTGGAGGAGCAGGCGTTAATGTGATCTATGAGCTTCTTTTTTCCTCGCTGGGGAGGAAAAGCAGTAAAATTAGGCTAGGGGTCTATTGGATTGAGGAAGCCTCTTGTCAATAAACACACTGACAGGGTTGACAGCTAGTGCAAATGTCACATTTTAACTTAAACTGGCCAATTAGGGCTGACAGAAGAGATATGATGATAACATTGCTATGTGACAGTTTTCTTTGTTTGAGACAGCTGATTCGACAAACATTATCTCTATGTAAATACACTGTTAATGATATGTTAGAGAACGACCTCAATGAACGAGTCAGAACGTGAAGAATTATATTTGTCTTGGTAAAATGTATTTTATAACATAAGGAAGTGAGATTTCATCACCAACGTGCATTTTCACCCACTCTTGGCAGACCCAACTCTTTCTGTCAAACCATAATAGGAGATACACTGAAATATGTGAATTTATGTTGGGTCCATGTGAGCAATTAATCACTAAGTAGTGCTTTATGGTAGGCAAAACTCTTTGGTATTAAAGTTGATCGAACAGTAGTACTGTCCCCACCCCCAGGGGTTTTTACTTGTGTTCATTATTGTCTAAATGTGAAGTTAGCAAAATCACATGTGTTCCATAGTAACAGTGGGCACGTAGGGAGCCAGTGCCTCGGAGTCGGCTCCTCTCTCTGCAGAGATCATTAGCAAGGCTAGTGCCAAGCTAGCTGGGGCAATTTATTATTGTTATTATATATATACCCCCCACAATGCAGCCAGGACATGTAGCACCTACAGTCAATATTTCACCTCATTAACTCCTACTACTGACAGTGAATGGGTGAACATGTTACACTGAGTTTTAATATTTGAATATGTATTGTAATATAGACTCCTGTGTTTCTTTCCATTCTGTTTGAGCTCCCTTCAGAATAGCATACAGTAACCTTTTATACACTGTCAATCTGCTGATGGGTCTGACCTGAATTAGCAGCAAGACAAAAGTAGCATACAATGGTTGTTTAATGGGTTGAAAATAGGCCTGTCTCTGTGGCACGATAATACTCAGTCAAACATACAGTACAGTGATTTATGTTTGTATTTTACTACGGTACAGTGTGACTCTGTGGGGAAGGAAACAGAGCGGTTCTGATGATGAAGCCGAGTGTGGCAGTGAAGCGAGCTGAGGCACACAGACTGCAGTAAAGGTGGCGGTGTGGGTGCTGCCACACAGCTGCAGCTTGACAGGAGCACTTCACCACCAACACATCTAGATCCTGTCCTTATGTGACTAATGATGCAGGGGTGGGAAGGTGGAGGAGGGCAGGCAGGTGAGAGGGCAGGCATCAGGCGGGGGAGGTCAGGTATTGAAGGCAGGGGAGTGGGTGTGAACGGAAGGCTTAGGTGGCCAGTGAGAGGAGTTGGAACACAGGCCAGTGAGGCCACGCCACTATCACCCCACTGCCAATTACTGACTGAGACAGTAGAGGCTCCTCAGGGGAGGCCCTTCCTCCTCAGTAAATTTCATAAAATTTGGAAAACATTTAAAGTTATCCTTTTTAGATAAAACTATATATTCACATGTCGTCAAATAATTTATTAAAACACGCTGTTTTGTAATGAAGGTCTACAGTATCCTCAACAGCACTCTGTAGGGTGGCAATTTGGTGTAGCCGGAGGACAGCTAGTTTCCGTCCTCTGGGTACATTGACTTAAATACAAAACCTATGAGGCGCATGGTTCTCACCCCCTTCCATAGACTTACACAGTAATTATGACAACTTCCGGAGGACGTCCTCAAACATATATCAGAGCTCTTGCAGCATTGACTGGCATGTTGTCCACCCAATCAAAGGATCAGATAATTAGTCTATCACTGAAACCATAAGCTTCAGCTAACACTGCAGTGCAAAAAATGTGGTGAGTAGTTGACTCAAAGAGAAAGACAATAGTTTAACATTTTTGAACAAATTAATTTATTCAAAAATGAAGGAGAAGCAAGAGTGGTGGAGAGATTTAATAATTTTAGCCTATTTAGCCCTGGCTCAAACAGAGGGATGCTATGTTAGCTAGTTGGCTATATCCAACAGAACACTGGTACTCTTCCAAGTCAAGGTAAGCTTTTGGTTTTACAAATGTATTGCCATCGGCAGTTACCATTACCGCTGGTGTAACTGCCTGCTAAACTGCGTACTGACTATACACTGTAACATTACTGCATAATTGTAGTGGCTTTACTAACGCGTTAGTTCTATTAGCTATGTTGACTATGACGTTACTTTAACTAAAATGGTGACAACAGTGTAGGCTGTGTGTAGTGGTTATGATATGGTTTGGGAAAGGTTTTCACCTGGTCACATACAGCTGAGATATTGTGCATTTGAAGTTCACCAACAAAGGGTAAAGGTGAGAGGAGGAGAGTGCATAGATGCAAGAAGGGATACAATGTGGCTGCTATGAGAGTGAACTGTGTTTGTGTGTTCAGGGGTGTATTCATTCTGCCGATTCTGTTAAAATATTTCTTAAGCAGAAGCAAAGGGGATAAACATACCTGAATTTGTCCAATAGAAACTCTTGTTTACAAATGTTGGACTAATGATTACACCCTAGATCAGCTAGATGCAGGCAAGGGTGTGCAAGGCGGTATTGAATGTGTCACTGTCTGTAACATCAAATCTTTATCTCGACCTGTGTGCATCTACTTCGTTAACTTTAATTCATAGGCTAGGTTGTAGCAACCTCATAGTGGGTATAGGGAAAATTGGAAAATAATTTACAGTAGTAGCCTTAACCTATCGATGTTACTTCGAACTGTGTGAATAAAATATGAATGACAATCATCCAATAATCTGTAATAGATATAAGGCCGTGCTCATAAAAAAATTAAGTCCTCCTTGCTTTGGCCTCAAAAGTTTCAGTTCACTTATTCACCTTTTTAGTATTGACTTTTATGTCGTTTGGCTCAATTTCACTTTCATACAATGCATGTCAGTTGGAGTACTTGATGTCCAGGGGTTAACGGTATCACGGTGTCAATCATAAATGGCAGATCTCTGAGCAAGCGACGTGCCATTTGCTCCCTGGCTTCGGGTGGTGATTTAGGCCAGGTGCATCCTGGGAAAATAACATGCACTAATGGGGTAGAATCTCCTTTCGCTCAAACAGACAAACTGACAGCAGTGTGTGGGATTCAGAGATCGAAACAATCAATGGAAGATCACAAACCAACACATTTTTATGAATCATCCCTGTTAGTGTATACTACCATACATGTCATGAACAAATCCACATTCTGCACATAGTGTTGCATTTTCTTTTGCAGTTCATCACAATCAGGTTGAGCCTAGTGGGAGGCTGTGGTGGTCTAGTCTCAGCTGTAGAACTGTTATTCCCCCTCATGTACCAACACAAACAGCCCTTTGTTAAAACCGAAACCTCAAAGCATCTTTCATTGACATTTTAAAATGGCTTGCCATTGATTTCCGAGGCAGGGTATAAAGGCGTGGAAAGTGGTGGTCTGTCCGGAAAGCCTACCTTTATTCTGTCGGCTTTGTTGTGCAAGTAGGAGACGGGTTACCGGGTCGAAGTGAAGAGTTTTGTAGTGAGCGAGTGGAAGATTAGTTGTTTGTGTGTAATTGTAGAGCGACGTGATCCGGGGGTGTAATGGCAGAGGATGGGTCTGTGTTAGAGAGCTGTTGGAGATTGGTTTGCTCTGTAATGATGGATGATAGGCTTGCAGAGTAAAGCTAGATGGGTTTGTCAGGGGAAAAGGGCAGAAGATGGCTGTGTTGGAACGGAGGAGGGAGATTGATGGTTTTGGCTGTGGGGAGATGAGAGATTAGTATTCATTGAGGAGTGAGAGCGAGGCATGCTTTATCCTCTCTGCTGGCTGCAGGCCTTGGGCCAGGTGGATGGGGTAAATCAGGAGGGGTGTGACCTGGTCTTAGAAGGTGCTGTCAGGCTTTAGCCTCACAAAACCTGGCTTGTAAGGTCTAAGGACCTTCTAAGGAGGCTACTGCAAGGGATTGATCAGCACAGGGTATGGCTGTTGTCCAATGCCGATTACAGCCAGCTAAGTATGCTTCTCTCTCATGAGTGAGACTTCGTGGCAAACAGTTATTCTGGGGTCAAAATTGACTACAACATGTAAATAGGATGATTTTGGTCATAGTCAGTCTTGGCTTAAACTGAGTTTGGAACATCCGTGTGTCACAATGGGTAACTGAAGGTTGGGTTTTGATTTAACGATGTCCATTTGCCAACTAACATGGAGTGAACAGCTACAATGATTGATCTCTGTCCAATAGCATAGACAGTGAGACAGACCTGCCCAGCAGCTCTAAATTTGTTTACGTAAGACAACACGTCTTACTTGAGAAATACTGCAACACCTTCAACTCAGATGTGAAATTGTGCAACTTAAACATCCTCTGCAAAAACATCAACTCAAGAAATCTGTAATTCATTTTATCTTAGATTCAATCTGGGGATTTTGAGAAAGGGAAATGGGCTTCTATAGTGCCTCGTGGGGGGAAAAACATAATTAACCAAACGCACAATCGGTCAGGAAATACAGCTCCGACTGAAATCTTGTTTTTCTAATGATCAACAGAAAAACGCATGCCAATCGGTGTGTTCAGTTTTAAGTGGGATGCAGCTTTCTTCCACAATATGCTTTTCATTAGTCGTCTGCAGTTTCAATTGACCTCTTAATAAAGACCCTTTACTTCTTAGTTGGACTGACTCCCTCCCTAACAATGTTCTCTAAGTCAATAAGGAATTACAGAATATAAACATGTTAGATCTCAGGTCAGGGAATTGGATACAACTTGCTCTTCAATTATCCTGTCTCCAGCGGTACGTAATCATGGAAATCAGACCAATAGATTTATAAGTGCCATTCCAGGCAACCTGCTTTGGTAATTACTGTTGGGTATTGGAATTACCAGGTTTTAAGTCCCCCTGAGTCAAGACATTTGACATTACTAAGAGCCTTGGAAGTCCTGGTAGATTATATTACCTTTATGGACGTGCAACACAACCTTATTGGCTGAATGGAGAATGTCTAATCAAACCAAATACATTTATTTGCGCTGTCATTGGCTCCTAGTAACGTTTCATCAGAGTGATATATATGATAACAGGAGAAATTAGGTTACATATCGGGGGGAAAATAAACAGTGATTTTTATTAGATGTTCTTGGGAGTGGAACTTTTGAGCTTTTCTCATTTCTATTTCAAGCCCTGAGGTCGCCTGGTTGGCTCTCTAAATTGATGCGAGCAGGGCTGCTTCTCAGAAACCTGCTTCGACCTGATAAGCCCAGTAACCATTGGCATTTTCAGAGGGCTTGCTCAGGCTCCCTTAAAGTATTTTCCGGTTCAGGTGCTAAGATGTCCTAGTATGCACTCCATTCACGTGGTATGGCATCTACCATACCTCAGGTCCATCAAATATGGAACTCATTTTGAAAATATAGGGACATATTTGTTCGTTTGATAGTTTCAAATCTGAAACTGACGCCATTTTTCTGTTCAGTTGTCTCAAATCATTCTGTTATTTAACAGGCTGCAATTATTCTAAATGGCTTTACTTCTAAAATAATTATCTCAGTGGGTATTCTGCTCTCTGATATTTCTAATGGATCACTACTATTAGTCCATGTTTTCAATACAGAATGAGGCATCATGTACTCAGAGTAGCAGACGTCTCCTTTGTCAGACATGGATAACCAAATGTACATTTTTGGGTTTGATGATTCAGATGCATACAGAGAGTCTTATGTGTAAAATAGACAATTTAATGGTTGTGGGGAATTGATTTACTGGTTCTGAATGTCTGTGGCCAGTCAGGCCTGACACAGATCTTTAGGTTCTGTATCATAGTCAGTGGCATTTTCAGACAGGCAGGTTCAGGCCACATACTATAAAACCAGTGCCACGTTCAGTTGCCAAACATTGCAGATAGAAATGCCGTGAACAAAGCCGACATGATTCCTTGTTCTGCATGTTGGAAAGATGTTTGTTCTACATAACATATTTCCATCTGAACGTTCCAAAACAGTGTGTCCTGCTGAACATGCCCCAGGTCTAGAGGCTCGTGATCTGCATAAACATAGTCTACCTCTGTGACTGGTGTTTGAAGCCCCCCTGTATTCTTTCAAGGGTGCAGTCACACAAACAATTGCACTCACCGAGCATGTCAGTATTTATTGGCGTTTTCATCCACCATATAAATGGAGCAATTGTCTGAAAGCAGATACTGATTGTGGCTAGGCATTCATAGAATTTCTCATACTTTAGTGGAGATCACTACCATATTCATCAGCCATGTGCACTGCTATACTAGGATGTCTGGACCTATTGGAAATGACTGAATTGGTCTCAAGCCACAGACAGCTGGTCAGAATTCTCTGCAGCACTTTACCAGCAATGGATTCTGAAAATTGTATATAAGGTTGTCACTTTCTGTCTCATAACTTTCAACCTGTTTCTTCTCACTCTTCGAGAAGTCACATTGGAATTTTACAAGGTTAATGAAATTCTTTGTTCAAATTCCACACCTGGAGTACCTATCCACAGCAGAAAGTCTTCAAGTAACTTCCATCTCAAACCTTCCATATCCGAGGCAGCCCGCAATCCTAGATAACCATTCCCTTGCTGCAATCCACTGAAGCTATTCCAGTGTCTTTTTGGTCTTGTCTCCTTCGCTTCTTCTGTTCTGTGTACACCTTCCTACACATACACCAAACCTCTCAAATCAAATTTATTTGTCACATACACATGGTTAGCAGGTGTTAATGCAAGTGTAGCGAAATGCTTGTGCTTCTAGTTCCGACCATGCAGTAATATCTAACAAGTAATATAACCTAACAATTTCACAACAACTACCTTATACACACAAGTGTAAAGGAATGAATATGTACATAAAAATATATAAATGAGTGATGGCCGAACGGCATAGGCAAGATGCAGTAGATGGTATAGAGTACAGTATATACATATGAGATGAGTAATGTAGGGTAAGTAAACATTATATAATATGAAGTGGCCAGTGATAAATTGATTACATCAATTTTTCCATTATTAAAGTGGCTGGAGTTGAGTCAGTATGTTGGCAGCAGCCACTCAATGTTAGTGATGGCTGTTTAACAGTCTGATGGCCTTGAGATAGAAGCTGTTTTACAGTCTCTCGTACCCCGCTTTGATGCAGCTGTACTGACCTCGCCTTCTGAATGACAGCGGGGTGAACAGGCAGTGACTCGGGTGGTTGTTGTCCTTGATGACCTTTATGGCCTTCCTGTGACATCGGGTGGTGTAGGTGTCCTGTAGGGCAGGTAGTTTGCACCCGGTGATGCGTTGTGCAGACCTCACTACCCTCTGGAGAGCCTTCCGGTTATGGGCGGAGCAGCTGCCGTACCAGGCGGTGATACAGCCCGACAGGATGCTCTCGATTGTGCATCTATAAAAGTTTGAGTGTTTTTGGTGACAAGTTTAATTTCTTCAGCCTCCTGAGGTTGAAGAGGCGCTGCTGCGCCTTCTTCACCACGCTGTCTGTGTGGGTGGACCATTTCAGTTCGTCTGTGATGTGTATGCCGAGGAATTTAAAGCTCTCCACCATCTCCACTACTGTCCTGTCAATGTAGATAGGGGGCTGCTCCCTCTGCTGTTTCCTGAAGTCCACGATCATCTGTTTTGTTGACATTGAGTGTGAGGTTATTTTCCTGACACCACACTCCGAGGGCCCTCACCTCCTCCCTGTAGGCCGTCTCGTCGTTGTTGGTAATCAAGCCTACCACTGTAGTGTCGTCTGCAAACGTGATGATTGAGTTGGAGGCGTGCATGGCCACGCAGTCGTGGGTGAACAGGGAGTACAGGAGAGGGCTGAGAACGCACCCTTGTGTGGCCCCAGTGTTGAGGATCAGCGGGGTGGAGATGTTACCTACCCTCACCACCTGGAGGCGGCCCGTCAGGAAGTCCAGGAACCAGTTGCACAGGGCGGGGTCGAGACAGAGGGTCTCGAGCTTAATGACGAGTTTGGAGGGTACTATGGTGTTAAATGCTGAGCTGTAGTCGATGAACAGCATTCTTACATAAGTATTCCTCTTGTCCAGAGGGGTTAGTGCAGTGTGATGGCGATTGCGTCGTCTGTGGACCTATTGGAGTGGGTCTAGGGTGTCAGGTAGGGTGGAGGTGATATAGTCC
Source organism: Salvelinus alpinus (assembly GCF_045679555.1). NCBI lineage: Eukaryota > Metazoa > Chordata > Actinopteri > Salmoniformes > Salmonidae > Salvelinus > Salvelinus alpinus. The sequence goes on from NC_092107.1 coordinate 821,020, forward strand.
TTGACTAGTCTCTCAAAGCAATTCATGATGACGGAAGTGAGTGCTACAGGGCGGTAGTCATTTAGCTCAGTTACCTTAGCTTTCTTGGGAACAGGAACAATGGTGGCCCTCTTGAAGCATGTGGGGACAGCAGACTGGGATACGGCTTGATTGAATATGTCTGTAAACACACCAGCCAGCTGGTTCTGTGCATACTCTGAGGATGCGGCCGGGGATGCCGTCTGGGCCTGCAGCCTTGCGAGGGTTAACACGTTTAAATGTTTTGGTAGCGGAACGTGTCAGTGGCACTGTATTGTCCTCAAAGCGAGCAAAGAAGTTGTTTAGTCTGTCTGGGAGCAAGGCATCGTGATCTGCGACGGGGCTGGTTTTCTTTTGTAGTCCGTGATTGACTGTAGACCCTGCCACATACCTTGTGTCTGAGCCGTTGAATTGCAACTCCACTTTGTCTCTGTACTGACGCTTAGCTAGTTTGATTGCCTTGCGGAGGGAATAGCTACACTGTTTGTATTTGGTCATGTTTCCGGTCACCTTGCCCTGATTAAAAGCAGTGGTTCGCGCGTTCAGTTTTGCGCGAATGCTGCCATCAATCCACGGTTTCTGGTTGGGGAATGTTTTAATAGACACTGTGGGTACAACATCACCAATGCACTTGTTAATAAACTCGCACACCGAATCAGCGTATTCGTCAATGTTGTTGGGCGCAATGCGGAACATATCCCAGTCCACGTGATCGAACCAATCTTGAAGCGTGGAATCCGATTGGTCGGACCAGCGTTGAACAGACCTGAGTGCGGGTGCTTCCTGATTTAGTTTCTGTCTATAGGCTGGGAGCAACAAAATGGAGTCGTGGTCAGCTTTTCCGAAGGGAGGCCGGGGGAGGGCCTTATTTGCATCGCGGAAGTTAGTATAACAATGATCCAAGGTTTTGCCAGCCCTGGTAGCACAATCGATATGCTGATAGAATTTGGGGAGCCTTGTTTTCAGATTAGCCTTGTTAAAATCCCCGGCTACAATAAATGCAGCCTCAGGATTTGTGTTTTCCAGTTTACATAGAGTCCAATGAAGTTCTTTCAGGGCCGTCGATGTGTCTGCTTGGCGGGGAATATACACGACTGTGATTAGGATCGAAGAGAATTCTCTTGGTAGTTCAAACAGGTGCCATTAATACAGGTAACGAGTGGAGGACAGAGGAGCCTCTTAAATAAGAAGTTACAGGTCTGTGAGAGCCAGAAATCTTGCTTGTTTGTAGGTGACCAAATACTTATTTTCCACCATCATTTGCAAATAAATAAATTAAAAATCCTACAATGTGATTTTCTGGATTATTTTTTCTCATTTTGTCTGTCATAGTTGAAGTGTACCTATGATGAAAATTACAGGCCTCTCTCATCGTTTTAAGTGGGAGAACTTGCACAATTGGTGGCTGACTAAATACTTTTTTGCCCCACTGTACCTCTACATGCTTTGTAAGTAGGAAAACCTGCAAAATCGGCAGTGTATCAAATACTTGTTCTCCCCACTGTGTATGTATGTATGTATGTGTATATATATATGCGTGCGCACCGGTTAGTCAGGCTAATTAAGGTAGCATGTAGGTATGGTTAAAGTGACTATGCATATATGATAAAGAGAGTAGCAGCGTAAAAGAGGGGTTGGGGGGACAATGCAATAGTCCGGGTAGCTGTTTGATTACCTGTTCAGGAGTCTTATGCCTTGGGGGTAAAAGCTGTTAAGAAGCCTTTCGGTCTTGGTGCTCCGGTACCGCTTGCCATGCGGTAGTAGAGAACAGTCTATGACTGGGGTGGCTGGGTTCTTTGACAATTTTTAGGGCCTTCCTCTGACACCGCCTGGTATAGAGGTCCTGGATATGGCAGCCCCAGTGATGTATTGGGTCGTACGCACTACCCTTTGTAGTGCCTTGCGGTCGGAGGCCAAGCAGTTGCCATACCAGGCAGTGACGCAACCAGTCAGGATGCTCTCGATGTTGCAGCTGTAGAACCTTCTGAGGACCCATGCCAAATCTTTTTAGTTCCCTAAGGGGCAATAGGCATTGGCGTGCCCTCATCACGACTGTCTTGGTGTGTTTGGACCATGATAGTTTGTTGATGTGTACACCATGGAACTTGACTCGCTCAACCTGCTCCACTACAGCCCTGTCGATGAGAATGGGGGTGTGTTCGGTCCTCCTTTTCCTGTAGTACACAATCATCTCCGTCTTGGTTATGTTGAGGGATAGGTTGTTATTCTGGCACCACCAGGCCAGGTCTCTGACCTCCTTCCTATAGGCTGTCTTGTTGTTGTCGGTGAACAGGCCACTGTTTGGTCGTCTGCAAACTTAATGATGGTGTTTGAGTCGGGCCTTGCCACGCAGTCGTGGGTGAACAGGGAGTACAGGAGGGGACTGAGCATGCACCCCTGAGGGGCTCCAGTGTTGAGGATCAGCGTGGCAGATGTGTTGCTACCTACCCTCACCACCTGGGGGTGGTTCGTCAGGAAGTCCAGGATCTAGTTACAGAGGGAGGTGTTTAGTCCCAGGATCCTTAGCTTAATGATGAGCTTTGAGGGTACTATAGGGAACGCTGAGCTGTAGCCACTGAATAGCGTTCTCACGTAGGTGTTCCTTTTGTCCAGGTGGGAAAGGGCAGTGTGGAGTGCAATAGAGATTGCATTATCTGTGGATCTGTTGGGGTGGTATGCAAATTGGAGTGGGTCTAGAGTTTCTGGGTTAATGGTGTTGATGTGAGCCATTACCAGCTGCTCAAAGCACTTCATGGCTACGGTCGTGAGTGCTACGGGCCTGTAGTCATTTAGGCAGGTTGCCTTTGTGTTCTTGGGCACAGGAACTATGGTGGTCTGCTTGAAATATGTTGGTATTACAGACTCGATCAGGGACAGGTTGAAAATGTCAGTGAAGACACTTGCCAGTTGGTCAGCACATGCCTGGAGCACACATCCTGGTAATCCGTCTGGCCTTGTGAATGTTGACCTGTTGAAAGGTCTTACTCACGTCGGCTACAGTTTGTGCTCTCATGCATGCCTCAGTGTTGCTTGCCTTGAAGCAAGCATAGAAGTGATTTAGCTTGTCTGGTAGGCTCGTGTCACTGGGCAGCTCGCGGCCTTTGTAGTCTGTAATAGTTTGCAAGCCCTGCCACATAAGACAAGCTTTGGCGCCGGTGTAGTATGATTCAATCTTAGCTCTGTATTCGCACTTTGCCTGTTTGATGGTTCGTCGGAGGGCATAGCAGGATTTCTTATAAGCTTCCGGGTTAGAGTCCCGCACCTTGAAAGCGGCAGCTCTACCCTTTAGCTCAGTGCGAATATTGCCTGTAATCCATGGCTTCTGGTTGGGATATGTACGTACAGTCACTGGAGAAGACGTCCTTGATGCACTTATTGATAAAGCCAGTGACTGATGTGGTGTACTCCTCGATGCAATCAGTCTGTGATAGCAAAACAGTCCTGTAGTTTAGCATATGCTTCATCTGACCACTTTTTTTTATTGACTGAGTCACTGGTGCTTCCTGCTTTGATTTTTACTTGTAAGCAGGAATCAAGAGGATAGAATTGTGGTCAGATTGACCAAATTGAGGGTGAGGGAGAGCTTTGTACGCATTTGTGTGTGGAGTACAGGTTATCTAGTTTTCTTTTTTTTTTTTTTTTTTTTCTGATTTTGCATTTAAGATTAGGATTGAGATTAGGTAAAACTGATTAAGTTTCTCTGCATTAAAGTCTCCGGCCACTAGGAGCTCCGCCTCAGGGTGAGTGGTTTCCTGTTTGCTTATTTCCTTATACAGCTGACCAAGTGCGGTCTTAGTGCCAGCATCCATCTGTGGTGGTAAATAAACAGCCACGAAAAGTATAGATGAAACTGTAGACCAAACGATTTGCCAAGAGTTATTATAAAATACTCTACTTCAGGTGAGCAAATTCTAGAGACTTCCTTAGATTTCGTGCACCAGCTGTTTGCAAATATGCACAGACACCCCACCCCTTCATCTTACCGGACGGAATGTGCTGTTCTATCTAGACGGTGCAGCTTATATCCTGCTAGCTGAATATCCATGTCATCATTCAGCCACGTTTCCGTGAAACATAAACTGTTACAGTTTTTGATGTCCCGTTGGTAGGATATTCGTGATCGTACCTCGTCTAATTTATTGTCCAATGATTGTACGTTGGTGAGTAATATTGACGGTAACTGCAGCTTTCCCACTCGCCTTTTGCGTATCCTTACGAGGCACCCCACTCTGTGTCCTCTGTACCTGCGTCTTTCTCTTGCTATTAACGGGGATGTTAACAGTATGTCCTGCTTGTTGAATATTTTTTTTTTGTCTAATCCGAGGTGAGTGATTGCTGTCCTGATACGGTGGCAGAAACATTATGTACAAAATAAGTTACAAATAAGGCAAAAAAAAAACACATACTAGCACAATTGGTTCGGCGCCCGTAAAACTGCTGCCATTTCTTCCGGCGCCATTTTAAAACAACCTCATTGATGGGGCTCTAGGGGAGCAGGTCGAGAGCTTCGAGATCCTCTGCGTTAACACGGTCCACACACACAGTTGTAAAGAGGGCACGTCAGCACCTCTTTCCCCTCAGGAGGCTGAAAATATTTGGCATGGGCCCTCAGAGAGATTAGGGCCTGCCCACTTTATCTCCATATTAGATCTGACCAAGGGGTACTGGTAGATACCCCTGACAGAAGCTGCCAAAGAAAAGTCGGCTATCGCGTCCTTCTGTTCGGGGGGGCACAGAGCTCCATGAGTATCCAGCAGCCTAACTGGCTGACATAATCATTCAGAATGGACCACCCATCTATCATGGCTGGATGCAGTCTTGAGGGCCCTTACGAGAGGCCAGCTTCATGGCCAACCCCAGAAAATACAGGCTTGGCCTAAATGAGGCTGAATATCTGGGCTACACGATTGGCCGGGGGAGCGTCTAACCTCTGCAGCGAAAGGTGGAGGCTATTTCAACCTGGCCGAAGCCCACCACAAAGAAGCAGGTAAACTTTCCTTTGGTTGGTGGAGTATTATCAACGGTTTATTCCCCAGTTTGTCACAACTGCTGCCCCTCTCCATGACATGACCAGACAACGCCTGCCCCACCACGTCACTCGGACCAGGCTTTCTCGACCCTGCAGCAGGCTCTGTGTGTGGAACTGGTACTCGTCACTCCCAACTTTCAGGAGCCCTTTGTGGTCCGTACCAATGCCTCAGAGGTGTGCCTTGGCGCCGTGCTGTTTCAGATTCGAGGTGGCAAGGAGCATCCCGTGACATACATCAGCCGTAAGTTACTCAAACATGAGAAACTATTCGACCCGAGAACAATTGTCTGTCTATAAAATGGGCCTTAATGGAGCTCAAGTACTATGTACTGGGGAGGAAATTTACCTTCATATAGATCATGCCCACCTCAAATGGATGGCCATGCCCAAAGATGGTAATGCCTGCGTCACTAGATGGTTTTTGGAGTTGCAAGCCTTTAACTTTATCGTGGAGCACAGGTCCGGGAAATCCCATTGGAATGCCGATGCCCTGTCCAGGAGGGATGCAATGGGCCACCATTGTTCCTGTTCCCAAGAAAGCTAAGGTAACTGAGCTAAATGACTATCGCCCTGTAGCACTCACTTCTGTCATCATAAAGTGCTTTGAGAGACTAGTCAAGGATCATATCACCTCCACCCTAGACCCACTCCAATTTGCTTACCGCCCCAATAGATCCACACACGACGCAATCGCCGACCCCCACCCTGTGCAACTGGGTCCTGGACTTTGACAGGCCACCCCCAGGTGGTGAGTGTAGGAAACATCACCCCGCTGATCCTCAACACTGGGGCCCCACAAAGGTGCGTTCTCAGCCCTCTCCTGTACTCCCTGTTCACCCATGACTGTGTGGCCATGCACGCCTCCAACTCAATCATCAAGTTTGCAGACGACACTACAGTGGTAGGCTTGATTACCAACAACAAAGAGCGCCTACATGGAGGAGGTGAGGGCCCTTGGAGTGTGGTGTCAGGAAAATAACCTCACACTCAATGCCAACAAAACAAAGGAGATGATTGTGGCCTTCAGGAAACAGCAGAGGGAGCACCCCCCCATCCACATTGACGGGACAGTAGTGGAGAAGTTGGAAAGTTTTAAGCTCCTCGGTGTACACATCATGGACAAACTGAAATGGTCCACCCACACAGACAGTGGTGAAGGCGGCACAACAGCGGCTCTTCAACCTCAGGAGGCTGAATAAATTTGGCTTGTCACCAAAAACCCTCACAAACGTTTACAGATGCACAATCGAGAGTATCCTGTTGGGCTGAATCACTGCCTGGTACGGCAATTGCTCCACCCACAACCGTAAGGCTCTCCAGAGGGTAGTGTGGTCTGCACAACACATCACTGGGGGCAAACTACCTGCCCTCCTGGATACCTACATCACCCGATGTCACAGGAAGGCCAAAAAGATCAAGGACAACCACACAAGCCACTGCCTGTTCACCCCGCTATCATCCAGAAGGCGAGGTCAGTACAGGTGCATCAAAGCGGGGACCGAGAGACAGAGGCTGTTTATCAATCGCAAGGCCATGAGACTGTTAAACAGCCATCAATAACATTGAGTGGCTGCTGCCAACATACAGACTCAAATCTCTAGCCACTTTAATAAATGTACCACTAGTCACTTTAAACCATGCCACTTTATATAATGTTTACATACTCATATGTATATACTGTACTCTATACCATCTACTGCATCTTGCCTATGCTACACGGCCATTGCTCATCCACATATTTATATGTACATATTCTCATTCATCCCTTTACAGTTGTGTATAAGGTAGTTGTTGTGAAATTGTTAGATATTACTGCACTATCGGAACTAGAAGCACAAGCATTTCGCTACACTTGCATTAACATCTGCTAACCATGTGTATGTGACCAATAAAATTTGATTTAGTTGATCGACAGCCCACCAGAAGGCTATGAGCTTGAGGTGTATGTGGCAACCTGGGGGCCAGGAGGGAGCTGAGAAGGACCTTGGTCAGCTCCAGAGTGCTAGAGAGCCCAAGGGGAATCGGCACCATGGACAGCTCTACAGGCACCAACTGGGGCTGGTGTCAACACCAATACTACCCTGTCCAGGTGCTGCAATCAATTGGCACCTGGAATTGGTCTCACCTGTCCCCCGTTTCTCCAAATGGGTATAAGTAGAGGTGCAGTTACTTGGGCAGACAGGCAGAGGGTAAGCTTAGACTTCAGAAGAACCGGCGTGCGTATGATGGGCACCTCGATCAGACGCCAAAGAAGATACTAGGCAATGTTTGACTCGTCTGTCTCTCGCTCTCCCTTTTCTTTGGGCCAAAGGAAGAGGACCCATTCCCGGGCAGCAACACCCCTGGTGCAAGTATTGAAACCCCAGACTCATCGCTCTCTGTTTTGTTCATTAACACTGACGGTCCAAGGAGCCGCCACGCCAGACAGTGACTCACCCTCACCCGTATTTCTCACCAACCTTTATTAAAGATAAACTTTTGTTTGAGCATCACAAAACGGTCTCCCGCTGTCTTATTTAATTGGGAGTTTCACCTCGTGACCCCTGGGCTGCCACAATACATTCAGTAACATAATAAGACTATTCCTGAAAAGTGTGGGGTCAGTGCAACATCAGACCAAACAATTACAAGGGTTTGAGTCAGGACTAACTGGTGTATTTGGAACACAACCTTGCATCCCCAGCCATCACACACTTACTGTTTACTCAAGCCAAAAAGCGGTTAATTTATGAATCTCAATCTGGGTCAGGTGGGCATGATTTGAAAGCTTGTCCAATTGTCAACATGACTAGCTAAGTTATAAAATACAATCTTTATGTTAGGCTTTCACAAGGCAATTGAGAGAAACGCATTGTATTTTTGGTGCGCATAGAATGGAATCATGAGTGCATTCAGATGCGTGCATTCACTGGTGTTTGGCTTGCTTGCGCTGTTTTATTATAATCATCAGTCTCATCTTTAAAAATACATTTAGTCTTCTTTTATTTACAGCATTCCCCTTACTCAGACAAACCATTAGCAAAAGTTGCCCAATTGCCAGGAAAGATGGGGCCAACTTCTTATTGCGCATGGTGCTTAAGTTCAGAATGGCTGTCAGTCAAACCCATACAGAGCTGTGAAGTGCAGAATCGGAGCTCTGATATGTGTAAGCATGTTACAGTACAGGCATTATGTTCTAATTTAGACGCTTTATTAGGGCCGTTTTTCAAACCGTATACCATACCCTTTTTGTCTCCACTCTCAAAATTGATGGAGAGCAGACCCTACTAAAGCGGGAGTATCAATTCTGGCAAATGTATTCTCAATTTCTGTCGTACATGGCAGCATTTTAGCCACAGAATGTTGTGCTGTCTGTGTGTAAAATAAATAAATTCACATTTATTTAATTAAATTAATTCACATATTGGCAACTTGTTCTCATTCTAAGAAATAAACATATTCTTATACAGGTACAGTAGGCCACTTGAAGCATCTTAACAAAGTGGACAGGCTAGTATGCTGTTCAAACAGTTGAAGACCGACAGGAAGGTTTTCATCAGTTCTACTTTGTTAGCTAGCAAATAGTTGGCTAGACTTGAAATATAAAGATTAGCTGGCTACGTAAAAGCTTGAGAGCTTGTTTGAGACGTGTGTTCTTTTTCTATGCCTGCTATTGGTCATTATTAGTGGATGTGTGGTTCTGTTAATTTCTTTTACAAAAAAGCAATTTTTTTATAGACTTGAAAGCCAGATGAGTGATTTATTGTTAAAAAAAGCAGCTTAAACTATTTTGATGAAATGGTGGGAAAGAGAGAATGGCGCCGGAGGAGAGGGCTGACATTTTACGGGCTCCTAACCAATTGTGCTATTGTGTTTTTTGCATTATTTGTAACTTATTTTGTAAATAATATTTCTGTCACGGTCTCTTATGACCGAAAAGAGCTTCTGGATTTCAGGACAGCGATTCTCACATTGTAATGGATGAAGTTTTTTCTTTTAACGAGTTGGATGTGAAGGATTTACTTCAGACACCTGACAAGGCCCAAATCCCCGTCATTCGCAGACCGAGATATCGGAGATGTTGGTCGTGGTGCCTTGTAAGGATCTGACGGCGAGTGAGTAATCCTCCTCTACCATCAGTCCTATTAACCAAAGTGCAATCATTGAATAACAAAATGGATGAGCTCCGATCAAGAAGGAGCGGGACTCTAACCCAGACACTTATAAGAAATCCTGCTATGCCCTCTGACGAAACATCAAAGCGTCAATACAGGACTAAGATTGAATCGTACTACACTGGCTCCGACGCTCGTCGGATGTGGCAGGGCTTGCAAACGATTTACGGACTACAAAGGGAAGCACAGCCGAGAGCTGCCCAGGGACAAGAGCCTACCAGATGCGCTAAATAACTTCTATGCTTGCTTCGAGGCAAATAACACTGAAGCATGAATGAGAGCATCAGCTGTTCTGGATGACTGTGTGATCACGCTCTCCGTAGCCGACGTGAGTAAGACCTTTTAAACAGGTCAACATTCACAAGGCCGCAGGGCCAGACGGATTACCAGGACGTGTACTCCGAGCATGCGCTGACCAACTGGCAAGTGTCTTCACTGACATTTTCAACCTGTCCCTGACTAAGTCGTCTGTAGTACCAACATGTTTCAAGAAGACCACCATAGTTCCTGTGCCCAAGAACACGAAGGCAACCTGCCTAAATGACTACCGACCCATGGCACTCACGTCTGTAGCCATGAAGTGCTTTGAAAGGCTGGTAATGGCTCACATCAACACCATTATCCCAGAAACCCTACACCCACTCCAATTTGCATACCACCCCAACAGATCCACAGATAATACAATCTCTATTGCACTCCACACTGCCCTTTCCCACCTGGACAAAAGGAACACCTACGTGAGAATGCTATTCAGTGACTACAGCTCAGCGTTCACCATAGTACCCTCAAAGCTCATCACTAAGCTAAGGACCCTGGGACTAAACACCACCCTCTGCAACTGGATCCTATACTTCCTGACGGGTCGCCCCCTCAGGTGGTAAGGGTAGGTAAAAACACATCTGCCATGCTGATCCTCAACACAGGGGCCCCTCGGGTGTTTTGCTCAGTCCCCTCCTGTACTCCCTGTTCAACCATGACTGCATGGCCAAGCACAACTCCAACGACATCATTAAGTTTGCTGACGACATAAGTGGTAGGCCTGATCACCGACAACGACGAGACAGCCTATAGGGAGGAGGTCAGAGACCTGGCACTGTGGTACCAGGATAAACGCACCCTCAACATGATCAAGATTAAGGAGATGATTGTGGACTACAGAAAAAGGAGGACTGAGCATGCTCCCATTCTCATCGACAGGGCTGTAGTGGAATAGGTTGAGAGCTTCAAGTTCCTTGGTGTCCACATCACCAACAAACTATCATGGTCCAAACACACTAAGACAGTTGTGAAGAGGGCACGACAATGCCTATTCCCCCTCCAGGAGACTGAAAAGATTTGGGATGGGGTCCTCAGATCCTCAGTTATACAGCTGCACCATCGAGCGCGTCCTGACTGGTTGCATCACTGCCTGGTATGGCAACTGCTCGGACTCCGACCGCAAGGCACTACAGAGGGTAGTGCATACGACCCAGTACATCATTGAGGCCAAGCTTCCTGCCATCCAGGACCTCTATACCAGACAGGAAGGCCCCAAAAAATGCCTAATTACTCCAGCCACCCTAGTCATAGAACAGTCTATCTACTACCGCGCGCCAAGCTAGGTCCAAAAGGCTTCTTAACAGCTTCTACTCCCAAGCCCTAAGACTCCTGAACAGCTAATGAAATGGCTACCCAGAGTATTTGCAAAGTGCCTTGTGAATATGCTGGAGGAAACCGGTACAAAAGTATCTATAGCCACAGAACCTGAGAGGCCGCTCAGCAAGGAAGAAGCCACTGCTCCAAAACTGCCATAAAAAAGCCAGACTACGGTTTGCAACTGCACATGGGGACAAAGATCGTACTCTGGTCTGATGAAACAAAAATAGAACTGTTTGGCCATAATGACCATTGTTTAGTTTGGAGGAAAAAGGTGAGGCTTGCAAGCCGAAGAACACCATCCCAACCGCGAAGCACAGGGGTGGCAGCAACATGTTGTGGGGGTGCTTTGCCTCAGGAGGGACTGGTGCACTTCACAAAATAGATGGCATCATGAGGGAAAATTGTGAATATATTGAAGCAACATCTCAAGACATCAGTCAGGAAGTTAGAGCTTGGTCGCAAATGGGTCTTTCAAATGGACATTGACCCCAAGCATACTTCCCAAGTTGTGGCAAAATGGCTTAAGGACAACAAAGTCAAGGCATTGGAGTGGCCATCACAAAGCCCTGACCTCAGTCCCATAGAACATTTTTGGTCAGAACTGAAAAAGCGTGTGAGCAAGGAGGCCTACAAACCTGACTCCGTTACACCAGCTCTGTCAGGAGGAATGGGACAAAATTCACCCAACTTATTGTGGGAAGCTTGTGGAAGGCTACCTGAAACATTTGACCCAAGTTAAACAATTTAAAGGCAATGCTACCAAATACTAATTGAGTGCATGTAAACTTCTGACCCACTGGGAATGTGATGAAAGAAATAAAAGCTTAAATAAATAATTTTCTCTACTATTATTCTGACATTTCACATTCTTAAAATAAAGTGGTGATCCTAACTGACCTAAAACAGGGAATTTTTACTGGGATTAAATGTCAGGAATTGTGAAACTGAGTTTCAATGTAGTTGGCTAAGGTGTATGTAAACTTCCGACTTCAACTGTAGGTACATTGTTTACCTAGCTAGCAAGCGATAGGTCTTAAGCTAAAGTGTGATGTTAGCTAGCTAGCTTTTGTTAGCTGTCCGGCTCCCTAGCTGACATTATTTGTTTCCCAGAGCCGTGTGCTGTTCTAGTTAGAGCCTAATGTTAGCTAGCTAACATTGAACATGGTTGGTTAGCTCTCAGCACTGTGGCATTGTTGGCACTGTTTATTGTTTAACTAGCTAACGTTGCGTGACGTGTGTACAACACCTGTTGAATATGGCTGGTGTCAGTAAACTTCTGCAAAACAGCGTAATGAAATTGTTGCCAGCAGAGCTGGTTCAGCTGTTTTCATTTTATCCAGAGTTTAAACAAATAATCGGCCAGTGCGTCAAGTGTGTGCCTCGAGAGTGACACGAGATGGGTGAGGTTAAAGCTTAGGGTGAAGGTGTGAACGATGCCGAATGGGTGTCGGTAGAAAAAGAAGAACTCTTCACTAGATAGCAAAACATTCAAAGGTAATTTTCTCAAAATTGAGTTTACAAATTGATCAACTTTCAAAGCAAAATTACTTTCCCATTGTTCCTCAAATACAGTGTATGATATACCATTTTGTAGCTGTTCTGAGTCTCTACTTTTATATAATGTAAAAAACCATTTCAAATGTTGCTTCATAAGACCGAATCCAGGTGGTGAGTCATCCAAACTCAGCAAAAAAAGAAACGGCCCTTTTTCAGGACCCTGTCTTTCAAAGATGATTTGTAAAAATCCAAATATCTTCACAGATCTTCATTGTAAAGGGTTTAAACACTTTCCCATACTTGTTCAATGAACCATAAACAATGAACATGCACCTGTGGAACGATCAATTTTACAGACGGTAGGCAATTAAGGTCACAGTCATGAAAACTTAGGACACTAAAGAGGCCTTTCTACGGACCCTGGAAAAACACCAAAAGAAAGATGCCCAGGGTCCCTGCTCATCTGCGTGAATGTGCCTTAGGCATGCTGCAAGGAGGCATGAGGACTGCATATGTAGCCAGGGCAATAAATTGCAATGTCTGTACTGTGAAACGCCTAAACAGCACTACAGGGAGACAGCTGATCGTCCTCGCAGTGGCAAACCATGTGTAACAACACCTGCACAGGATCGGTACGTCCGAACATCACACCTGCGGGACAGGTAGAGGATGGCAACAACAACAACTGCCCGAGTTACACCAGGAATGCACAATCCCTCCGGTGCTCAGACTGTCTGCAATAGGCTGAGAGAGGCTGGACTGAGGGCTTGTAGGCCTGTTGTAAGGCAGATCCTCACCAGACATCACCGGCAACAACGTCGCCTATGGGCACAAACCCACCGTCGCTGGACCAGACAGGACTGGCAAAAAGTGCTCTTCACTGACGAGTCACGGTTTTGTCTCAACAGGGGGGATGGTCAGATTCGTGTTTATCGTCGAAGGAATGAGCGTTACACCGAGGCCTGTACTCTGGAGCGGGATTGAGGTGGAGCGGTCCGTCATGGTCTGGGGCGGTGTGTGTCAGCATCATTGGGCTGAGCTGGTTGTCATTGCAGGCAATCGCAACGCTGTGCGTTACAGGGAAGACATCCTCCTCTCATGTGGTACCCTTCCTGCAGGCTCATCCTGACATGACCCTCCAGCATGACAATGCCACCAGCCATACTGCTCGTTCTGTGCGTGGTTTCCTGCAAGACAGGAATGTCAGTGTTCTGCCATGGCCAGCGAAGAGCCCGGTTCTCAATCCCATTGAGCATGCCTGCCCCCCCCCCCCCCCCCCTCTAGAAATGTCCAGGAACTTGCAGGTGCCTTGGTGGAAGAGTGGGGTAACATCTCACAGCAAGAACTGGCATATCTGGTGCAGTCCATGAGGAGGAGATGCACTGCAGTACTTAATGCAGCTGGTGGCCACACCAGATACTGACTGTTACTTTTGATTTTAAACCCCCCCCCCCCCCCCCCCCCTCTTGTTCAGGGACACATTATTCAATTTCTGTTAGTCACATGTCTGTGGAACTTGTTCCGTTTATGTCTCAGTTGTGTAAATATTTGTATGAAAATAAGATTCAGTATGTTAAGTTTGCTGAAAATAAATGCAGTTGACAGAGGACTTTTCTTTTTTTGCTGCGTTTATATCATTAATCGACCATGAATTGGAAAAAATCTATGTTTTTTACGCCATATTGCCCAGCCCCAATTTAGAGACTGTAAAACAACATGGGTTGTTTTGGAGACATGGATATAACTGTTCCATTAGGTTCTCAGAACTAATTAGAACTGCCTTTTCCTTGAATTTGCTACAAGGGATTGATAGACAGGCAAGTTTAATCAAATTAGTAATGGCACAAGGTACACTCTGTGTGTGTACACACTATGCCTTGGAAGGTAGTCACATGATCTGTTTGCATTTCCCACTAATACTATATATTTGGATTGTCTCCCAACCAAATCAAATTGTCTTTCTGGACTACTATAGTTAATTTTGTATGAACTTGAAATCATTTGGACTTGATGGTTCCAAGCTGATGTGTTATTTGAATGGGGGCTGCTTTCTCCAAGGTAAACCATGAATAGCGTAGATTACATGACGTAAAACATTGGTAATAGCTTATGAAAAGGGTATCCACCCACCCACGCAGCCAGCCAGGCCCCGTTGCCTATTGCAACTGTTGGGAATCAATGCGCAGCGCAGTGGCCAGATTAAGACGTGTTCTCTGTACAGTTGGGATCAGCCTGTCCCAAACTCCCTGCCTCTCCCTTAAAGCCAGCTTGGGCTGAAAATAAGATTAGAGTGTGGAGAGACAGCTTAGTGACCTGGACTAAGATACATCAGCCATCCCTCATCTCTGAGTGGCACAGGATCAAGCAGACTGGCTGGGGATGGGTTGGCTCAGAGATGGAGTTGGGGTTAAGAGCGGTAAACCCCTCTACTCAGCCTTTACATACAAGCATATGCTAATGTAGGCTTGGGCGATATACCGTACCGTATACTGGGGTATTTGGAAATAGACACAGGATGTTTGTGCAGTACCGTTTAATTTTTGTTTTTAAATCAATACATGTTTATATTTGTTGCTACTTTTACATTTTTTAAAGTTTTTTATTTTTTTAAGTACGCTATACAAAAATGTAAACACAAAATGTAATGTCTTGGTCCCATGTTTCATGAGCTCAAAATAAAAGATCTCAGATGTTCCATATGCACAAAAAGCCTATTTCTCTCATGTTGTGCACATTTGTTTACATCCCTGTTAGTGAGCATTTCTCCTTTTCCAAGATAATCCATCCACCTGACAGGTGTGGCATATCAAGAAGCATGATCATTACACAGGTACACCTTGTGCTGGGGACAATAAAAGGCCACTCCAAAACGTGCAGTTTTGTCACGCAACACAATGCCACAGATGTTTGGAGGGAGCGTGCAGTTGGAATGCTGACTGTAGGAATGTCCACCAGAGCTGTTGCCATATGGAGAAATGAACATTCAATTATCATAAGCCGGGGCCAACATTGTTTTAGAGAATCTGGCATTACGTCCAACCGACCTCACAACCGCAGACCCCGTTCATGGCGTTGTGTGGGCGAGCGGTTTACTGATGACCATGTTGTGAACGGAGTGTCCCGTGGTGGGGCTATGGTATGGGTAGGCACAAGCTACAGACAACAAACATAATTGCATTTTATTGATGGCAATTGGAATGCACAGATACTGTGACGAGATCCTGAGGCCCATTTTTTTTTTTTTAGTTATGTGATCAACAAAGGCATATCTGTATTAGAGGTCGACCGATTAATCGGAATGGCCGATTAATCGGGGCCGATTTCAAGTTTTCATAACAATCGGAAATCGGTATTTTTGGGCGCCTATTTTTTTTAAGTAAAAGAAATTACACCTTTATTTAATCTTTATTTAACTAGGCAAGTCAGTTAAGAACACATTCTTATTTTCAATGATGGCCTAGGAACGTTCTGCCTCGTTCAGGGGCAGAACGACAGATTTTTAACCTTGTCAGCTCGAGAGTTCAGCCACAAAAGCAAGCCATACCCGCTAAATTGTGGAGTCAACAAAAGTCATAAATAGCATTATAAATCTTCACTTACCTTTGCTGATCTTCGTCGGAATGCACTCCCAGGACTCCCACTTCCACAAGAAATGTTCGGTAATGTCCATCATTTATGTCCAAATAGCTACTTTTGTTAGCGCGTTTGGTAAACAAATCCAAAGTCACAAAGCGCGTTTACTAAAAGCAGACGAAATGTCCAAAAGTTCCGGAACAGTCAATAGAAACATGTCAAACGATGTATTGACTCAATCTTTAGGATGTTTTTAACATAAATCTTCAATAATGTTCCAACCGGAGAATGCGATAGAACAGAGCTCGCTCTCACATGAACGCGCATGGTCAGCGCATGTTCAGCTCATGATAGACTTTACTCAATCCCCTCTCCTTCGGCCCCACTTCACAGTAGAAGCATCAGACAAGGTTCTAAAGACTGTTGACATCTAGTGGAAGCCGTAGGAAGTGCAAACTAACCCATATCCCACTGTGTATTCGATAGGCGATGAGTTGAAAACCTACAAACCTCAGATTTCCCACTTCCTGGTTGGATTTTCTTCTCAGGTTTTTGTTTGCCATATGAGTTCTGTTATACTCACAGACATCATTCAAACAGTTTTAGAAACTTCAGAGTGTTTTCTATACAATACTACTAATAATATGCATATATTAGCAACTGGGACTGAGGAGCAGGCAGTTTACTCTGGGCACCTTTTCATCCAAGCTACTCAATACTGCCCCTGCAGCCATAAGAAGTTAAACGGGTTAAATCTCCAGTTCCAAGGAAGAGGGAAAACGGTCCTGGACATGGAGAACTTGAGGCCTTTACTAGAAGCTTGAGTTGTTAGATTTGGACTTGTCATCTGAAAGGCTACTGCACTTCAGGACACTGAAGAAATGACAGGCAATTGTAAGTAGGCCTAAAAATCCCTCTTCTATTAAGTAATATTTTTTTTTTCTTGTGAAAGATGCTGTTCAGCCTCATAGCCAGTTAAATTATTTAATATAGGTTTAGGCTCGGAAGAAATAGTCTGGTGAATTACTTGACTGGTGTGGTGTATAATTTTTTTTTTTTCTCCATCTGTTGCTGTTCAACACTTGCATAACCAGTTATATTCTCTGTACCAGGCACTGTTCACCTCCTATTGATTGCGCTGCGATTGCGGCTTTACGTTTCAGCACCACAAAATGGTCCGCCGCCTGCCTTATTAGTTGACTGTCTCCGGCATTCTCTCTCCTCATGAATGATAATTTTTCATTCATTTTGGGAGCTTTGGGGGGCCACATAATATTGCTGGCGGGACAGGTTTGGGGAACCCTGCACTATATATACAAAAGTATGTAGACACCCCTTCAAATGACTGGATTTGGCTATTTCAGCCACATTGTTGCTGACAGGTGTATAAAATTGAGCACACAGCCATGCAATCTCCATAGAAAAACATTGGCAATAGAATGGCCTTACTGAAGAGCTCAGTGACTGTCAACGTGGCACCGTCTTCCAACAAGTCATTTCGCCAAATTTCTGCCCTGCTAGAGCTACCCCGGGTCAACTGCAAGTGCTGTTATTGTGAAGTGGAAACGTCTAGGAGCAACAACGGCTCAGCCGCGAAGTTGTAGGCCACACAAGCTCACAGAGCGGGACGGCCGAGTGCTGAAGCGTGTAGTGCTTTAAAATCGTCTGTCCTCGGTTGCAACACTCCCTACCGAGTTTCAAACTGCTTCTGGTAGCAAAGTCAGCACAAGAACTGTTTGTCAGGGGAGCTTCATGAAATAAGTTTCCATGGACGAGCAGCCGCACACAAGCTTGATCACCATGCGCAATGCCAAGCGTCGGCTGGAGTGGTGTAAAGCTTGCCACCATTGGACTCTGGAGCAGTGGAAACGCGTTCTCTGGAGTGATGAATTACGCTTCACCATCTGGCAGTCTGATGGATAAATCTGGATTTGGCAGATGCCAAGAACACGACCTGCCTGATGCGGAGTGCCAACTGTAAAGTTTGGAGGAGGAATAATGGTCTGGGGCTGATTTTCATGGTTCGAGCTAGGCCCCTTAATTCCAGTGAAGGGAAATCTTAACGCTACAGCATTCAGTGCGTTTGGAAAGTATTCAGACCCCTTCACTTTTTTCACATTTTGTTACGTTGCAGCCTTATTCTAAAATGTATTAAATGTCGCCCCCCCCCCCATCAATCTACACACAATACCCCATAATGACAAAGTAAAAACAGGTTTTTGGAAATTTTGGCACATTTATTAAAAATAAAAAACTATCACATTTCCATAAGTATTCAGACCCTTTAATCAGTACTTTGTTGAAGCACCTTTGGCAGCAATTACAGCCGTGAGTCTTCTGAGGATGAGGCTACAAGCTTGGTATTTGTTCTGAGTGGCATAATTGACAGATTCTGCCTGCTCAGGGACAGTGTTAATCTTTTTTTTAATTGGATCTTCGTAATTTTCACTTGCCTTGCATATATTTTTCATATTAATTTCATGTATGGCGCCTGGCACCAGATTTGACTGAAGAGACGTTGCAGGCTTTCCGTCCTCGCTCATGTTCCACTTGTTTGTGTTTATCCGACAGCGATTATATTGTCCTCATACCTTATCCTCTTTTCCGTAGTGCTTGGCTTTGGGTTCATTTCTCTGACACCATGTTAATGTGAATAACTCTCGTCGGAGAGTTAGATGAGATGCAAGCATAATCCTTTACTCAGGTGTTACCGGTCACGACATCTTAATCAGACAATCATAATGCACCTGTTTATCTATCCTAGATAGGTGCCCCCACTAGCGCCATCTCAGGATTGGCCTAATGCCGTTATCTCAACACTGACCAATGCCCTTCTTCCCCATTTGGCCGGGCGACCAGCTTTAGGAAGAGTCTTGGTGGTTCCAAACTTCTTCAATTTAAGAATGATGGAGGCCACTGTGTTCTTGGGAAATTTTAATGCTGCAGACATTTTTTGGTACCCTTCCCCAGATTTGTGCCTCGACACAATCCTGTCTCGGAACTCTATGTACAATTCCTTCAACCGGTTGGGCGTACTGCCAGATTCTCTAAAACGACGTGGAAGGCGGCTTATGGTAGAGAAATTAACATTCAATTCTCTGGTGGACATTCCTGCAATCAGCATGCCAATTGCACGCTCCCTCAAAACATGAGACATTGTGGCATTGTGTTTTGTGATAAAACGGCACATTTTAGATTGGCCTTTTATTGTCAGCACAACGTGCACCTGTGTAATGATCATGCTGTTTAATCAGCTTCTTGATATCCCACACCTATCAGCTGGATGGACCAATTATCTTGGCAAAGAAGAAATGCTAACTAACAGGGATGTTAACAAATTCGTGCACAAAATAATAAGCTTTTTGTGCGTATGGAACATTTCTGGGATCTTTTATTTCAGCTCATGAAACATGCGACCAACATTTTACATGTTGCATTTATATTTTTGTTCAGTGTAAATAGCACAACAGGAGAAAGCGGGAGCAGGTCCAGAGTCCACCTGTGTATTGACAGGGGTCGTGTTATATATTGAAAGTCACATTTAGTTTTTGCTTCAATAGAGTGATCAGGGATGTGCAACTATAGTTCTTTCACAGAAAATACGTTAGTGCATCACATTCGGCAGACAATTGCTTCATTGTCATCAGATGACAACAGAAGTGAAACACTATTTGGCTGTCAGCCACACAAGTAAATGCGCTTACAATGAAAAAGCAAGGTATTTTTTGCAAAATTAGATGCATGGCCATCATATTTCATCATAGAAAGAATGTAACCAGCTACATTTCCTAATATTTTGCTTAAAGTTAATCTTGCATTTTACCAGAAAAAAGTAGGCTGGACTCACTGAAGTGTAGCTTTTCTCCAGGTACATCAGAGTGCTGTCTTTTGATAGAATGCCCGTTCCTGAATTCTCATCCAAGTGGAGAGGTGCAACTGAAGCACAATTTGTTTGCTGACCCAAAATTACAATAAGAAGCATTTTAGATCTGCGTTTACTTTTACAGCAAGGTATTTCTTGTATGTTTTTTATTTTTCTTGCTTGGGAAAAACAAATAATTTCTGTTAGGGCAACCCCTGAGTTTAACTTACTAGTTATCTAAGTAAGTGACCGAATTAGTACGGTCACGGGGCATCATTTTGTGGTAACTTCTGTGAGAAGTCATAACCCTTTTTGATGAGTTATCTGTACAGCTGCAACTGCAGCTTCATTTCCTTGTGTTTTTTCTCCTCTCCGTTCTGGGCCCATCTGCTCCTTCTCCAAGCAGAGCAGGCAGACCTGTTGCCCTAGCAACTCCCAGACTCCACACAGACCGTGTGTACACACTACTGTTCTTTCTTCAGACAAGCATGTCAAAACTTTGTTCGTTTGCACAATGTCTCTCATTCACACTTGCTTGTAAATGTCCAAACTCACCAAAAATAACATTTGGTAGCTCCAAGGCATTCAGTTGTACAACTGACAAGGTACCCTTTCTGTTTCCTTTCCTACTTATATATGTATAACTTTATGAGCTGGATTGTTGGTCTTTGCAATTTGTTCATTTTCGTTTGCTCTCATTAGCATATTTAGCGAAGCCTCCATTGAAATTTGTGATTACTTGTGCTCATTTTGTTAGCATTCCCCCATTTTTACACTGCTGCTACTGTTTATTATCCATGCGTAGTCACTTTACCGCTACCTATATGGGCATACTTCAATTGCCTCGACTAACCTGTGCCCCCTCACATTGTACCGGTACCCCCTGACTCTGTACCGCTACCCCCTGTATATAGCCTCGCTACTGTTATTACATTTTTGCTCCTTATTTGTTATTTTTCTTTATCTGCTTTATTGTTTACTTCAGTTTATTTTAGCAAATACTTAACCAACAATGCAGTTAAGAAAAATAAGTGTTAGGGGCTTGTAAGTATGCATTTCACTGTAAGGTCTACACCTGGCGCATGTGACAAATACAATTTTAATTGATTTAAATAGACGCCCAATGGGAATTTTTTTCCCCCTTGTGTACTAAGCTGGTAATGCCGTAAATCCTGGTGTGAGAGAAGGACGATAATGAGGATATAAAAATCTGGATACCGCCCAACCAAACCATATGTAAACACACTGTATGGACATGTGTGTTTAGGTGCACAGCATAGACTTCTTAAGACACACCTCACACAAACTTTATCCCACATACTCACATTATATGCATTCACACACTTGACACACACAAACACTCCCACTAATCTCTACAAATTATCACACACACACACACAGTGAACTTACCCCCAACACGACAGGTTTCAAACTTATCTGCCCTGTTAAACTGTGGGAGAATTAAAGACTTAACCCCTCTACCGCCAACTGTCAGACTGTTGTCACACAAGCTGTCAGTAATGGGATGTTTTTAATAAATTTCATCAGCAAGCTTTATCGAGACAGAGTAAATTAGTGTTTACAGTAAACGAGTAAACTATACTGTAACTCGTATCTTTGATTATGCCAGGTGTATGCATGTTCACTCTGACAGCTGCATATACAGCTGAAGTTTACATACACTTAGGTTGGAGTCAATAAAACTCGTTTTTCAACCACTTCACAAATTTCTTGTTAACAAACTATAGTTTTGGCAAGTCGGTTAGGACATCTACTTTGTGCATGACACAAATACTTTTTCCAACAATTGTTTACAGACAGATTATTTCACTTATAATTCACTGTATCACAATTCCAATGGGTCAGAAGTTTACATACACTAAGTTGACTGCCTTTAAACAGCTTGGGAAATTCCAGAAAATGATGTCATGGCTTTAGAAGCTTCTGATAGGCTAATTGATATCATGGGAAAATCAAAAGAAATTAGTTAAGACTTCAGAAAAACAGTTGTAGACCTCCAAGTCTGGTTTATCCTTGGGAGCAATTTCCAAACGCCTGAAGGTACCACGTTCATCTGTACAAAAGAGTACGCAAGTATAAACACCATGGGACCACGCAGCTGTCATACTGCTCAGGAAGGAGATGCGTTCTGTCTCCTAGAGATGAACGTACTTTGGTGCAAAAAGTGCAAATCAATCCCAGAACAACAGCAAAGGACCTTCTGAAGATGCTGGAGGAAACGGATACAAAAGTATCTCTATCCACAGTAAAATGAGTCCTATATCGACATAACCTGAAAGGCCGCTCAGCAAGGAAGAAGCCACTGCTCCAAAACCGCCATTAAAACAGCCAGACTACGGTTTGCAACTGCACATGGGGACAAAGATGGTACTTGTTGGAGAAAAGTCCTCTGGGCTGATGAAACAAAAATAGAACTGTTTGGCCATAATGACCATCATTATGTTTGGAGGAAAAAAGGGGAGGCTTGCAAGCTGAAGAACACCATCCCAACCGTGAAGCACGGGGGTGGCAGAATCATGTTGTGGGGGTGCTTTTCTGCAGGAGGGACTGGTGCACTTCACAAAATAGATGGCATCATGAGGAAGGATAATTGTGGATATATTTAAGGAACATCTCGACCTCAGTCGGGAAGTTAAAGCTTGGTCGCAAATGGGTCTTCCAAATGGACATTGACCCTAAGCATACTTCCAAAGTTGTGGCAAAATGGCTTAAGGACAACAAAGTCAAGGTATTGGAGTGGCCATCACAAAGCCCTGACCTCAATCCTATAGAAAATTTGTGGGCAGAACTGAAAAAGCATGTGCGAGCAAGGAGGCCTACACACCAGCTCTGTCAGGAGGATTGGGCCAGAATTCACCCAATTTATTGTGGAAGGCTACCCGCAACGTTTGACCCAAGTTAAACAATTTAAAGACAATGCTACCAAATACGAATTGAGTGTCTGTAAACTGCTGACCCACTGGGAATGTGATGAAAGAAATAAAAGCTGAAATAAATCATTCTCTCTACTATTATTCTGACATTTCACATTCTTAAAATAGTGGTGATCCTAACTGACCTAAAACAGGGAATTTTTACTGGGATTAAATGTCAGGAAGTGTGAAACTGAGTTTCAATGTAGTTGGCTAAGGTGTATGTAAACTTCTGACTTCAACTGTATATGCATACAGAAAGTCTCTGAGTAGTAAGGGCTAGTGAAACTACAGCACACTGTACAGTAGCTTTTGTTTTATGTATGTGTGCACTCTGCTGTAAGATTACCCTCACATGACCCTGTGTCAAGTGATTGATTGTGTTCCAGGTGTGTGTGGGGTCTGTCCATCACACCTGTTAAAAAAAAAGAACAGCTTCTCACCACTAGGCAGCTATCTGCTCCCCTGCCCCCTGGACTTCCTACCCCCACACCCCAACGGACATTTATCATTGTTACTGTCACAAATGTATTTATTATTATTTGTATTATTGTTTCATTCACTTCTCTTTTTGACCTGCACTGTTGTAGCACAGCAATTAAGAATGTCACTGTACTCTGCAATTACATCTGTGACCCTGTTCATGTGACTAATAAACTCCTCTCTCCTCAGTGGTGGCCTATTGACCTGTAAATCCCATGTGCCCGTGTCTCTCCAGCTCTGGAGTTGGATGGACAGACGGCTGAGCGTCAATAATGGCTGCCTACCCAGTACACCTGCAGCATATTCAGTGCCAATTGTAGAGAGGGGAATATTAGATGTTTGAACACAACATATTATGATAATAGCCTCTTATAGTCTGTAGCTAATATTTTCTATATCAGATAGGTAGGCAATACTGTTGCTTTATTCTTCTCTCAGTTGGTGGTCTTGTCGACAACTTGCAAGCTGGTCTCTAAATGTAAAATAAGAGCACAGCGAAGTTCTTTGATTCTTACATCCCAAGGATGTTTGCTTTTCTGTGTACATTTTATTTTTGTGCAAAGTACATGTTTCAAAAAATGATATATACATAAGCTATAAATTACCATATACATGTCAGCATGCATATGAATGCTAACATTAATTTGTTTCTTGGGTGGCTGCATCTCATCTCCTGACAGAACGGAGTTTTGTCTCCAATCCTCGGCTGACACTGTTATAGCACAGCCTGTTGATCGATTAAATCACTGCTAGATGTGGCACTTTCCCCTTCTGGTATCATATGTTAAAGTTTTCAATGTTGCCCTACCTATCTGTACCCACCCTTACAGAAATACCTAATGATTTCACATGTGAAAATGTGTTTTTGGAACACTGTATGTGACCAGGTTTTCACAAGTGTAGTTTCATGTTATCACATTAAGACCACGTGATTCACTAGTACTGGCGAATTTGCCAATCTTGGTGTTCTCTGGCAAATGCCAAACGTCCTGCATGGTGTTGGGCTGTAAGCACAACCCCCACCTGTGGACGTCGGGCCCTCATACCACCCTCATGGAGTCTGTTTCTGACCGTTTGAGCAGACACATGCACATTTGTGGCCTGCTGGAGGTCATTTTGCAGGGCTCTGGCAGTGTTCTTCCTTGCACAAAGGCGGAGGTAGCGGTCCTGCTGCTGGGTTGTTGCCCTCCTACGGCCTCCTCCACGTCTCCTGATGTACTGGCCTGTCTCCTGGTAGCGCCTCCATGCTCTGGACACTACGCTGACAGACACAGCAAACCTTCTTGCCACAGCTCGCATTGATGTGCCATCCTGGACGAGCTGCACTACCTGAGCCACTTGTGTGGGTTGTAGACTCCGTCTCATGCTACCACTAGAGTGAAAGCACCACCAGCATTCAAAAGTGACCAAAACATCAGCCAGGAAGCATAGGAACTGAGAAGTGGTCTGTGGTCACCACCTGCAGAACCACTCCTTTATTGGGGGTGTCTTGCTAATTGCCTATAATTTCCACCTTTTGTCTATTCCATTTGCACAACAGCATGTGAAATTTATTGTCAATCAGTGTTGCTTCCTAAGTGGACAGTTTGATTTCACAGAAGTGTGATTGACTTGGAGTTACATTGTGTTGTTTAAGTGTTCCCTTAATTTTTTTGAGCAGTGTATATAGCCATTAAAATATCTATCTTTCTTTTTCCATAATTAGCTATTCATATTTGTAGTAATTTATGCAAAGGATTTTTACCTCTCACCATTACCAAAATGACATTATGGCAAGCAATTATTATATTAGCAAACAATTATTGTGAATCATCCTATATTGTCCCTAACATCTTTTACTCCAACAGTTGTGGGACACACACACTCAACCCCTTTCCTCCACAACAACCACAGATTCTCAACAGTTGCACCATCCCAGAGCCCAACTCAAGAAAGGTCTTGATTTACGAATGCAAATAAAGTTGCAGCTGTATGAGAAGGCCTGCAAAACTGAGCAAAAAAATGTAGAGGTTTGATTAACCATTGTCACGTCCTAGATGATGGTCAGATATACTCCCTTCCCCTGAAACAACCACATGGTCCCCCATAGTGACCATATTCCCAAGCATCTCCGTGCAGTCAGACCTTTGATTTTGTTAGCCTAGCCCCAGTTAAAGACAGTGTGAGACCCAAGAGGCTTTAAAAGCCTGTCTCTGTTAAAACATTTGAATCCATTTAGGCTGTGACAATCTATACAGATTACACTCCTCTCACCACAACGATTTACCCGCCCGCCCCCCCCCCCAAATTTAGTTTGAAAGGCTATTAGGGATTATTATTATTAGCCGTCTCGTTTGTCACAGTTAAATCAAGGAGGTAAACAATGTGCAGTCATGGGCTGTGCCAATGTGCATACAACATACTGTGCACCTTTGTAAAATAGTATGCAAACTTGTTATATCAAACATCAAGTGCAGGATTAGACCTCGCTTCAATCTTCGATATTGTATTATCCCCAGTGCCATTTACATGTAAAGTGGCCCCCTGAGCGCTGGTCACCCAAGAATGAAATGTATAATCAGTGAAATGTATAATCAGTGAGTGACAGTCCTTGGCGATTGCCCCTCCTTACCAACCCCATTGATTATCCCTCCTCTACAGTACGCTCCTAGAGATTGACAGACCGAGCAAAGGTCCTCTTAAATCTTTTGAATTAACGTTCTTATCACATATTCCATTGATCTATAATTAGGACCTCACCAAGTTTGTTTATTTCAATATTAAACACCGCAAAACTGTGCTTTGAAAACTGCCTGGGAACAGAGTAGCAGTAGCAGTAGCAGTAGCAGTAGCAGTCTGGGGTTATGAGGCTGCAGGGCTCAGGTGGGGCCATGACTGACAACATTTCCAGTGTTTTCTAAGTACTAGGCTAAGTGCTGTGTTATGTCTCTCAGTGCTGGCTAAACTCCACTGTGGGGTACACATCATGGACACACATATTTGGTTGTGTGTATGTCTACTGGATTTGAGTCCTGGCTTGGCATTGATCTCGCTGTGTGTGTGTGTGTGTGTGTGCGTACACTGGCTTGGCACTGACCATGGTGCAGGGCCACCTGAGCCCTCGTCCTAGGGTTTTGCTACATCCCAGATAACAATTCTAGGGAGAGAGAGAATGTTTTGATGTTTACAAGTCCAGTTTTCCATTAGAATCTTCCCCTAACTATCTATGTTAGCAAAAATCTTTTGAGAACCTTTTTAGCATATGTTGGTGATGAAGGTAGAACATTCCCTTCATGTCAAGCAGAACTAATCTTGAAGGTGGTTACAATGTTCTCAGAATATACAATATTCATGTTCTAGAAGTGATTTATGGGACTTTGCAAGAACATTCATGTGTCCAGTTTTCTGAGGGTTAGGAGAATATTCCATCAACGTCACATCAAGCATACACAGAACATGGTTGCCATGTTCTCAGAATATACTATATGAATTTTCTAGACACGTTTCATGGGAAAGTTGTAAGAACATTTCTGTGTAGCAGTTGTCAAGAAGTCACCTGATGGTCCCATAGAAATGCTCTCCCACCCAAATTTATTTCACAAGACCTTGATTGGTGAACCACACATCCATTCACAGCTCTTTTTGTCTGTTGGCAATGTTAGGGATATTCAGACATAGTGTTTTCAACTGACATATTTGACACACCGGATTACATTGTGCATGTTCATTTATACAGTAATTATTATTCACCATGTCCTCACCTGGGATTTGAACTCACAACCTCTTAGTTCACACCATTCAGATCTTCCTGCTATGCCACCATGTCTGTCAGGTATCAGTATTTTATTTTACCTTTATTGAACTAGGCAAGTCAGTTAAGAACAAATTCTTATTTTCAATGACGGCCTAGGAACAGTGGGTTAACTACCTTGTTCGGGGGCAGAACGACAGATTTGAACTTGCAACCTTTTGGTTACTTGCCCAACACTCTAACCACTAGGCTACCCTGCCGCCCCAGTTAATTTGACTATTCTCTCATTGGTTTAATTGAGTTATTTAAACAATTTAAGGGCTTTCTTTATAGTTGTCTAATGTTGGTGGGGCATATTAACCTATTTTAGTGATACTCCTGAATCACTATGATCAATATTAAGAAAATGACAATAAAAACTGTTAAATCCCCTTGGATTGTCGAGGAATTTAAAAATTGTATGGTTGAGAGGAATGAGGCAAAAGGTATGGCAAATAAGTCTGGCAGCCCAACTGATTAGCAAACATACTGCAAATTTAAGAAATCATGTTACTAAACGAAAGAAAAATAAACTATACTATGAAACAAAAATAAATCCTATAAAGAATGATAGCTTTGAAGCACCTTAAATGACATTTTGGGAAAAAAGGTTAACTCGGCTCCATCATTCATTGAATCAGATGGCTCATTCTTCACAAAACCCACTGATATTGTCAACTACTTTAATTACTTTTTCATTGGCAAAATAAGCAAACTTCGGTATGACATGCCAACAACAAATGCTGACACTACACATCCAAGTATATCTGACCAAATTATGAAAGACAAGAATTGTACTTTTGAATTCTGTAAAGTCAGTGTGGAAGAGGTGGAACAATTATTGTTGTCTATCAACAATGACAACAATGGAATATTCTCCTAACCCACAGAACTTGACACATGAATGTTCTTGCACCATTCCCATTTAAGTTCTAAGAACTTGGTAACCACATTCTGGGTAAGTTCTATTTGACATTAATGGAACGGTCTCTTGGAAACATTCCTTGCACATCACAGGAACATTCTTATGAAAACATTAAGTTAATGACCAAATGAGACTCTTTAAAGTTGTGGGAACGATTGTTGTTAGCTGGGATGCCTGTCTCTTCAAGACTTTCATCACAGTCTTTTATCTAGATAGCATTAAATCATCACATCTCTTTCGTCTCTCACAATGATTCACATACATACACTCAAACCATTCCTCAACCCACACTCTATCTATCCTCACTCAAACGCCACCACAATATTGGTCTTTATCTCTATCGGTGATGTGAGATGTTTACCATGTATCTAATGAGGACTGCCTTGTTCGACTTGTTTAAACCTCGAAACAATTGAGACCTGTATTGTGTATGTGTGCCATTCAGAGGGTGAAAGGGCAAGACAAAATATTGAAGTGCCTTTGTACGGCATGTGTTAGTAGGTGCTGAGTTTTTCACGCTCAACAGTTTCCCGTGTGTATCAAGAATGGTCCACCACGCAAAGGACATCCAGCCGATTTGACACAACTGTGGAGTGAACATGGGCCAGAATCCTTGTGGAACGCTTTTGAACCTTGTAGAGTCCATTCCCCGATTTTAATTGACTGTTCTGAGTGCAAAAAGGGGGGGTGCAACTCAATATTAGGAAGGTGTTCCTAATGTTTGGTATACTCAGTGTGTATAATCCCTAGCTTTCACAGTACAGTGTTAATTCTTTATGACCTCATTTCCATGGACTGGAGAAATGGAGTCATGAACATGACTTGAGCTGCAGTGAACATGTATTCTTGTCAAACTGACACTGTCCTGAATTCTGATAGTAGCTTGTGCCCACAAAGCCAATAGTAGTCCCTTACAGTAAACATATTGACCGTAGAGGCCTACTGTATTTGCGCAAATCCAAAATACTGGAATATTTAGGTTAGAATTCTAAACAGAAGATCTGATACACACAGTTGGTGAAATTCCAGGAATAATCAATGAGGATCCTTCTAAAGTATCAGCTGAAGGTTTATTCCTTGGCCTGGCATAGATTAGTAAGAATACTATGAAATTCTTAGTATTCACAATGCCATTCATGTGGACAGGATTAACCATTAATACAAATCTATGTGAATGTCTTTGTGGATTCAGCGTGTAGGTGGAACTCGGGACAAGATTCCTGTGTTTAGATTTGCCATCCACCACCTCTCTAGGTTAAAGACTCATAAGCAAAGTAGATATTTGTCCTGCTGCCATAGGTCATGTTCTTGAGGTTCTGAAAGGCCACTCTATTGTGTTCAAGGGCTGAAGGTACACACACCTCCCCGTCTGGAGCAACATAGTCATCCAGAGGAAGCCATAACTCTATGGAGGCAGCTGCCTGGCTGTCGGCCTTTTATTCCTGCTCCTACCTCCTGACCGTCTCCTCCTGCTGGTTTCCTGACCCAACCTGCCTGCACAATGGAGATGAAGCTGCCGCTTACCGTCACTGAGGGAAAAGGTTGTTCCCTGGCAGGTTCTAAGACGTTGTGGTGGGGTTTTGCTTCCCCATCAGCACACTAACCCCTTCAAAGGCAACATCTCTTTCATCTTCAACATTTCTGTAATATTGTAAAACATTGTGACATGCATGCAGATATCTAATGTTTTCTATGCTTGAGAGGCTTTCGAGTATTGTATGATGGGCCCTGTAATTCCTCTCAGATAAGAGCTCAGTGGAAATCTGAAATCAGATCACATCTTCTTAATTACAGGCCTGCATTAACCTGTGCTGTGCTCATCAGGGCTCCACGGTGCGATATGCACTTAGGCAGAGAAGTGGCGAGGTAGAGACGGACTCCCCCAGCCAGCACTGACTCTCTCTGTCACTAGTCAGCCTGTCAGCACTGCAGCCCTCTCTCTTGGATATAAAAGGGCCAACCCGTGCCCTCCCGATTTTCCCCCCCCCCCCCGCTACACTAATGACTTATAAATATCTCCTTCAGAGCCCAAGATGGTGGGCTGCCTGCTGCTCTGGTGGTGTAACAGTGCAGACCAGAGCCATTTAGGTCCACAGCCTTCCTTTCATGCCCTGCCATCATTCCTGCCAGAGAGAGCCAGGCCCAGGCCCGTGTGGGCTGTTAGATGATGGACAGCTGTTCTGATGAGGCCACTGACATGAGACAAGACTGCTGGGCGGTATACCGTATTTTATGATATACCGGTATTGATGCACGGACTGGTTTGGGTTTTTACTTTACCTTCTATAACGATATTTGAATGTTTGGGTTGTTAAATGTGATACACCGTGTGTAACGTCCATTTTTATAGTTTACTTCGCTACTTGAGTCATCTCTCCCTGCTATCTCTCTGCGCTTTCCATACAGACCTAGCCCAGCCCACTCAAGGAGCGCATTTCTTGTTCCTCGACCACGAGACACTTGAGTTCGATCTGCATGGTCAATGCAGCACATGCAACAATGTTGATAACGATGCTGTTTTCACTTTGCTTCTTAATATAAATCAACTTCCGTTCTATAATTACACTATCAGTTTGTGTTTCTTATATCTGCAAACAGCTAGTTTGTCTTTTCCTAGCAAGTTAGGCCTAAATCTTGTTAGCTGCTAATGCTAATCGCTAGCTAGAGAATAAATGTACTGAGTCAGCACAAACGTAATTAGCTATACAGCCTGATAATACAAGTTATGGTGTGGACATAAATCAGCATGTTGTTTTTGCAACAGTATCGTCTAAATCAAAGAGGAATAGGCAAAGGAAGAATATGTTATCTACATAAAGTCCCTAAGAGAGAACATTTAATGTAGCCAAAGATTATAGTTCCCCCAGGAAACACTAAACACTTTGGTTCCTACCCTGTCACAATAACTCCTCCCTGGCATTTTCATTCGTTGTCATGTCAAACAACACAGTGCCCACTATTATATTCTAACTATAGAATAATCATTCTATTTCCATGATTGCAACAGTTCACCCAAGTGTTTTGCTCCAAATCACAAGTCAAATCGCAATTGCAACATTTGATTAAAAATAAGGCCCATATTGTGCAGCCCTACATGGCAGTGTGAAAATGACCTAAAATGAGTGCAGAAAATGCCTGAAATTGATGAAAATGCAGAAAATTATTTTTGATTTTAATTTAACGGTATAAAACAATCAGAATGGAGAAAGACCCATTGGAATAACTTAGAATGTATAATACTCATAATGCAAATGTATAACTTTTATTATATAAAAACATCAAATACCGCCCCATTTTAAAAAAATATGGTATTTTGGCCATATCGCCCAACCCTCCACTTCCATTAAACTAGTAGTCTTGACTTGCACACTATGGTGTTAAACAGCTGCACCTGTTTTTGTTTACACACATTAAAGGATTTACACACACACGATGCATTTTCCCATTGCAAATTATTATTTATTCAGCTTTGCCTTCAATGTTGTCACAATGGTGTTAAGCTCTTATCAGAGGGCATGGCTGCTGTATTGTAGTGTATCTGTGTACATCAAAACGTCTCATATCCCTGCCATATCCCTGGTAAGGAATCTACACTACTGTTCAAAAGTTTGGGGTCACTTAGAAATGTCCTTGTTTTTGAAAGAAAACCAAATGTTTTTCCATTAAAATATCATCAAATTGATCAGAAATACAGTGTAGACATTGTTAATGTTGTAAATGACTATTGTAGCTGGAAACAGCTGATTTTTTATGGAATATCTACATAGGCGTACAGAGGCCCATAATCATCAACCATCACTCCTTTGTTCCAATGGCACATTGTGTTAGCTAATCCAAGTTTATCATTTTAAAAGGCTAATTGAACATTAGAAAAACCTTTTGGAATTATGTTAACACAGCTGAAAACTGTTGTTCTGATTAAAGAAGCAATTAAACTGGCCTCACAAGTCCTCAACTGGCAGCTTCATTAAATAGTACCCACAAAACACCAGTCTCAATGTCAACAGTGAAGAGGCAACTCCAGGATGCTGGCCTTCCTCTGTCCAGTGTCTGTGTTATTTTTTTCTTTTTCTCATGCAGTTTCCAAGCAGACAAAGTAAACAAAGATGAAAAGACAAGGCACTAAGCAAACAGGAGCAGCATCGTGCAAAGATTAGACACCCATGAACTGCACTGGGCCCTAGTCCAAACACAGTTCTGACTGTTGATAAGCCTCAGTCCTGTAGAGTGGAACAGACAAGTTACCCTCCAAAAGGCACCATAGTAGAATACCATCAGTCAAAACTGACCTCTGTCTTCAGCCTACAGGATCTCTCTTGATATGTGAAAGATGAAGGATTACTGTCTACTGTTATTAATTACTGTCTTAATTCAAGCCCTATCCACTATGTTCTACAACTCACTCTCTCTTTATCAGTGTAAGTAGGTCATGGTTTATGGTTTATGACAGTGATCAATGGAGATATGAATATTAACTATTGTAGTGGTCATGATCTGGTCGTTAATGATGATATAACGGTCATGAGGTAATGGTCATTAGTGATCGAGGGGAAGCTCCTTTCCTTCACGTTGACTGGGCCTAACACTCTCTCTTATTTGGATTAGCCAAAATGCATTATTCAAGTCCAATCCATCTGTGTGTGTGTGTGGTGGGGGGGGGGATATAGGGAGGGGGACTTTGTCCTAGTGCCACAGGCAGTGAGGAGATTTAGAGTGTTCGTTTTTCAGTCCAGTTTAGTGTTTAAAAGGACTGCTCTGATTGATGGCCCTCTATATAGAATAGCCCAATGTGGTTTCATAGAGTCTCTGAAGACATAGAGGACTATTTCTACATCAATCATGCATCTCCCCACATGGGCCAGCGGAATAATGTGTCCACTTTGGGGTGGCAAAGGTTTAATAGTCTTATCTTATTCTCCCCATTCTCATGAACAAATTGATATGATACCCACTCCAAAAAAAAGTCGCTTTCTATGTTTTTCACACCTGTATATGCTAAGTGACTGAAATGCACCAGTTCTGTGTCTGTAGAGAAGATCTGTTAGCTTCTACCGTTCAAAAGTTAGAGGCAGATTTGTAGAAAGAATACAAAAAACATTGAATATTTGTCACACCGTCGCAGCAGCTCAAAAGATTCAGGGCTGACCCAAAACCCAGGTCCTGGTGATGTCCCTGTAATGCTGTATTCCATTACCTTTTCCTCTCGTACAACCTCAATGCCTGTATCCAACCTCGCCAATG
Source organism: Salvelinus alpinus (assembly GCF_045679555.1). Classification (NCBI taxonomy): domain Eukaryota; kingdom Metazoa; phylum Chordata; class Actinopteri; order Salmoniformes; family Salmonidae; genus Salvelinus; species Salvelinus alpinus. The sequence continues at coordinate 854,142 of NC_092107.1, forward strand.
TACACGGTTAAAGACCTGAAAAATAGTGATCTAAAATCAGCTTAGCTGGTCAAATATGTGTTTCTCTCTGAACTGCTCTTCCTTAAGTTTTTTTTCCATTGATCAATTTATTATGTAGTGAGAGAGGGAGACTAGGTGAGAGGGAGAGAGAGACCATACCAGTACTGTATGTGGTGGAGAGTCCGGGGGTGTGGGAGTTAGAGCCCATGTTTGCGTACAGAATCAATTTGAACACAGTCAAAACTTGAGGAATTAAAGCTCCTGTGTTGCGATGGCATACTCAAAATGGTTTAAAATAGCTTCAGAGATTACGCTAATGTAATCCAATTTAAAGGAGCCTCCTCCAAATATTTATTATTTAAGCACCATCTGTTTGAAGCCCCAGGGGTCAGCCACAAACAGTATATGCACAAAGTCTTCCACAAAGAGGGCTATCTCATTGTCCTACATCACAAACTGTCTCCGCACCATCCAGAACCCAACTCACTCCTCATATACCCTCCATATCCTCACTTTACCTTAATCCTCTTTTTACATAGCCAAACACAGGCTTAGCTTTGCGGACTGGGTACTGTATCAGGACACGTTTTGTAATGAAGCCTCATATTTTCCCATCATTGAATGCCACTCAGTCTGAGATGTTACATGGGTCACGGCCCATTTGTGAACTGTAGCCCCCCTGCCACTCACTGTGCTGTCAGACAGTCTTTCCTAGTCATTGCCCTGTGAATCCTTCCCTCTCTCCTGTGAAGACCTTCAGCCCCTCCGGAGTGTGCTACTGACACTTTCACCAGCAGCTTCAGATTAGTGGTTCATTTGAAGGCTGTCTCAGTCAGCACAGGAGAGATAGTGGGGGCTGTGCTGTAGCTTGAACACAGGATCCTCAGGAGATAAAGACTACGGTGAAACGAGAGATTATAGTGAAAGATAAGTGGTTCTGTTTAATGAGAGTTGGTTTATCTTCTGCCCGAGGCTTGAAGGCTGGAGGGTGGGCATGGTTGTGTGTTTCAGCTGGGGACTGGAATCATTTGATTGTCTTATAAGCCATTTGTATTTTTCAAGGAGCCTATGGTGGTGTTTAAAACGTAGGGAATATCCATTTGTTGTTTTTCATTGTGGATTTCAGGTGTTAAGCCTATATTTTAACATACTTGCTTTGATATCATTTAATTACTATCATGGATTATTATTGGTTATTGATCATCTAAAAATGGAGGCACTAAACATTTTGCCTGGCTACCCATCCACATCGCTCTGGCCAAATGCCACGCCCACTAACATTTCTTTCCCACGATGAGTCTGGATTTGATCTCCTCTCCGAAAACTTCTCGAATGCGAACACATTCAAACCATTTTGATTGGTCCCTGAAACCTATGGGTTGTGCCAGAGCCTGAATGTAACAGTTTAGCTTCCGTCCCTCTCCTCGCCCCTACCTGGGCTCGAACCAGGGACCCTCTGCACACATCAACAACTGACACCCACGAAGCATCGTTACCCATCGCTTAACAAAAGCCGCGGCCCTTGCAGAGCAAGGGGAACAACTACTTCAGGTCTCAGAGCGAGTGACGTCACCGATTGAAACGCTATTAGCGCGCACCACCGCTAACTAGCTAGCCATTTCACATCGGTTACATGAACACACATAGGTAGAGCTTAGTTTCGGAAGTAGTCATTGGCTTTGATACTCTAATTGATTAGAGACGATCCAATCGCTAATGACTTGTTTTGTACAACTCCCCTCACTTTGACGTCAGCAGAAAATGACTTCTATCATTGCAGGCTAGCGATAGGTGGAGCATTGGAATTAAATTCAGTATGAGTCATCAGGCTATCAAACATTGGCCATTGATTTTTAAATGACTCCACTACATCCATGTGATTCTAGTCTTTTGCTTAGTTGGTGATTCTCATAGATTTGCTGCCCCCTCTTGGCTGCTCATGGTAACTGACATATTCTCAGTGTGCTCTATTTTGAACACCAGCTTGGTAGCCTCATTCGACCATCCTGATGGATCAGGCCAACAGCTTGGCATGGCCATGACAGTTTTTGCTGAGATATTTTTTCCCATAGATTTTAGAACTCTCCAAAAAGGCCCACTATACTAATGTCTATCATACATTTTTGGGGAACAGATGAGTCTAGTTGTATTTCAAAGGCAAGATGCATCTTCTTTTTTAAACACCCACATTGTTCGTGTAAAAACATGGTAGTTATTAAACAATCCAGTTGACAGTGATGCCCCGCCTACATTGTGTTCTACAGTGGCAGCTTTTCAAGGGTTTATCTGTTGATAGATGTAGATTAATGATACCCATATCCACACCTTCTAGTGTGTCTCATCTGTCTGCAGCAACACACAACCCAGATGGAGAGTGGAGACAGAGCCAGGGATTAGGGAAGATTTTCCTTAATTTAATAAACAATTGAATGGCACAGTTCGGAGGATAAACCTAGCCCAAGAAAAAGCGGTAAGAATAGTCACGGGAATATCGAGCATTATCGTGCATTAAGGCGCAGTGTAATAATTTAAAAGAACCATTCCCATTCATCATCATTCTAATCTACAACACAGTCCAATACTCCTTCACATTAGGATACACTGTATTATTATTATCCCCAAAAGTCTGGAGGGCTTAGACTTAGCTGCACATAGTTGTATAGAATTTTTCCCATAGGTATGTAGACTATGATAAAAATTCAGGGTCATAAAGTATCACTTTGAATTACTTTTTTCAAAGTGACGCAATCCATCCTAATCCAATCACATCCTACATCCGTTTTCCCATAGGAAGAACAGTTATATATTCCTCATCCTCATCTATATACTCTTAGAAATGTTTGGGGTTCCATGTAGAGTCCTCTGTGGAAATTGTTCTACATATAACACCAAAAGGGTTCTACATGGAACCAAAAAGGGTTATTCAGAGTTCTCCTATGGGGGACAGCCAAAGAACCCTTTTAGGTTCTAGATAGCCCCTTTTTTTTCTAAGAGTGTAGCACTGCTCTTTTCAAACACACTCATCATTTCTCAGTAAAGATGATGCCCCCATTGACTTCCAACTAATGAAATAGCCCACCCCCTCACCTTTAAATCTGCCATCTCAAGCAGATACACTTGTTTCTATCCCTAGCAGGATTAGAGACAAGTGCAAGCCAAATCAGAAAAACCAATCCAGGGTCTATTATGTTGTGGAATAACAGAATGGCTAATACAATGAGGATGCTATTAAATCCACTTCAGTCAGTCTGACAGCATCAGCTGTGATTACTGTTTTGGCAAGTTGGACTTTCATTGGCACAAGAGTAGATGTTGCATTTTCCATTGGCGCATTGGTTCTCATTTGCCTTAGGAATTTCTGTGGAACAACAATTTTGAATAAACTTGTAAGTTCAATGCAAGTTCAAGTTCAGGACATGAATCAAGTAGTTTTATTTAGGCCTATCTGTTTCTGTTAGTATATGTTTTGAAAACCTATGCAGGCAAAGAGAAGTGATTGAGCTACAAATATGAGAATGAGAATCCAGTCATAACAACAGTCAGCGCAGAGACAGTTGTCAAAGTGACCATGTGTTAGCCTACCTCATCTGTGTCCAGCCGAGCTGCTGTACTTGGGTCACGTGAAGCAAGAGTCAGAGTCAGGGTTAAAGGATTGAGCCAGGGATTGTTTAGGGATTAGTCAATAGGAGCTTCACGGCAGATATTAAACAAGGGACACCATAGCAATGGGGTCACGTGATACCAGAGGCAATAAGAAAGCATAGAGTCACTGCGACTATAATCCAAGAACAACATGCCAGCCCTGACGCCAGACAGATGCCCAGTTGCTCTCTCTCTATCACTCCCCCTCCCACTCAATCACTCTCGCTCTCGTTCTCTCTCTAATTCACCCAGCTGAATAGTTTCATTCCAGAAAGAAATTAACCGGTGTGCTGTCACAATGCAGCTGTTGAGCAGCCCCTGGCCTAGCTAGATGTATGTGTGTGTACGGACTTGACCGTCTTGCTGAATGTGTGTTTGTTTTTATTGGGACTGGGGGTTAAGACCCTCCTCTTAAAGGGCTAGTGTTTTTGCAGACTAGGGATTTGAGACCCTCGCCACGTCACGCTGAGGGGGTTATCTGTGTGTGTGTGGAGAGGGGTTATTCTGTGTGTGTGCGTGGGACCTAGCGCCAAGCTGGCGGAGGGCGAGGACTACGATTGCTGGGATCAGATGATCCATCTTCAGCTGACCGTCTCAGGGGACTGGCCAGCACCCTGTGAGTGAGCCTGCCCACCACCATACTCTAGTTCAATTTCTCCTCTTTTTCTCCTTCTCTTATCTCTCTCATTTCATTCTCATCCATTCATTCAATTCTCATCATCTGATCTCTTTCATTCCAACTTTCATGCTCCTCTACACCTTCATTTTATAATCTGCCTCTTCTTCCTCAACCTCTTTTCAATGCTTTGGTTGTAGGCTGCTGGAGGATACTTTAGGTTTTATTGCTCTGCCTTATGTCTTTATGATTATCCTAAGTGTAGTTATATGGGTTATTTCTTGGCATATAGTCTTGATATTTTGTAGGAGGAGATATGGGTTAGACCTGGTCATTAAATCTAGTAAGCACTTAAGTCCTCAGACAGTTCAATCAACTAAATGCTTGAGATTATTTTATGCATATCCAGATATTCCAATCATTTCTAATGCTTGACATTAGCGAATGTCTCTTTTAGAAAGTTCAATCAACTCAAATGTTTGATTTTACCTTATGTTTTTTATGGATATCCCAAATGGCTCAAACGCTCAAGGTAAGCTTATGAATGTATTTTTTCTGAAAAGTGTAATTTTGTTTGAGGTTGTTGGCTATATCATCAATAGAACTATGTTACAGTTCAGGTTTACTGCAAACAATTCAGGGTTGTCTGACCACATACAGTAGGAACAAACAGAACTCTGGTAACCAAGTACAACATCCCAAATGTGGGTCAATTATTGATTTGTGAGATCTGTTATCTCCTTTTTGGTCTGTCAGAACCTCTGTGGAGCCGAGTCCAGCTGAATGTTGCCCAGGTTACTTAAAAGCCCTCTCAAACAGCTGTGGGGGATGACAGATCTTTATCCAATATTAATCAAGGCACTGTCATTATTCTGCTTTTGATCTCATTTTTCTAATGTGCTCCATCTTCCCCTTCCATTGATCTCATCTGGGCTTTGCAGGTTTACATCTGGCCAGTGTTTGTAGTGTTAGGGGGATTACCAGTATCGCTGTTGAATTATGATGGGTGAATACAAACAGATTGCAAGAGAGGGCTATGCAGATGTCAAGGAGATGTCAAGGAAGACCTGAATGGGCTTCAAGGCTTGGCCATTATGTGAAGCATGCTGTGACAAGTAGGGCTGGCATAATTACCGTATAACCGTGTAACCAACGGTTATGGATGAAGACCATCATGAAAATAAAATGTATTTTTATTGTGGAATGAACAGCTGACTGAAGATGGGACGGCCAGGCATTCGTGTGGTTGAGTCTGTCTCTGTTGTAACATGGACTCTACAACGTGATGAAACGTTTGTTGCACCTTGCTGAAAACAAGCAAGATGTTGTAGCAAACAAGTCATCAGTTGTCGAAGCAACGCCCCCCTCCTTGCAGCAGTAGCACCTGCAGTAAGGAGCATAGGAAAGAACAAAATGTGCGTCTTATATTTAAATTTTTTCAAACTGTTAGTACGGTGACCACAGTTATTTGGCTGACCAATAACCATCATCCAAAATTCCATGACCGTCACAGCCCTAGTGGCAATTGACATCATACTTGTATATAAAACTGAACTGATTAGATTGGAAGAGTTTTGTTGACTGCAATTCGCTCCCTACCCCTTCCTATAACCCTTCAATGTTGGCAGATCTGTGGAAGCAATATGGTGGAAGCTTCACAACTAAATCGCTTATACCTATCCAGAGCCTTCACATCTGCAAACACTGAAGGGTTAGCACGAAGGGGGTAGGGAGTGTATTGGAACCGGCTGTGCGTTGGTGCTGTGTCAGGTGAGTTTTAGTGACTGTGTCTCTGTGTGTTTGCTGTGTCAAGGTGACTCCCAGCGGGTGGAGATGCCCAGGAGAGAGATGGAGGTGGTGAAGGGTCAGATGGTGGTCCTGCAGGCCTGGTACAGCCCCACATCTGATATTGGCAGGAACAGTGTCATCTGGAACTTCATGGCCAACGACTCCAAGCAGGTATGTAAGCCATCTCCTCTTCTTCAGACATGCATGGTTTCCACTAGAGGTCGACCGATTAATCAGCATGGCCGATTTTCAAGTTTTCATAACAATCGGTAATCTGCCTTTTTGGATGCCGATTACATTGCAATCCACGAGGAAACTGTGTGGCAGGCTGATCACCTTTTACACGACTGCAGCGTCAAAAGGACCTTGTGGCTGCAAGAAGCTAAAGTAAGTTGCTAGCTAGCATTAAACGTATAAAAAAACTATCAATCTTCACATAACTACACATGGTTGATGATATTACTTAGGTTAACTAGCTTGTCCTGCGTTGCATATAATCAATGTGTTGCCTGTTAATTTATCATCAAATCACAGCCTACTTCAACTTCGCCAAATGGGTGGTGATTTAACAAAAGCGCATTTGCGAAAAAAGCTGAATCGTTGCACAAATGTACCTAACCATAAACATCAATGCCTTTCTTAAAATCAATACACAGAAGTATATACCTGCATATTTAGTTAAAAAGAAATTAATGTTAGCAGGCAATATTAACTAGGGAAATTGTGTCACTTCTCTTGCGTTCAGTGCAAGCAGAGTCAGAGTATATGCAACAGTTTGGGCCGCCTGGCTCGTTGCGAACTGTGTGAAGACCGTAATTAATATGCCAGAATTTTACATAATTATGACATAACATTGAAGGCAATATTTAGACTTAGGGTTGCCACCCGTTCGATAAAATACGGAACGGTTCCGAATTTCACTGAAATGCAAATTAATTACTTAAAAATCATACAATGTGATTTTCTGGATTTTTGTTTTAGATTCCGTCTCTCACAGTTGAAGTGTACCTATGATAAAAATGACAGACCTCTACATGCTTTGTAAGTAGGAAAACCTGCAAAATCGGCAGTGTATCAAATACTTGTTCTCCCCACTGTATATATATACATACATACATACATACAGTTGAAGTCGGAAGTTTACATACACTTAGGTTGGAGTCATTAAATCTCGTTTTTCAACCACTCCACAAATTTCTTGTTAGCAAACTATAGTTTTGGCAAGTCGGTTAGGACATCTACTTTGTGCATGACACATACTTTTTCCAACAATTGTTTACAGACAGATTATTTCACATATATATCACTGTATCACAATTCCAGTGGGTCAGAAGTTTACATACACTAAGTTGACTGTGCCTTTAAACAGCTTGGGAAATTCCAGAAAATGTCATGGCTTTAGAAGCTTCTGATAGGCTAATTGACATAATTTGAGTCAATTGGATGTGTATCTGTGGATGTATTTCAAGGCCTACCTTCAAACTCAGTGCCTCTTTGCTTGACATCATGGGAAAATCAAAAGAAATCAGCCAAGACCTCAGAAAACAAATTGTAGACCTCCAAGTCTGGTTCATCCTTGGGTGCAATTTCCACACGCCTGAAAGTACCATGTTCATCTGTACAAACAATAGTATGCAAGTATAAACACCATGGAACCACGCAGCCGTCATACTGCTCAGGAAGGAGACGTGTTCTGTCTCCAAGAGATGAACATACTTTGGTGCGAAAAGTGCAAATCAATCCCTGAACAGCAGCAAAGGACCTTGTGAATGTAACAGTATAACTTTAAACCGTCCCCTCGCCCCGACACGGGCGCGAACCAGGGACCCTCTGCACACATCAACAACTGACACCCACGAAGCGTCGTTACCCATCGCTCCACAAAGGCCGCGGCCCTTGCAGAGCAAGGGGAAACCCTACTTAAGTCTCAGAGCAAGTGACGTAACTGATTGAAATGCTAGTAGCGCATACCCGCTAACTAGCTAGCCATTTCACATCCTATATCGACATAACCTGAAAGGCCGCTCAGCAAGGAAGAAGTCACTGCTCCAAAACCGCCATAAGAAAGCCAGACTACGGTTTGCAACTGCACACGGTGACAAAGATTTAACCTTTTGGAGAAATGTCCACTGGTCTGATGAAACAAAAATAGAACTGTTTGACCATAATGACCATCGTTATGTTTGGGGAAAAAGGGGGAGGCTTGCAAGCCGAAAGAACACCATCCCAACCGTGAAGCACGGGGGTGGCAGCATCATGTTGTGGGGGTGCTTTGCTGCAGGAGGGACTGGTGCACTTCACAAAATAGATGGCATCACAAGGAAGGAAAATTATGTGGATATATTGAAGCAACATCTCAAGATTTCATTCAGGAAGTTAAAGCTTGGTCGCAGATGGGTCTTCCAAATGGACAATGACCCCAAGCACACTTCCAAAGTTGTGGCAAAATGGCTTAAGGACAACAAAGTCAAGGTATTGGAGTGGCCATCACAAAGCCCTGACCTCAATCCTATAGAAAATCTGTGGGCAGAACTGAAAAAGCGTGTGCGAGCAAGGAGGCCTACATACCTGACTCGGTTACATCAGCTCTGTCAGGAGGAATGGGCCAAAATTCACCCAACTTATTTTGGGAAACTGGTGGAAGGCTTTCTGAAACGTTTGACCCAAGTTAAACAATTTAAAGGCAATGCTACAAAATACTACTGGGAATGTGATGAAAGAAATAAAAGCTTAAATAAATAATTTTCTCTACTATTATTCTGACATTTCACATTCTTAAAATAAAGTGGTGATCCTACCTAACCTAAAACAGGGAATTTTTACTAGGATTAAATGTCAGGAATTGTGAAAAACTGAGTTTAAATGTATTTGGCTAAGGTGTATGTAAACTACCGACTTCAACTGTATATACATCGGTATCGGCATTGAAAAATCATAATCGGTCGACCTCTAGTTTCCACAGAAACCACTGTTGCTGGATGTTTTCTCATGAACTTTTCCCTGAAGTGTTATGTCTCCCTAGTTGGTGATTAGTTGGTGTGCGGTCTGAAGGAACAGACTTGTGTTGAAGAAGCTGTTGATAAACTGTTGAAGAAGCCGTTTGATTATTTCAGGGCTGGGAGCGGCTCTGCTCAGGTTTCAGACAGTTTTACTTTGTTCACCGAAGTACCGGACCAACCTCCCATTCTCAGTAATCCAATCTCCTTCTAGTAATCCCAGATCTGACCACATCTCACAGGCATTTCAGCCATGCGGCAGGTAGCCTAGTGGTTAGAGGGGCGAGCCAGCAACCCGCGGAATGCAAGTTCGAATCCCGTGTCCAACTGGAAAAAGCTGGTGGGAAGTGAGCTGGCAACTAGAGGGTTGCTGGTATCAAATCCTGGATGCCATTGCCTGCCATTGTGCCCTGAGCAAAGCATTTAACCCCCTACAACAACAGGTGCCCAGTGTGGCAGCCCCCTGCACTTCTCAAAAACCGGTATGTCTGTCTTTTGGAGGACAATAAAGTAATCTTAATTTTAATGGCATGTACAGTGCCTATAGAAATTCTACACCCCCTTGAACTTTTTTTCACATTTTGCTTCCTTAGAATTAAATCTAAAAAGGGATTCAATTAGATTTCTTTCCTATACATCCAGACAACCTCCACTTTCTTTCAAAGTGAAAGAAAGTTATAGTACATTTTCCAAATTAAGAAAAAAAAGAACTGAAGTATCATAATTGGATAAGTCTCCACCCCCCTAAATTAATACTTGGTGGAAGCTCCTTTGGCATCCATTACAGCTGTGAATAATTTTCATTAAGATTCTACTAACTTTGTAACCATATGTCACTAATGGTGTGGTTGTGTTGCGTGTATCTCCTGTATGTTTAGAAAACCTCGATGTGTGTGTGCGTGGCTTCTTCAGTGATTACGATAATCTCAGTAGTTTCACTGGCCATGGCCTGTGAGCTTATCTCTAACAGTCTAAAAATTCTAACTCCCATCTGCACATACATATCAGGATTATCTGAAGGACATTGACTTTTGTTATACGGTAAAATTGTGTGGCTATAGATGGCACCAAAAAAATAGTATATTTTAGTATATATGTATATATATATATATATATATATATATATTTTAGTATATATAATAGTATATATCAGTATTGTATATTTAGAGAACTGGTATTTCTGTAGTTACTTGCATTGGTTTTCATTACAACAAATCCGCTCGTGCAGTGTTGCAAAAATGCTAGTCTCTCTCCTCGACAAGCAACACAAATGCTGGCTTGAAAAAGGCTAACAATATGTAGAGTTTATATACAGTATGCTGTCGCAAATAGAGGGCTTCTATGGAATGGAGTGCTCATCCGGGTAAAATCCTATCATTGCTGACAGTACATTTGGTTCCTGAACTGCGAAAAGGAACACAATATACTGTAGCGGTCCCTATTGTGAAGTATTTCCCTTGTCTGTCTGTATGTGCAGGTCATCTCCTACAGTAACGGTGAGCCAGGGATAGGTAGTCCTGAGTTCAGGAAGCGTGTTGGGTTCAGCCTGTCCATGCCCTCGGCCAATCTCTCCATCTACATCAACAACACCCAGGAGTCAGACTCGGGACGATACTTCTGCAATGTCATCATCCCTGGAGCCGCCGGACTCTCTGGAGAAATGCGCCTTAATGTCAAAGGTACCATCCGGACCGGACGCCTTGTTTCTGGCACTTTCCAAAAATACTCGACTGTTTTTTGGAACAACACTCAGAGATGGAATCACAAAAGTGTAAACTGTACTGCAGTTTGTAAATATGCACTGGGCTGTCTCTATAATATTTTCCTTCAGCTTCAACAGATGGAGAGTGTGTGTTGGCACATTTCCATTACCTTGTGCAGTGTGGCCAGCATTCTTGGAAATACAGTACCCTGTTCAATTGAAATGGATTAATACAATACTTCAGGAGGTCAATTGGGGGTCAATTGTAGTAGACCAAATCCTTTCATTTGTTTCTCTCATAGCTCTTCTGTTGTTTCTAACTATCTGTTCTCTCTCACTCAGTCCCTCCCTCGCCTCCAGTGTGCTTGATGACTGGGTCATCTGTGCTGAACGGCAACGTGACACTGAGCTGTAAGTCCAGCTCGGGCAAACCCATCCCTCAGTACAAGTGGACCAAGAATGCCCCCATGTCAGAGGTCTTCTTTTCCCCCATGCAGAGTGAGTACTCCTTTATATCTGTACCAATAATGTTAGCCAATCACATTACCTCTCTTACTCAGTTAAGTTTAATCATAATATGAGTAGTCCCCATCAAAATGGATTGAATCCTTATTGAATATACACAGAGTAAAAAACATTAAACACCTTCCTAATATTGAGTTGCACCCCTATTTGCCACCAGAACAGCCTCAATTCGTCGGAGCATGGACTCTACAAGGTGTCTAAAGCGTTCCACAGGGATGCTGGCCCATGTTGACTCCAATGCTTCCCACAGTTGTGTCAAGTTGGCTGGATGTCCTTTGGGTGGTGGACCATTTTTGATAGACACAGGAAACGGTTGAGCATGAAAAATCCAGCAGCGTTGCAGTTCTTGACACACTCAAACCGGTGCGTCTGGCACCTACTACCATAACTTGTTCAAAGGCACTTCAATCTTTTGTCTTACCCATTCAGCCTCTGAATGGTACACATACACAATTCATGTTTCAATCGTCTCAATTGTCTCAGGTGACAACAATAAGGGATCATAGCTTTCACCTGGTCAGTATATGTCATGGAAAGAGTTCCTAATGTTTTGTACACTCAGTGTATGTACTGTACTGTATGATATAAGGATTACAAAGGATAGCTCACCTCCATCCATCGCCGATGTATAGCACTCAACCATGTGATGCAGAGTAACCACTACTAACCAGCACTGAAAACACCTGCCACTACTGTGAATTGGTGCAATATCATTTTAGTCAATGCAAGCTGTCATTGTCCTCTTCACAGCAGCTTTATATGGGTTATTGTAGTAAGGAGCCCTGCCTGTCACTAAGATAAGGAGCCCTGCCTGTCACTAAGATCACTAAGATACATTGATAGACTCTAAGTAATACCTAGCTTTTAAATAGCCATTGACATAAGATGGAGATGATTCCAAATGAATAACAAATATATAGTTCAGAGAGCCTATAATTATGATCTTTTTTTTTCCCACTAATTGGTCTTTTGACCAATCAGATCCGCTCCTTTGCCAATAGAAATATAATTGGGCTGACTGTGTAAACACAGCCATAGTATCTCCCATGTTTTTACTGGTAGATCTGTTCAGAAAACCCATTCAGGATGCATTCTCCCATATGGTGTTGTCTCTCCTAACCTTCTCCTCTGGAATGTATTGCCAGGGGTTCGCTTGTTAACTCTGAGTCGGGCTAAATGTTGAGGACAAATGTCATTTAAATCCAGTGATTTAGAAAGTTCTCAATGAATATGTACAGTTTTCATATATAAATAGGACATATGGAATGTCATTTACACAAACACAAGGCAGGTAAAGGTAGAGCACATCCTCCGATAATTCTTATTTAGATATCATTCAATAATTATTTACTTAAAAAAAAAAAAGGCATAGGTTAAGGCCTGATTACAGACTAGTACTAAAACACTTGAAGTAGGCATTCTAGAGTTAAGTCAACAAGTTACTATATCATTGTGTTTACTTGATAGCTACCTACACAAATAGCTAGCTAGAACAAAGTGTTAAGATTTAAAAAAAAAAAAAAAAATTTAATTGGCGATGGGATTACAGATCCTAATTTCTCTCTTTTTTTCACTCTGGTGACTGAGTTTTTTCTTTGAAATGCCACAACATGCATCACTTAATCCTCTTTAAAGAATGGGAAACGTTCACGACGTACACACTGCATGCTCATGTCAGACTTGCCGAGAGCGAGAGAAAAATATTAAATCAAGGTTTATTTTTCTTACTTTACATATGCCTTTTATATTGTATTATTTTGTGAAGATACAGTGGAAACAATTATTGTGAAAGCACCAGCTGTTTCTGAGCAACAATGAGGCTTACACTGATTGACCAAGTATTGGAATAGCTCCTCTTCTGATCTCTGATCCCCTTGCTTGTTCTATAGATTACCCAACAAATAATACACTTTATCTGTTTCACTGCCTTATTGACTCAATGTCCAGGACTGTGGGTTTGAATGCACCACCAAACACACACCGACAAACCTGCAAAATCTCTAGAACACTCTGATCCTCTGTATTTTTCTCTTTGACCTGGCACATGCTCTCTGTGACATTGAGCCTCCACCCATGTGTTCTACTGGCATTCTAAAGGACACAACTGTCGACTGAGCGTAAGGGCTTGGTATTATCAAACTCAAGTGATCATTTTGATTGTTTTGGTCCAGCAGTAGCAGTAGGCAAATTATTTTCTGCTACTGAAAAATTTGGCAAGTTTCAGTTGTTTATGGTAGTAACTTTGTCAGTGGTGGCACATTGCTTAGCCTAAATTGCCCGTATGGAACAAGAGATGTGATTTACAACACCATGTGACCTGATCCTACCTACTGTAGAAACATTGAAGTTGTTATTATAAAATTAGTCTTTGTTTTTATTTTATTATATTAAAAACCAAGCTTATGTAAATGATTATCTTTCGTAATGCTATACCAACCTAACTGAAAATGTAATCTTGCTTATTTAACATTTGACATGTCCATACATGGCTCGCACATGATGCAACACAATTTAGCCTAATGTAGCCTATGTAAGGTATTTTCTACTTATGAAAGTGCTGTGTAAGAATTCCATATTGAAGCCAATTACCTACTTACAATGTAGACTACATACATTTTTTACATATTTAGCAAAAAACTACATACATTTTTGTTATTGCTATTATGGCCTATTAGGTCACTGTTGGTTTCGGAAAAAAAGAACTATACTCCACAAATCACAATAGACTAAGACGAACATTCATGCCCTCCCACTGAATTGGAGTGCATGACAACACACAACGTCAAAGACCGTGCGTGACTTGAAGCCACCACATATTAGCTATTGATTGGTCAAGCCCTTGCCACACCTACAACTTCTTCATTCATCAAAAGCCAGACCTTTTACGACACCTCCAGGTATTTCATCCTGCCGTGAAAATGGCAACAATATTTTCTGACACACCCCATGAGCTATTTTAGTTTGTCAATACAGCGAGCTTCCCTCACATAATCAGCATGTCTCTCTCGCTTCATTCTAAGATGCTGTGTTTCTATTGTTCCTGGTCTCTACTTCTCTCCTGCCTCTGTCTCATCACTCTTTTCTTGCAAACTTTTGCAGCTATCAACACCTTACAACTCCCTTCTAAGGGCTAGGGGTTGATGTCTCTCTTCCCTAATCACTCTCTGCACCAGCCCTTCTTCTCTCAGTCACTATCTCTGCCACTTTTCTATCCTACATGACCACAGAATGGAGAGCCTGCCCCTCGCCCTTGCTTGTTCTAGGGTTCATGGGTAAGGGTTTCACACATACATCCTCAACCCATCACAACCCCCCTAGGACTCAGAAGCCTGTAGAGCCCCACAGCCTATATAATGTTAGATCTCGCCGGCTTGTAGTCCTAAAAAACGGAAATTAGTTACCTCTGGTTTGTTCAGCCATTCCTATAGGGGAATTAATGAGGAAGGAATGGGGTTTTGGGATAAATGCCAAAAATAAGGTCTGAGGTTAACACAGGCTTAGGAGATCTTATACCTTTTGTTCTATGATATATCAGTCAGTTAACATGACCTTTATTAATTATGAAGCCTTTATGTGCATTAGGTGCTTGTTTTGATTAAATAAGTACTTCAACATTCACAATAGTGGCATTAGCTGACAGCTGACAATGTTTATCTCATAGAACAAACTGTATAAAATATCCTGAGCCTGTGTTTACCACAGACCTTATTTTTTGACGTTTATCCAAAAACCCACCAAAAAACCCATTCATCCCTCCATAGGCATTGGCCAATGAGCCATGGCGGAGTTTGTGCCTACAAAAAGATGCTATTGCTCTCTATAATCTTGCTGGTGTCACCCCAACCCCCCCGTCCCCAGGTAAACTCCCCTGACCCACCACTGGACAGACACAGATATAAAGTTGAACCTTTAGAAGAATTGTATATGTTATTCATCCAAAGGTATGTCTTTATTAATCCTCACCAATGACTTTGCCTTGAATACATCTGCACATCTGCATTGCCCTTTATAAACTCAGTCGATCTGAGATTACATGTCTTTGACAAGGCTGGTTAGACTTGCGTGATATAAAATGTTTCCTTTAGTATGGATCAACTGATACGAGCCCTTGGCCCTTAGACATCTGGCCTGAAGATGAAACTACTTCATAACATAGCAACCACTATACTGTAGGTTAACCTCTTCATAACATGCTCAAATAACATAATATAAAAGTACGAAAGTCCACAGTAATCAATATGCTAATATAAAATAAATGGTAAATGACTGTAAAGGTAACAATGAAGTCAAGTAGTGAATGTAAAGGCTACATATCAAGGCCATAGAGAAAGAGAAAGCCTGGACTTTCGCACAATGGCTGTCATTGGTCCATTGCATCAAATGACACATTCAATACTATGATTGCAAGGTCCACTCTGCTGCGTTTGCTGAGATCATTGAGCTTTAATTTAATCCAGAATAAGTGTTTTGTTTTTGTCTTGTACGTAGACTAAGATTGTGTCTTAACATTCTGAATATGTATGAAACATGAAGGTGCACAAATACTGTGAGTTTGTTTGTGTGTTCTTGCGTTCTTAGATCTTTCCAGTAGACATGTTTGTGATAGTCACTTGCTACTGTAGTTAGTACTGTAGTTAGTTATTTCATGGTTTGATTTCAGTGTATTTTGATCAGTACAATACTTTCTTGGTATATAGAGATTGGTGATGTCTTTGGATCTTGATTGCAGTGCAATTTAGAAAATCTGCTAAATTTAAGAATGGGCGGATCTGTCGTTAATCTGTAGCAATTCTGTCTGGCTCCTCTGGGTTACTAATGTCAGGTGCCTATTATACACACCTATAGGCACGTCCATCCACAAATGATATCTTCTCCAAGAGGTTTTGTTTATTCTGAAATTTAAAGTATGAGTTGGCAGTAGCACCGTTGCTTTGCAGAGTTTGTGTGCTTTGCGTGCCTAATGATTTGCCCCCACCCTCCCAGAGAGAACAGCAGATGGTGCATGCTGAGGTTATCAAACAAGAATCCCAGCCAGCAGTTCATTCCTAGACTTTGGGACAGGGACAAACAGCTGTTTGTCACAATGAAAATTTAGGACAGAGGACATCATTCGCCATAGTTTATTTATAGGATTTTCTAGTCTGGTTATTAGTAAAGGTATTGACTTCATATTGTGAACTTTAGCTTCTCTGCTTGAGTTGAGCTGGTTGAGTCACTGGGTTGTTTTGATTCTCCATTTATGATATGCCTCAGAATATATGATGAAGATATATCTATTTGTTTTCCCCCTTGATCCTTTATATTGGTATATATGGGTAGAGGCCCCAGCCACCCAAGTCATAGATGGTTCTATCTGCCACTGCACAGCAAGCGGTACCGTTGCACCAAGTCTGGAACCAACAGGACCCTGAACAGCTTCTACCTCCAAGCCATAAGACTGCTAAATAGTTAGCCTATTTTGACTCATCACATTCTGCTGCTACTGCTTATTATCTATCCTGTTGCCTAGTCACTTTACCCCTACCCATATGTACATATCTATCTCAATTACCTCATACCCCTGCACATTGACTCAGTACTGGTACCCCAGTATATAAAGTTTAAAGTTAGCGTTACTCATTGTGTATTTATTCCTTGTGTTATCTTTATATTATTAATAAATTTTTCTCTCTGCATTGTTGGAAAGGGCCCGTAAGTAAGCATTTCACTGTTAGTCTACACCTGTTGTTTATGACGCATGTGACAAATAAAATGCTATTTAATTTGAAAACACAT
This sequence comes from Salvelinus alpinus, assembly GCF_045679555.1. Taxonomy (NCBI): domain Eukaryota; kingdom Metazoa; phylum Chordata; class Actinopteri; order Salmoniformes; family Salmonidae; genus Salvelinus; species Salvelinus alpinus. The sequence continues at coordinate 871,186 of NC_092107.1, forward strand.
CTGATGAAAATATTCTCTTGTGACGTTTCCAATCGGATTTTGAGGGGATTTGCTTGATAAGAGCTGCCCCACATGTTTATTATTCTCTAGTGCCCCCAGTGCTACATACTTACAATAGAGCATCCCCACGCCAGCTATGACAAGTGGACCACAGCAACTAGGATTATGTCAACTGATGAAGTCCAGCTGTGAAAAGCCACAGGTTCTGATTCATCATTGTTGAGACTCCTTGTCTGGTGTTTAACCATTTGCTAGTGAGGTCTCTCCATACAACCTCATTATTTATGCCCGGGACAGAAAGGAGTGATATCATCAAAGAGGATCTGTACTTGTATAAAGAAAACCAACAGCCCATCCCACTGGGCACACACTGGTTGAATCAACATTGTTTCCACGTGGAATAGACATTGAATTGACATCTGTGCCCAGTCGGATTTGACTCCCTAGGACCAGGATACCCCTCAATACTTATAGCTTCAGAACCAAGAGAATATTGTACTTAGAGTGTGTAGTCTAATTATGTTTGTATACATACTGTAGCTACCCTTGTGTTACCTAGTGTAACTGTCAACATTACTGTCGATGGAGATTGTGTATAACGTTCTGTGCACTGTACAGTACATGAATATGTTCTTGATGTAGAGCCAAGAGTGTGTAACACTGTCTTTCTCTTTCAGATGAGAGGCAAGGCACCCTCAGGCTGAGTAACCTCACTAAGAGCATGTCAGGGAAATATGTGTGCCGAGCTAGCAACACTGCCGGCTCTGACACTTGCTCTATCAACCTGGAGGTCTTCACCTGTATGTATAGGAAGTAAACACACATAATCTCATACTAGTATATACAGACTGCTCTTGTTTCCTGTTCTAATCCTCTCTGTGGTGTCCTCTTCCACAGCCTCTAATGCTGGAGCGATTGTTGCTGCTACTCTGGGGTCCATCGTGGCACTGGTAGCCATCATACTCTTCCTCATCTTCATACTGAGGAGGAGAGACCACGAAGAGGAGGAGCTAGCCAATGATATCAAGTGAGATTTTGTCATTGGAAAACAGGTACAGTTGTTAAACATCACAGGATGTACAACTACTAGTACTCCACCATGGACAGTGTTCTAATTCAGTTTCTGCAGGTTGGTGATTGGAGGATGTGTGTAGCATGTGATATGATCTTGGTTTGTGTTTTCTCATTGGCTGTCTATCCATTACAGGGAGGATGCCCAGGCACCCAAGCGTGTTTCCTGGGCAAAGAGCGGCACAGGCTCAGACATTCTCTCCAAAAATGGCACGCTGTCCTCCATAGCCACGAGCCCGCATCTACGAGACCCCCAGCAGCCCAACAACTTCCGCTACCCCTACCCCACTGCTCCGGCCTCTGACACAGGCTCTGTGCTCAACGCCTACCGCCTTCGGCCTGGAGAGCCCAACCCCCTGCAGGGCCTCCCAGGGTACATCAGTGGCACACCTCCACCCAGGCACACCAGACCCCTCTGTGTTGCAAACAACATTGATGCCACCTCTCCACACAGGCACAGTGAAAATTCGAACCACATCAGTGGGACTCTACCCCCTGGCCTTACCCGTCCCCTCAGCACTAGTATCATTGTTGACACCCCTCCCCATGGGTTCAGTCAACCCCCCAGTCCTAACCATGTTGGTGTCACCTCTCCACATGGGCACAGCAGACCCACTAGTTCTAACAACATTGGTACCCCCTCCCCATATGGGAACAGTCAACCCCCAAGTTCTAACAATATCGGTGCCCCCTCTCCACATGGGCACAGCAGACCACCAAGCTCGAACCACATTGGCGGTAGCGCTCCACACAGGCACAGTCGACCTCCCAGTTCCAAGCACAGTCGACCCCCCAGTTCTAACCACAGCCGACCTCCCAGCATCAGTAGCATACCTCACTATGGACACAGCAGAACCTCCAGTTCCAACGGTGCCCCACCCGGTCACATGGTCACAGACCCCGACAAGACTGAGAGGGCCCAGCCCCAGGTGCCACGCCCTCTCACCTCGCCAATCAGCTCCACCACCCTGGCCCGTATAGGTGCTGTGCCCGTCATGGTGCCCGCTCAGAGCCAGGCTGGATCACTGGTATAGCCCACTGGAGTGTCTCACGTTTTACTTTTGAACACAAACTGAAGCAAATGGATAAAGACTTCCTCAAAGGCTATAGAGAGAAGGATTTGCTACAAATTAAAATCACTTTTTTTATTGCAGTTGTTCAAAGTAGAATGAAGAACTCATGCTAAAGAAGACAAATGAGAAAATATGACACTTGTGGAATCTACACTATTCAAGTCTGCACAAGTTAAGACTTGTTTTATTATTTTTGTTTTCAAATGCCATGATCAGATTCTTTAAGGTTAAAACAAGGCCTATTCTCAAAAAAAATATTTGTGAACAAGTTGTTTGTGAATCCATATATTTGACAGTTTTGACCTAGTCGTGGCCAAAAGTTTTGAGAATGACACAAATATTAATTTCCACAAAGTTTGCTGCGTCAGTGTCTTTAGATATTTTTGTCAGATGTTACTATGGAATACTGCAGTATAATTACAAGCATTTCATAAGTGTCAAAGGCTTTTATTGACAATTACAGGAAGTTGATGCAAAGAGTCAATATGTGCAGTGTTGACCATTCTTTTTCAGGACCTCTGCAATCCGCCCTGGCATGCTGTCAATTAACTTCTGGGCCACATCCTGACTGATGGCAGCCTATTCTGCAATAATCAATGCTTGGAGTTTGTTTATAATTTGTGGGTTTTGTTTGTCCACCCGCCTCTTGAGGATTGACCAGAAGTTCTCAATGGGATTAAGGTCTGAGGAGTTTCCTGGCCATGGACCCAAAATATCGATGTTTTGTTCCCCGAGCAACTTAGTTATCACATTTGCCTTATGGCAAGGTGCTCCATCATGCTGGAAAAGGCATTGTTCGTCACCAAACTGTTCTTGGATGGTTGGGAGAAGTTGCTCTCGGAGGATGTGTTGGTACTATTCTTTATTCATGGCTGTGTTCTTAGGCAAAATTGTGAGTGAGCCCACTCCCTTGGCTGAGAAGCAACCCCACACATGAAGGGTCTCATGATGCTTTACTGTTGGCATGACACAGGACTGACGGTAGCGCTCACCTGGTCTTCTCCGGACAAGCTTTTTTTCCAGATGCCCCAAACAAACGGAAAGGGGATTCATTAGAGAAAATGACTTTACCCCAGTCCTCAGCAGTCCAATCCCTGTACCTTTTGCAGAATATCAGTCTGTCCCTGATGTTTTTCCTGGAAAGAAGTGGCTTCTTTGCTGCCCTTCTTGACACCAGGCTATCCTCCAAAAGTCTTCACCTCACTGTGCGTGCAGATTTAGAGGTCGACCGATTATGATTTTTCAACGCCGATACCGATTATTGGACGACCAAAAAAAGCCGATACCGATTAATCAGCCTATTTTATTTATTTGTAATAACAATTACAACAATACTGAATGAACACTTATTTTAACTTAATATAATACATCAATAAAATCAATTTATCCTCAAATAATGAAACATGTTCAATTTGGTTTAAATAATGCAAAAACAAAGTGTTGGAGAAGAAACTAAAAGTGCAATATGTGCTATGTAAGAAAGCTAACGTTTCAGTTCCTTGCTCAGAACATATGAAAGCTGGTGGTTCCTTTTAACATGAGTCTTCAATATTCCCAGGTAAGAAGTTTTAGGTTGTCGTTATTATAGGAATTATAGGACTATTTCCCTCTATACCATTTGTATTTCATTAACCTTTGACTATTGGATGTTCTTATAGGCACTTTAGTATTGCAAGTGTAACAGTATAGCTTCCGTCCCTCTCCTTGCTCCTCCCTGGGCTCGAACCAGCAACACAACGACAACAGCCACCATCGAAGCAGCGTTACCCATGCAGAGCAATGCCTAGTTAAATAAAGGTATAAAAAAATAATTATATATATTTTTTAATCGGCGCCCAAAAATACCGATTTACGATTGTTATGAAAACTTGAAATCGGCCCTAATTAATCGGCCATTCCGATTAATCGGTCGACCTCTAGTGCAGATGCACTCACACCTGCCTGCTGCTATTCCTGAGCAAGCTCTGTACTGGTGGTGCCCCGATCCCGCAGCTGAATCAACTGTAAGAGACGGTCCTGGCGCTTGCTGGACTTTCTTGGGCGCCCTGAAGCCTTCTTCACAACAATTGAACCGCTCTCCTTGAAGTTCTTGATGATCTGATAAATGGTTGATTTAGGTGCAATCTTACTGGCAGCAATACCATTGCCTGTGAAGCCCTTTTTGTGCTTCCTTGCAGGTAACCATGATTGACAGAGGAAGAACAATGATTCCAAGCACCACCCTCCAGTCTGTTATTCGAACTCAATCCGCATGAGTGATCTTCAGCCTTGTCCTCGTCAACACTCACACCTGCGTTAATGAGAGAATCACTGACATGTCAGGTGGTCCTTTTGTGGCAGGGCTGAAATGCAGTGGAAATGTTTTGGGGGGATTCAGTTCATTTGCATGGCAAAGAGGGACTTTGCTATTACAGTAATCCCTCGTTTATCGCGGGGGTTACGTTCCGAAAATGACCCGCGATAAGTGAAATCCGCGAAATAGAAAACTTTTTTTTTTTTTACAATTAGCAACTATTACATGTATACAAATACAGTGACTCACGTGTAGGCCGTTTCACTGCTCTTCAGACTGGGCCGCTGCATCCTGACTGCGCTCTGCAGTGTTCTCTTCTTCTGAAGCCCGCGGTGCAGGTGTGTTTGTTCGGGAGAAGAACATAGTGATAGGCAGCTGTTGTCGCTCTTTTTTCTTCTTTGCAAAAAGATCCTTGTACACCGACATGCCACCATCGATTACGTTGGAGAACTGTAATGAACGGCTCATCAAAGGGTCCCATTCCTCAGCTACTCGCTTAAGTTCAGTGGCCATTCGCACCATGGTTGCTAAGCGACCAAGCGTTAGTCCTTCCTTCCTTCCTGGCCAACTTAATGTAAATTTGCCAAGCTGTTTTATGTACGTACACATAACTGCACGAGACGACAAAATGATAGCACAATTCGTAGCATGTTTTGATACAAGAAGCGGGAGTGAGTTTTTAGCGAATCAGAATGCAGAGCACAATGCACCAAAAAAAAAAAAAAAATGCATTATGAAAATCCGCGAAATAGCGAATCCGCGATAAGTGAACCGCGAAGTGGCGAGGGATCACTGTAATTGCAATTCATCTGATCACTTTTCATAACATTCTGGAGTATATGCAAATTGGCATCATACAAACTCGGGCAGCAGAATTTGTGAAAATTAATATTTGTGTCACTCAACTTTTGGCCATGACTTTATATACACCAGTTACAACAATTGACGAGGGTTTGCCTGGAGAGAATGTGTGCTCATCATGTTGACACTAAGCACATTACTGCTCATAGAAATGTAAAGCATTCTTCTCAGGCCAACTGTTCATGTGGAGTTGTGATCACCCCAGTAGAACAGGCCATTTTATAGAATTTCATACTCATATGACTGGAAATGTTTAAAGACAGTGTCAACCCATACTTGTATCTAATAAGAACGACTTACAGAATATTTGTGGTTTTATGACATTTATGATGTACACAGAGAATATATCACTAATCTCAATTAGGTAGCTGGAACGTATAATTTGTCAATGACTGAGATCTGGGTTTTAAATATTCTTCCCTTAACGGCTAAAGGTCTAGTACAGTCAATCGTGAGTTCCTGTGTTTTGAGGTTGGAATACTGTGAAATTATAATGGCCATTTAGTGTAAGAGCTGTTTGAGAAATTGGTCATTGTTTTCAATAAAACATTTGCAACATTGTTATCCAGAAATTATTTGATAGAGATACAGCTGCATTGTACCTTTAAAACATGGTTCTTATAATGCAGTACCAAATATTTTATAAAACCTCAGTCATCCAACCCACCTAGATGATACATTTAATTGTGTTTTATGATTAAACTGAAACATGAAAACCAAACGTTGCCGCCATAACTGAATGTGCAGGAGAGGCTGTGATGTCATCGAACTAATCATCTGATATAGATAACCAAAAACCTTCACCCCAATACTGATCCACAAAATACGACATATCTAATATGGTTCCACTTCCATATCCCTCAATGAGCAGCTGTTATTCCACAAACAGGAAAGGACCTAATTATAGTTTTCCCCCTATAAAAGTGGGGTTCAAGACACTTGAGGGATACAGTCAAACAACAAGAAGCCTGCCGCCACACCATCCCTTCAAGACAGGAGAAAGTCCAGTTTTGGCCAGCCCATGGCATATTTATCCAGACTCTGACAGTAAACTTCTGGCAATTATCATCCGCATCACTTCATTTGTTCCTGAAAGAGAAAATATAAAAGGGTAAATCAGTAATTTGTCAATGCAACAGTGGCTAGTGATCACAAGTTTATAAAGATGTGTGTGCCATTAAAATACTGAACCATTACATTATAAAGCACAATTTCACAAGGACAGCTTTGTCATAGTAAGAGCGGTGTATACACACCCTCCAGTATCTGGTGTACTCTGATGTCCCGGACAAACTGCTGAACAGCGTAGTCTTTCAGGTAACCGTATCCACCATGCATCTGGAGTGCCTGGTTACAGATCTGTTGAGAGAGAGCAGAGATACCGATGTGTGTGAAAGATGTGCAGCTACAGCTGATAACTAGACTTCTACATCATTACCAGTGCGTAAAAGGAGACCACTTACTGTAAAACATTGAGTCTCCAACATGCACTGGTCCTTTTTAATGGTTGGGCATCGTTTCACAGTTTAGCAAAGAAACACTGGCCTACAATACGCTCTGGGTCCCAAAAAAAAGTGTCATTGTGCTGCAGTGGAATTCCACTGCACCTCTCTCTACCTTGCGTTGAATGACTGATCCCTACATGTCAAAACGCAAGTCTGCTGCAGTTGAAACAAATACACTTCCAGGCTAATAGCTAGCTAATGGAAGTTTTACAGTAAATACTCAAATAACACAGTATCCCTAAGAACCATTTTAAAGAGGAACAACGAATTGACTCACGTTGAAGCACTCGTCAGTGACAAAGAGTTTGGCCATGGAGCAGAGGGACACAGCGTCAGACCTGCCCTCCTGCAGTGCCAGGGCAGCCTCACGCACCAACAGACGCGACGCCACTAGCTTGGTGGCCATCTCTGCCAACTTAAACTGCAGGAACTACAAAAGGAACCCAGAGGGAAACCGTCAAACACAGTATCACTAAAGGTCTTTCCCAATTCAAAGCTGATGGAATGTTTACCTGGTTGCTTGAGAGGGTCTCTCCAAACTGCTTGCGTACTAACAGGTGATCTCTCGCTAGCTGTACACATGCATGGGCCGCCCCAAGAGAACAAGATGCTGCAGGCAGATAATGCACAGTAAGTTAATGTAGCAGACACCTGAGCCTTGGTTGTGTTTTCAAAACGTGAGAAGTAAATGGGTTAAGCAAAAAAACACACATATACATACACATATATATACAGTGGGGAGAACAAATATTTGATACACTGCCGATTTTGCAGGTTTTCCTACTTACAAAGCATGTAGAGGTCTGTAATTTTTATCATAGGTACACTTCAACTGTGTATATATATATATATATATATAAAATGCAAATTAATTACTTAAAAATCATACAATGTGATTTTCTGGATTTTTGTTTTAGATTCCGTCTCTCACAGTTGAAGTGTACCTATGATAAAAATTACAGACCTCTACATGCTTTGTCAGTAGGAAAACCTGCAAAATCGGCAGTGTATCAAATACTTGTTCTCCCCACTGTATATACACACACATACACATATATACATATATATATGTATATATACACACACATACATATGCCCATCAAATAACAAACCATTAAATAACCAACCAAAAAGGTAAAACTTTTGCCACCTCACCAATATTGATCCTGCCTCCATTCAGGCCTCTCATAGCGATGTTAAAGCCCTGTCCCTCCTGACCCAGCCGACTGGTCACTGGGACATGGCAGTCCTCTAAGATCACTGCTCTGGTTGGCTGAGAGTTCCATCCCACCTGTAGAGAGAGAGAACAGAGGCCTCCGTTGGAGAATCACTGCATCCCTCAGGGCTTCAACACAACTATGACTCAACTATGCCCCCTTGTGGGCATGGCTTCACTTAGACTTGTGGAAATGAACTATATACCATGTAAGTTTGTAGGCTCCTGCTTCACAGTTTATTAGACATAAGGATTGTATTAAAAATAACCAACTTAAGACTATCAACATCAATCAAATGCCAGCTACCTTCTTCTCCTTCTTGCCAAAGCTGAGTCCTGGAGTGTCTTTCTCCACCACCACACAGGAGATCCCCTTGGGACCTTTCCCTCCCGTCCGACACATTACTATGTACACGTCTGTGTCTCCTCCTCCACTGATGAAGGCCTGCAGCAGGACAAACACAGTGAGAGCGATACCTTCACTTTATATCACAATTTATTCTTTCATATCAGCTACAGTAAGGAGATGAATAAAAACAGTACCTTGGACCCATTGAGGACATAATGGTCTCCTTCCAACTTTGCAGTAGTGAGTAACGAAGCAGCATCACTGCCACTGCCTGAAACATGAACGGGAAATGAGATTTAAAAAGACAAAGGATAGCCACACTATACAGGTTCATGGTGTCAATGCATGACGCCATCACATAATAGAAAAATTAGGACAAAATACCAACCTGGCTCAGTCAGACAATAAGAGGCAAACTTGTCCATCGTACAAAGCTCAGGGCAGTACTTCTCCCTCTGTTCAGTGTTGCCGAAGGTGTCAATCATCCAGTTACACATGCTGCACAGAAATGAGCATCTATTAATGAACACCTGATACTTACTCCTGCTTTCAATTAATATCTAGTCAATTGTCTATATGTGATGTTTGGTGCATCTCTTGAGCAGACACTTGAGAGGTTGTGGTGATTGCTGGCATTTGCCACGCCTTACTTGTGAATGCTGAGGTAGGCTGTGGTGCTAACGCAGCCTGTCGATAAGGCCTCAAAGATGAGTGAGGTGTCCAGACGAGACAGGCCAGATCCCCCCACCTCCGGCTGTACATAGATTCCCCCAAACCCCAGCTGGGCAGCCTTACGCAAGGTCTCCACCGGGAAGATTTCCTGAACAATGAAAGTTGCTTTTTACGTTCATACAAATGCCCTCTCACAAAAAAAGGGGTTTAGTGATTGCAGAGGAGGCTGGTGGGAGGAGCTAATGGCTGGAATGGCATTCATGGATAGGAGTCAAACAGGTAGTTTCCATGTTTGATACTGTTCCATTTATTCCATTGACATGTATGTGTTGAAAGGGAATAGCTAAACAAGCTGCACTGCACAGTAATACCTTTTCATCCCACTCAGCCATGTGTGGAGACATTTCATTTGCTGCGAAGTCAAAGGCCATCTTCTGAAACTCTTTCTGTTCATCACTGAGGCCATGAGCAGCTGCAAGGAGGGAGTTACGAATAGAGTCATACAGGTGTAACAGTTGTTAAAGTACAGTGTTAATTTCACCAGGTTCAAATATTAATATTTTGTTTTGTTATTATGCATGCCTGCATCCTGGGACTAGGGGAGTGTGTACTTACATTTTGCCCTGCGTGCTCGTGCTCAAATCATTTTGATGCACTATGAGAGGTAGACACGCTTTTTCTGTCGTCTTCAGAAAAGTTTGATTATTTTAAGTACAAAGTCATACACAGTGTTTTGTTCATGAATAATGTTGTATATTTAGAGGTTACTCATAAGTGGATGGTATTTTTAAGATGCACTTGTAACTGTAGTTTTTAGAATGATATTAACATTCTGAATTCAACATGTGGTTAATAGCTAGCTAAGGTATTAGCAGGCTATTTATTGTATGTGTGAACGATGGCTAGCTCTTCAAATGATCCCAGTCCCTTGTATTGTGCATCTGTTGTAATAAGAGGCTACGATTCGCAGAACATATGTGCTTTACAAATGTTTTATTTTCTTTTGGATGCAGATGCAGGATGCAAATAGTGAATTCTGCTTAATTAAAACAACCTGATCTCCAAAGTCCACGTCTAGTCTCAATCAACCACACACAACGCAGAGTTATAGCGGTGCAGTACAGGGCACATATTGCATAAAACCTAGCAGTGTTAAGAATAGAGTCACGCAGGGCACATACCGCATAAAGCCTAGCGGTGTTAGACAATGGTAGTATTGTAGAGTACGGCATAATTACCAGAATCATTTTAAACACTTTTATATGAAGATAAATAGTTGAAACAACCATTGAACATGACACACACATCACACGTGCCCTTCTACTTTAGCTGCAAAATAATGATTGACCACCAGAGGTTGTTACATAGCTAGTTGGGTAGTACAGTATAACGTTACCAACAGAGGTCAATATGACTAAGTAGTACATAAGTAGCAATGCATTTCTGGAAAATGCACACTTAGCAATGAAAAAGACACTTTATGCAGTAATTTACCTACTAGTCAGCTAACTAGTTTAGCGAGCAATTCTGCTCATAACCAACTAACTCATGTTAACGCGTCAGATGACTAGCAGTGCAAGTCCGCATTACTCTACCAACGATTTGAAACCCAAAATGCTCATGGAACTTACGGTCAACGCATGACGCTATTCCTCGTCTCTTTTCGCTGTTCGATATTAAACGACATCTTCTGCCAATGCATAAACTCAGTCTGGCAACTCTAGAGAACGTTCCAACGGCCGCCATGTTGGTCACTGGTTATATCACGCTGCTGCTGTAGGGAAATGTAGTTCCGTTACATAAGATACGTGTAGTTCTTAGATTGTGCAGGTTCAGGTTAGTTTTCTTCGATCCTTTTTCAGGAAAAGGCACATTTTTCTCATAATTTCATTAACCACCGAAATATACCCTAAGGTCAATTGCTTGCTTAAACCATAGACATTAAGGAGGCCTAAACAGAGAAATCAAACCTAAGTGAACTGTTTCTACATCACGTGCCTTTGACACACGTCACTAGCGCGGGAGTTATTCATTATTCAGCGTCCTTCTTTTTGCAGTGTTCAGAGTTTAATGACGTTCGCATCTTTATAACATACAAGTAAGTAACAATGTAATCCTTTGCATAGTTATCTGATTTAATGAAACACGTTCTTTATTTGCTTTAAATCAAATGTCACCTACTGTCACGTACACAGAATGGTTAGGCATCATTGGAATTGGACTTTGAGGTTCAATTTCTTCCAAGCCAACCACTATTTCGTCATCTCTCAGACATGACAGGTACAACGAGAACTCGTGGAAGAACACTACAATCCAGTAAGTAAAAGCATTCACATTTCTGTACAATACATGACATGCAATTGCATGGTTTTTCAACGTCCCTGAAACTGTTTCACAATCACTTTACTACCACTATGATTTGACTTTCAAATGGCTATTAATAAGTGAATGTATTTTATGTACTCTAAACCAGTCAACGACGAAGAGACAAATTGTGCCCGCAGTGAGGATTCCCTATTGGAGATTGGTCAGGCAGTCGGGGGGAAGAGGAAAGGCTCAGGGAAGACTTGAAAACAGGACTTCAAAGGAAGAAAAATCACCTGAATGACAATTGGAACGCTCCAACAGGAATCTGTTCCCAAAACTTCATAAATAACAAGGTTGTCAACAAACAAGCATACAAAGTTGTATAGCGGCAGAATAAGATACCGGGTAGGGAGTGGGCTATTTCATTAAGTTTTTCACTCACCATGTTTATTCTGAAAAATGTCTGTGCTCACTCTGGTAGGCTATGGACAAACATTAAGAATAAGCTACGTGGTGAGTTGATGTCTATTCAGCAGCTAGTTAGCAAGGTGAATTGATCTAATTTGTATGCGTTGTTTTTGGCAACCTTGTACTTTACAAAGTTTTTGGCACAGATTCCTGTTGGAACGTTCCAATTATACCCACCCCCACAGTACTGTCACAGAGCCAGAGAGATGCTTTGAAAATGGCATAAATGTCAAGATATTCTGTTCTCCTTAATAATAGGATGGTGTCATCTATGGCTATTCCATGTCAGGTTTTGTGGTTAATGTGTCCACCCTTAGATTGGAAGGTTGGGGGTTCAATCCCCAGTCAAGTTATACCAAAGACTCAAATGAGACCTGATGGATCTGCTTGGCTTTCAGCACTAAGGAAATGGATTGGGGGTAAGGCCCTGCGGCAGACTAGCATCCTGTCTAGGGGGTATACTTTTACATCAAGCTGCCTAACGATATACAGAAACAGGAGATAGGCTCTTGCCCTATGGGTCGTTATGGCTTGTTAAGGCTTACTTACTTTTACTATGCCAGTTTGGGATCAAGGATTTGAAGATTCTTCAACCAAACTGGGTGTTGGGATGTTGTTTGGAACTACCGGGCCTGTAACTTAATGCGAGACATGAAAGCGGGGCAGCAAGTATTCTTCTAGCACAGTAACTGCAAGGAGCCTGGAATATCTGGAGTTATGAAGGTGAGCCTCTACCTGTTCCTATTTCTGTTGGTTGTATTTCAGGTATGGTGCCTCTCACCTGCTTTCTCTTTTCCAGATTGTAAAGGAGTCCTATGTGGACCACAGTCAGTTTGACAAGAAAGATGTCCATTACGACACCTTCAGCAAGGCAGACAACCCCAGATGGAGTATGGTATGAATGATTTCATGTTTACATTTGTTTGTGTTCCAAATGGCTTGAGATCAAGATACATCACTGATATGTAACAGGCTTTAAAAAAAATCACAATCCAATTTAGTCTGTACTAGTACTCTGCTGGCTTGTTTAATGTTTGACTGCTAGGTTGGTGTCCAGTTTGAGAGGATGTTGAAGTACTTTATTCCTCTGTCTGAGTTGAAGAAGACCCACCTGCAGCACAAGGCGGGCCCCTGAATGGCATGGCTCTCTTCACCAGGGCCAGGCTGTCTGTCCAGCCCCTCACCAGTGGTATGTGGAGATCAGTGACACTAAGTAATATGGTTGTCAAATCTCCACATCATATTTTACAAAGCTTTTGTCTAAGTAAAATCATATATTTAAAGAAATTCAAATGAGTTTGGAGGACAAAGACCCACTGAAGATTTGGACAAGATGATGATGATGATGATGCTGCTGCTGATGCTAATATGATGTTTACTGTCTATTGAACCATTGTGCTTGTATTGAATGAAAATTGGCTCAAGGTTTCTGTTTGTCAGACACCCTGGATGGAGTTTATTTCTAATATAATATGTTTATATTAAGACAGTTCATGTGTTTGCCCTCACTATCTATAAAGGAGATAATTTCAGTCTAAACATGCAACATTTTCATTTCCAAGGTAATCGATCATTCCATCAGTCCATTGAAATATTTATCAGGTGCAAGCAACTTATTTCTATAGCAAAACAAGTCTGTGGATAACAATGCATATGGCATCAATTTATTTCAGTTTTGGGGAAGGGGCTATAATTAGTAATTTGCAGAGCACAAAAAAATACAGGAAAATTTTAGGCTAAAAGAAGTGTTAAACGTATTGAGGCAACAGGATTTAATTCGCTAGATACACTTAGGCACGACATTTCAAGTCTAACGTGGACGATACAGAAGACTTCTTAATATCAGACCTCAAATACAAGCACTTAAAATCCCTGCCTAACAGTATTGGAATGCTTAGGTAAAGCATGTGAATTTAATGGTCATATTGTGACCGTCTGTATGCTATTCACTGTACATGATGGTATAAGAGGGTGAGAGTTCTATAGCTCTTATTTGCAGGACTTTAAAATGAATGGGTTAGTAATACTTTATCTAGCCCTCTCACTCAAAGAAATTGGATGACACTTCCAATGCAGTAGAAACCTTCCATTGATCTCACTGCAATCATTACACAAGGACTGAGAGGAGAATGTGTATGTGGAGAAGCAACGGACATATCTGTGCAAAGATACAATTTCAGATTTCATTATGACAGACCACATTAAAATGTCAGGAATGCATTTGACTGGGTATGGAATGTTTTCAAAATGCATCGCTGTTACTCATGACTAACTCCCTATGACAATAGTGTTGTATACAGAGTTAGAATCCATTCATATAAAGCTAAAGCTAGAAATATATTTTGTGACAAAGAAAGTTGATAAATTGATGACAGATAACAGGGTATAATATTCAATTTCTAGGGTATCACGCACAGGGGGAGATCTAAAGTGGCCGGCTTTACTTTCACCGGATATGTGTGTTGATGGAGTTGACCTGCAGCGGAATTTTAGGCCCCTGTAATGCCTCATGCAGGCTTCTTTTTCATTGTTCAGGTGTTTACCTCTAGACTTCCCTTCATCCTTCCTTTATTCAGCAGCCCTAATAAACAGAGGGCTACTTTATCAGTGATCATGTGAGCTGACAGGTGACCCCACTACTTTTCCACAGACACTGCCAGTCTTCTGTGAGGAGAATGAGTGGAGGCAGCTTTAGGCGCTGTCCTCCCTCGCCGCCTTCTCCAGAGCACTCTCTGAGCTGACTGAGCCCTCGAACCGCTGGGCTCCGATGGTGGCCTGGCTCGACATGCTCTTCCTCACCACATCCCCTTTCCTCCACAGTGTGATTTCCTGATTGAGAAGGAAGTGGTCATGAACTCATTGTCTTAATCACTAAAGCATTTCCATAGGGACACATTTACTGCTAGGTAGGAATGCAATATATAATGTGCATCACAGTGAACAATGGATACACCATGTTGAACCTGACACCTGATAAATTCCCTCTATAAGGACACACAATTTCATCTGGGATCACTGCTAACAGTTACCCATCAGAAGCCACTGTTCTATACCTGCTGTTTGAAGTAGCGTCTCTCCTCCTCATCAATCAGCACCAGATTAAGGTAGTAACGCACAGAGAACTTCTTATTGATATCTCGCATGGTAGGGGTCATCTCATAGCCAGCCAGAAACAACCGGATTGGAATTGACTCTCCTTAAACATAATTAAAACACCCAGTTAGACCTGATAGGTAGTTTGAGTATTGCAATTTTCAAAAGCATACAATCTTCACTATATCCTTTACCTCGGACAGGAGCTCCATCCATGATCTCATATTTGGCGATGGTGTCATTTTCATGGTATACACTAGGACCGGTGCCAGTTGTCTCCCTTTTGATGATGTCAATCTCCATGTGCTTAATTTTAATCCGCACCAGCAGGAAGTAGATCTTACCCACAATGACGTCTTTCAGGTGGTACCTGTGAAAGACAGGAAGGATTGTCACAGGACTGCTCTGCCGCAAAGACAAATAGTCAAAGGTTCTAAGCTACAATGATTTCTGCATGTTCCTGTGACTAGGAGAGGTGGCATTTTGTTATTTTGTAAATTTACCCAAAAAATTGAGGTGACAGGGTACTGAAAAAATGTATCTCTTTCAGCCTTACTTGGATTTGTTGTACTCAAACTCAATGTGGAGACAGTCTTCGATCCCAACTTCCATTTTTATTGACGAGTTGAGCTCTGGGTAAGTACTGAGTGTGTGCACCACAATATCCATCTCTTTACTGATGTCATTCAGTCTCCTGCTCACCGTAGCGCGCAGAAAATACCTGCAAGTACAACCAACAAACACTGAGCAAACCTGCTGTAATCTCAACAGATGTCATCCAACAACATATCTCATTGCCCCCATTATCATAACCACTAATCATGATTTGTGTGTGTAATGCAAGACATTGAGCATATGAAGCACACACACATTACTCTTGCTGAGGATGTAGTGCTAGGCACATGACTGACGGGTCAAAGGGGATCTCGGGTTAAAAAGTGAGCCATAAAGTAATAGTTATTTTGGCAGAGAATGTTCAGGCTGAATGTTTCCTTACCGTAGCTTCACATTCTGGCCTGTGTATGACTCATAGGGCTTCTCAACATGGGTGAACTCAAAGTCGAAGGTCTGTGACTGAGTAAGCTCACCAGGCCTTGCCAGATCTTTCACCAGGGAGACAAACTCATGATGGTTTCCTCTGTCATAGTACAGCTCTGTGAAGGAAGGACAGGTATACACTTCAGACATTCAAAGACATCGCAAAATAATCACTCTCATAGAAGAATGCATCTAGGCCTATTGGCACATTCGACACAACTGTTGTTAACTAAAAAGTACAACATAAAGCGACATTGCATTTATTATGATTCATTTGGAATAGATATCACTGCATTAAACTAAGAACACTCACCAATCTGGCCTACAAATTCGATTTTGATGCCTTGATGTTCCAGTCTTTTCCCAGGGTTCTTCAGTGTAACGTTGACCTTTCCTGCCACAGTCTCCCCATCATAAAATAAGAAATATTTGTCCTTCTTCCCATCTTCAGTCTTATGTTCAGCCTTCTTTCTCGTCTCAGCATCAGTCAGAACTACATCAATTTCTGCACTTTGGCCAAAACTGAAGAAACTCATGCTTGTTATTTTCTGGCCCGTTTTATGAACAAGGTTAAGATTGATCGGGTCTGAACAGAACCTTTAAGACCAATTTAGGTGACACTTTCAGTGACCTATTTCTTACTGAAGTAAATTCTGTCGTTCATTCGAAATGACGGAAAGTGCAAAAACACCGACTTGTTTGTTACCAGCAATGATCACAGAACGTAGTAATTCTGCTTATAGTCAGCACATGCAGATGGGAGGTCTGGACAAATATGCAAATGTTATCGTTATTTTACCTTTATATTTCTTCTCAAATTCAATTGAATTCAATTACACACAGCACCATGTCTTCATATCCCTTTCGATGAAATAGCCTAAATACTACAAAACATGTCGCATGGTGATATCCACAAACACTGAAGAATGTTGCGTTTCCCTCGAACTCAAGATGTATCCGTCATTCAGACACCGATTAACAATGTAGTGAGTCTTGATTGTTTCCTTTAGAACGTTATTCACGTTAAATTGTATATTTCCTGAAAAAGCATAATATTGCAAGCGATCATTTCCTGTGTTGTTGCACTTCCGGGGTTGTCTGGTTGACTGCATTATTTTTCAAAATAAAAGTTAAACTCTTCTGTAGTCATTTGCAAAACAAAAGTCTCAACAATACAATAAATACAGTTACTAATGTTATTTGTGTCTTTATTGACAAAATGAAGTAAGCATAACAGTATCCATTACTTGCACTACAACGAACATTTTACATTTTTCAACAGTTCCTGAGTAGTGTTATTTAACAAAATAACCATGTTTCAAAAAGTCATTTTTAACAATTTCAATTTGAAACATTGTTTCATACTTATATATTGTTACTGATAAACATGTATGTGTAGACATTTGTTTCTAAAAAAGTTGTATTGCCTGTATATCCATTAATATTGTATATTGTGTTCATAAAGAAAATACAGTTAATTGTGAGTCAAAACTGGACAATATGTCCAATATTCATAAAGTACGTAATTAGTAAGCAAAGAAGGTCACTTATACAGACACGGCACTCTGAAAAAAATCATAATTACTTGATATAATCATAATAATACATCTTAGCAGCATTATTATGGGATTATACTGTATAACTGTCATATGTTTCTTTGTTATTCTGAACGCAGAGAATAAAGTCAGTTGGCTTTTAAGCACAACAGACAGTTTCATTGTGCCCCTTGGCTCTGCATGTAAAATATTTCATCAGCTTTTTAAACATGCCCCACTCATTATCTGTATGTATGTATGTACAGTTGAAGTTGAAAGTGTACATACACCTTAGCCAAATACATTTAAACTCAGTTTTTCACAATTCCTGACATTTAATCCTAGTAAAAAATACCCTGTTTTAGGTCAGTTAGATCACCACTTTATTTTAAGAATGTGAAATGCCAGAATAATAGTAGAGAATGATTTATTTCAGATTTTATTTCTTACATCACATTCCCAGTGGGTCAGAAGTTTACATACACTCAATTAGTATTTGGTAGCATTGCCTTTAAATTGTTTAACCTGGGTCAAACGTTTCAATAGCCTTCCACAAGCTTCCCACAATATGTTGGGTGAATTTTGGCCCATTCCTCCTGACAGAGGTGGTGTAACTGAGTCAGGTTTGTAGGCCTCCTTGCTCGCACACGCTTTTTCAGTTCTGCCCACAATTTATCTATAGGATTGAGGTCAGGGCTTTGTGATGGCCACTCCAATACCTTGACTTTGTTGTCCTTAAGCAATTTTGCCACAACTTTGGAAGTGTGCTTGGGGTCAATGTCCATTTGGAAGACCCATTTGCGACTAAGCTTTAACTTCCTGACTGATATCTTGAGATGTTGCTTCAATATATCCACATAATTTTCCTACCTCATGATGTCATCTATTTTGTGAAGTGCACCAGTCCCTCCTGCAGCAAAGCACCCACAACATGATGCTGCCACCCCTGTGCTTCACGGTTGGAATGGTGCTCTTCGGCTTGCAAGCCTCCCCCTTTTTCCTCCAAACATAACGATGGTCATTATGGCCAAACAGTTCTATTTTTGTTTCATCAGACCAGAGGACTTTTCTACAAAAAGTACGATCTTTGTCCCCATGTGCAGTTGCAAAACTTAGTCTGGCTTTTTTAATGGCGGTTTTGGAGAAGTTGCTTCTTCCTTGCTGAGCGGCCTTTCAGGTTATGTCGATATAGGACTCACTTTACTGTGGATATAGATACTTTTGTACCCTGTTTTTTATTTTTTATTTTACCTTTATTTTACTAGGCAAGTCAGTTAAGAACAAATTCTTATTTTCAATGACGGCCTAGGAACAGTGGGTTAACTGCCTGTTCAGGGGCAGAACGACAGATTTGTACCTTGTCAGCTCGGGGATTTGAACTTGCAACCTTTCGGTTACTAGTCCAACGCTCTAACCACTAGGCTACCCT
Source organism: Salvelinus alpinus (assembly GCF_045679555.1). Lineage (NCBI taxonomy): Eukaryota > Metazoa > Chordata > Actinopteri > Salmoniformes > Salmonidae > Salvelinus > Salvelinus alpinus. The sequence goes on from NC_092107.1 coordinate 890,096, forward strand.
GCCGTTTCCTCCAGCATCTTCACAAGGTCCTTTGCTGTTGTTCTGGGATTGATTTGCACTTTTCGCACCAAAGTACGTTCATCTCTTGGAGACAGAACATGTCTCCTTCCTTAGCGGTATGACGGCTGCGTGGTCCCATGGTGTTTATACTTGCGTACTATTGTTTGTACAGATGGTTCATCCTCTCAAGGATGAAACAGACTAGTGGAAGTCTACAAACATTTTTCTGAGGTCTTGGCTGATTGCTTTTGATTTTCCCATGATGTCAAGCAAAGAGGCACTGAGTTTGAAGGTAGGCCTTGAAATACATCCACAGGTACACATCCAATTGACTCAAATGATGTCAATTAGCCGATCAGAAGCTTCTAAAGCCATGACAACAATTTATGGAATTTTCCAAGCTGTTCAAAGGCACAGTCAACTTAGTGTATGAAAACTTCTGACCCATTGGAATTGTGATACAGTGAATTATAAGTGTAATAATCTGTCTGTAAACAATTGTTGGAAAAATGACTTGTGTCATGCACAAAGTAGATGTCCTAACTGACCAAAACTACAGTTTTTTAACAAGACATTTGTGGAGTGGTTGAAATACGAGTTTTAATGACTCCAACCTAAGTGTATGTAAACTTCCGACTTCAACTGTATGTATGTATGTATGTATGTATGTATGTATGTATGTATGTATGTATGTATGTATGTATGTATGTATGTATGTATGCAGGTATGTATGTATATATGTATGTATGTATGTATGTCTGTACGTACATATACATTACCAGTCGAAAGTTTGGACACTTACTCATTACAGGGTTTTTCTTTATTTTTGCTATTTTCTACATTGTAGAATAATAGTGAAGACATCAAAAATAAGAAATAACACATATGGAATCATGTAGTAACCCAAAAGGTGTTCAACAAATCAAAATATATTTTATATTTGAGATTCTTCAAAGTAGCCACCCTTTGCCTTGATGGCAGCTTTGAAAACTCTTGGCATTCTCTCAACCAGCTTCATGAGGTAGTCACCTAGAATGCATTTCAATGAACAGGTGTGCCTTGTTAAAAGTTAATTTGTGGAATTTCTTTCCTTCTTAATGTATTTGAGCCAATCAGTTGTGTTGTGACACGGTAGGTATACAGAAGACAGCCCTATTTGGTAATAGACCAAGTCCATATTATGGCAAGAACAGCTCAAATAAGCAAAGAGAGAGAAACGACAGTCCATCATTACTTTAAGACATGAAGGTCAGTCAACACGGAACATTTGAAGAACTTCGAAAGTTTCTTCAAGTGCAGTCGCAAAAACCATCAAGTGCTATGATGAAACTGTCTCTCATGAGGACCGCCACAGGAAAGGAAGACCCAGAGTTACCTCTGCTACAGAGGATAAGTTCATTAGAGTTACCAGACTCAGAAATTGCAGCCCAAATAAATGCTTCACAGAGTTCAAGTAACAGACACGTCTCAACATCAACTGTTCAGAGGAGACTGCGTGAATCAGGCCTTCTTGGTCGAATTGCTGCAAAGAAACCACTACTAAAAGACACCAATAATAAGAAGAGACTTGCTTGAGCCAAGAAACATAAGCAATGGACATTAGACCGGTGGAAATCTGTCCTTTGGTCTGATGGGTCCAAATTTTAGATATTTGATTCCAACCGCCATGTCTTTGTGAGACACAGAGTAGGTGAACGGATGATCTCAGCATGTGTAGTTCCCACCGTGAAACATGGAGGTGTGATGGTGCTTTGCTGGTGACACCGTTAGGGATTTAGAATTCAAGGCACACTTAACCAGCATGGCTACCACAGCATTCTGCAGCGATAAACCTTCCCATCTGGTTTGCGCATAGTCCCACTATCATTTGTTTTTCAACAGGACAATGACCCAACACACCTCCAGGCTGTGTAAGGGCTATTTGATCAAGAAGGAAAGTGATGGAGTGCTGCATCAGATGACCTGGCCTCCATTAATCACCCGACCTCAACCCTATTGAGATGGTTTGGGATGAGATGGACCGCAAAGTGGAAAAGCAGCAAGTGCTCAGTATATGTGGGAACTCCTTCAAGACTGTTGGAAAAGCATTCCAGGTGAAGCTGGTTGAGAGAATGCCAAGCGTGTGCAAAGCTGTCATCAAGGCAAAGGTGGCTACTTTGAAGAATCTAAAATATATTTTGATTTGTTCAACACTTTTTTGGTTACTACATGATTCCATATGTGTTATTTAATAGTTTTGATGACTTCACTGTTACTCTACATTGTAGAAAATAGTAAAAATAAAGAAAAACACTTCAATGAGTAGGTGTGTCCAAACTGGTACTACATACATACATATATAAATACATACATACATACATACATACATACATACATACATACATGCATGCATACAACTGTTCAAAAGTTTGAGGTCACTTAGAAATGTTATTGTTTTTGAAAGAATGCACTTTTTTTTGTCCATTAAAATAACATAAAATTGATCAGAAATACAGTGTAGACATTGTTCATGTTGTAAATGACTATTGTAGCTGGAAACGGCAGATTTTTTAAAGGAATATCTACATAGGCGTACAGAGGCCCATTATCAGCAACCATCACTCCTGTGTTCCAATGGCACGTTGTGTTAGCTAATCCAAGTTTATCATTTTAAAAGGCTAATTGATCATTACAAAACTATTTTGCAATTATGTTAGCACAGCTGAAAACTGTTGTTCTGATTAAAGAAGCAATAAAACTGGACTTCTTTAGACGAGTTGAGCATCTGGAGCATCAGCATTTGTGGGTCAAATTATAGGCTCAAATTGGCCAGAAACGAAGACCTTTCTTCTGAAACTCATCAGTCTATTGTTGTTCTGAGAAATGAAGGCTATTCCATGCGAGAAATTGCCAAAAAACTGAAGATCTCGTACAACGCTGTGAACTACTCCCTTCACAGAACAGCGCAAGCTGGCTCTAACCAGAATATAAAGAGGAGTGGGAGGCCCCGGTGCACAACTGAGCAAGAGGACAAGTACATTAAAGTGTCTAGTATGAGAAACAGATGCCTCACAAGTCCTCAACTGGCAGCATCATTAAATAGTACGCGCAAAACACCAGTCTCAACGTCAACAGTGATGAGGCGACTCCGGGATGCTGGCCTTCTAGGCTGATTTGCAAAGAAAAAGCAATATCTCAGACTGGCCAATAAAAATAAAAGATTAAGATGGGCAAAAGAACACAGACACTGGACAGTGTCCAGAATGCCAGCATCCCAGAGTCGCCTCTTCACTGTTGAGTCCGGTGTTTTGCGGGTACTATTTAATGAAGCTGCCAGTTGAGGACTTGTGAGGCGTCTGTTTCTCAAACTAGACACTCTAATGTACTTGTCCTCTTGCTCAGTTGTGCACCGGGGCCTCCCACTCCTCTTTATATTCTGGTTAGAGCTAGTTTGCGCTGTTCTGTGAAGGGAGTAGTACACAGCGTTGCATGAGATCTTCAGTTCCTTGGCAATTTCTCGCATGGAATAGCCTTCATTTTTCAGAACAAGAATAGACTGACAAGTTTCAGAAGAAAGTACTTTGTTTCTGGCCATTTTGTTCCTGTAATCGAACCCACAAATAATGATGCTCCAGATACTCAACTAGTCTAAAGAAGGCCAGTTTTATCGCTTCTTTAATCAGAACAACAGTTTTCAGCTGTGCTAACATAATTGTAAAAGGGTTTTCTAATGATCAATTAGCCTTTTAAAATTATAAACTTGGATTAGCTAACACAACGTGCCATTGGACCACAGGATGGTTAATGATAATGGGCCTTTGTACGCCTATGTAGATATTCCATAAAAAATCTGCCGTTTCCAGCTACAATAGTCATTTACAACATGAACAATGTCTACACTGTATTTCTGATCAATTTGATGTTATTTTAATGGACAAAAAAATTGCATTTCTTTCAAAAACAAGGACATTTCTGTGACTCCAAACTTTTGAACGGTAGTGTATATATAAAACTATTGACACAACCTACCTTCATATTAACATAAACTAGTCCAGCTTGCATTCAGAGGTTATGAAATACTGTTTTTTTAAAACAGGTTTGTTGTACTTTGTAGAAATTTTAGGAAGTAAAAAACCTTGTTTGTCTAAAAACAGTATGGGGGAATGTTCCAGCATCAGTTAAGATGAACATGCTGGTGGAAGTTCAAAAGTCACAGCTTTAAAAAAAAATCGTACTGTAATTGTAGTTACAGTAATGACTGAGGACAAAACATATTTGTGCTACAAAAAAAAGTAAACAGTGTACTAACAGGGACATGACGTTACAGTTGCCTATCAGAAAGCAAGATTGAAATAATGATTGATCTTTTTCATTATGATAACTTTGGCAAGCTTGTAGGTTCATGTGCAATGTTACAGCTCAAATTTCTCACACGAAGCCCCATTATGGGATTTGGCACGCTTTTGACTTCAGTGGGTCTCCTCTTCAGAGTGTCTTCTTTTCAGTGTGTCTCCTCTTCAGTGTCTCCTCTTCCCCTTCAGTGTGTCTCTGCTTCCTCTTCAGTGTGTCTCCTCTATCTCAGATGTCAAATGATAAATGATGATTTGTGACGGAAGTGACCCTGATGGAAATATAAATTATCAAAAAAAGACATCCATCTGCAGTTGATAATTCTTTTCGTTTGTCATTTTTAATAATACATTGTGATTACACTTTAGCTCAATAATAATAATAATAATAATAATATAGAAAACACAATTAAGTTAATTTTATTCACCTCATCTGCTTCGGCATAGTCAACGCCATCATCCTGCGCTGGAAGTTTGTAGCTAAAACACACAATAAATCCTTAATTTCCACACAAAGATGTACTAAGCAAATCACTTCACATAATATGTCACTATTAAACTGGTCCATTTAGCTTTAAAAGCCCTGTACAGAACAATGGATGTCGATTAAGGCAGCCCCCCCGCACCTCTCTGATTCAGAGGGTTTGGGTTAAATGCGGATGACACATTTCAATTGCATGCATTCTGTTGCACAACTGACTAGGTATACCCCTTTCCCTTTCAACCTATATCGTACTTTTTGGGTTAATTTTTACATTTCATTTTTAATCAAATGTTCTATTATTATCTATATTACTATTATTTTCACTGCATTGTTGGAAAGAGCTCTCAAGGTAAGAATTTCACTGTACTGTTTTACACCTGTTGTATCCTGTGCACGTGGCAAATAAACTTTGAAACTTGAAACTAAAGGTCGACCGATTAGGATTTTTCAATGCCGATACCGATTATTGGAGGACCAAAAAAAGCCGATACCGATTAATCGGACGATTTATGTATATATATATAATGACAATTACAACAATGATGACAAATACAACAATACTGAATGAACAATGAACACTTTTATTTGAACTTAATAGAATACACAAATAAAATCTATTTAGTCTCAAATAAATAATGAAACATGTTCAATTTGGTTTAAATAATGCAAAAACACAGTGTTGGAGAAGAAAGTAAAAGTGCAATATGTGCCATGTAAAAAAGCTAACATTTAAGTTCCTTGCTCAGAACATGAGAACATATGAAAGCTGGGTGTTCAATATTCCCAGTTCTTCAATATTCCCAGTTCAGAAGTTTTAGGTTGTAGTTATTATAGGAATTATGACGCGTCGACTATTTCTCTCTCTACCATTTGTATTTCATATACCTTTGACTATTGGATGTTCTTATAGGCACTTTAGTATTGCCAGCCTAACCTCGGGAGTTGATAAGCTTGAAGTCAAACAGCGCTGCGCTTCAAGCATTGCTAAGAGCTGCTGGCAAACGCAGTAAAGTGATGTTTGAATGAATGCTTACGAGCCTGCTGCTGCCTACCACCGCTCAGTCAGACTGCTCTATCAAATATCAAATCAGACTTAATTATAATAGAATTAACACAGAAATACGAGCCTTTGGTCATTAATATGGTCAAATCCGGAAACTATCATTTAGAAAACAAAACTTTTATTCTTTCAGTGAAATACGGAACCGTAGGGCCTCCCGGGTGGCGCAGTGGTCTAGGGCACTGCATCGCAGCGCTAGCTGCGCCACCAGAGTCTCTGGGTTCGCGCCCAGGCTCTGTCACAGCCGGCCGCGACCGGGAGGTCCGTGGGGCGACGCACAATTGGCCTAGCGTCGTCCAGGTTAGGGAGGGTTTGGCCGGTAGGGATATCCTTGTCTCATCGCGCACCAGCGACTCCTGTGGCGGGCCAGGCACAGTGCGCGCTAACCAAGGGGGCCAGGTACACAGTGTTTCCTCCGACACATTGGTGTGGCTGGCTTCCGGGTGGCGCGCTTGGAGACGCACTGTGTTAAGAAGCAGTGCGGCTTGGTTGGGTTGTGTTTCGGAGGACACATCTCTTCGTCTCTCCCGAGCCCGTACGGGAGTTGTAGCGATGAGACAAGATAGTAATTACTAGCGATTGGATACCACGAAAATTGGGGAGAAAGGGGGGTAAAATTATTTTTATTTTTATTTTTAAAGAAATACGGAACCGTTCCGTATTTTATCGAACGGGTGGCAACCCTAAGTCTAAATATTGCTGTTACATTGCACAACCTTCAATGTTATGTCATAATTATGTAAAAATCTGGCAAATTAATTACGATCTTCACACAGTTCGCAACGAGCCAGGCGGCCCAAACTGTTGAAGTGACATAATTTCCCTGTTAATATTGCCTGCTAACATGAATTTCTTTTAACTAAATATGCAGGTTTAAAAATATATACTTCTGTGTTTTGATTTTAAGAAGGGCATTGATGTTTATGGTTAGGTACATTTGTGCAACGATTGTGCTTTTCTCGCGAATGCGCTTTTGTTAAATCATCACCCATTTGGCGAAGTTGAAGTAGGCTGTGATTCGATGATAAATTAACAGGCCCCACATTGATCATATGCAAAGCAGGACAAGCTAGTTAACCTAGTAATATCATCAACCATGTGTAGTTAACTAGTGATTATGAAGATTGATTGTTTTTTTATAAGATAAGTTTAATGCTAGCTAGCAACTTACCTTGGCTTCTTGCAGCCACAAGGTCCATTTGACGCTGCACTCGCGTAATAGGTGGTCAGCCTGCCACACAGTTTCCATGTGGATTGCAATGTAATCGTCCATAATCGGCGTCCAAAAAGGCCGATTACCGATTGTTATGAAAACTTGAAATTGGCCCTAATGAATCGGCCATGCCGATTAATCGGTCGACCTCTATTTGAAACTGCATAGCCCTACTTACTTGGTTCCTGTGTGATCCTTGCCGGAGGAGAAGCAGTGATGTTTGTGTGCATGACAAACCCCCACCATCACAACAATGAATCCAGCCAATGCCGCCAACACCTTCAGGAAAATCCCCACAATGTCGACATCATCTGAAAATACAAACAGGGAATTTTGAGATGAGATCTGGGTAACATAAACCCAAACCCAAACCCATAAACACAATGCAGATAGCCCGGTTAGCCAATGTGCGGGAGCACTGGTTGGTCGGGCCAATTGAGGTAGTATGTACATGAATGTATAGTTAAAGTGACTATGCATATATGATAAACAGAGAGTAGCAGCAGCGTAAGAGGGGTTGGGGGGGCACACAATACAAAAAGTCTGGGCAGCCCTTTGATTACCTGTTCAGGAGTCTTATGGATTGGGGGTAAAAACTGTTGGGAAGCCTTTTTGTTCTAGACTTGGCACTCCGGTACCTCTTGCCATGCGGTAGTAGAGAGAACAGTCTATGACTGGGGTGGCTGGGGTCTTTAACAATTTTTAGGGCCTTCCTCTGACACCGCCTGGTGTACAGGTCCTGGATGGCAGGCAGCTTAGCCCCAGTGATGTACTGGGCCGTACGCACTACCCTCTGTAGTGCCTTGCGGTCAGAGGCCGAGCAATTGCCGTACTAGGCAGTGATGCAACCAGTCAGGATGCTCTCGATGTTGCAGCTGTAGAACCTTTAAAGGATCTCAGGACCCATGCCAAATCTTTTTAGTTTCCTGAGGGGGAATAGGCTTTGTTGTGCCCTCTTCACGACTGTCTTGGTGTGTTTGGACCATTCTAGTTTGTTGTTGATGTGGACACCAAGGAACTTGAAACTCTCAACCTGCTCCACTACAGCCCCGTCGATGAGAATGGGGGCGTGCTCGGTCCTCCTTTTCCTGTAGTCCACAATCATATCCTTAGTCTTGGTTACGTTGAGGGATAGGTTGTTATTCTGGCACCACCCAGCCAGGTCTCTGACCTCCTCTCTATAGGCTGTCTCGTCGTTGTCGGTGATCAGGCCTACCACTGTCGTGTCGTCTGCAAACTTAATGATGGTGTTGGGAGTCGTGCCTGGTCATGCAGTCGTGGGTGAACAGGAAATACAGGAGGGGACTGAGCACGCACCCCTGCGGAGCTCCAGTGTTGAGGATCAGCATGGCAGATGTGTTGCTACCTACCCTCACCACCTGGGGGCGGCCCGTCAGGAAGTCCAGGATCCAGTTGCAGGGGGAGGTGTTCAGTCCCAGGATCCTTAGCTTAGAGATTGCATCATCTGTGGATCTGTTTGGGCGGTATGCAAATTGGAGTGGGTCTAGGGTTTCTGGGATAATGGTGTTGACGTGAACAATGACCAGCCTTTCAAAGCACTTCATGGCTACGGACGTGAGTGCTACGGGTCTGTAGTAATTTAGGCAGGTTGCCTTTGTGTTCTTGGGCACAGGGACTATGGTGGTCTGCTTGAAACATGTTGGTATTACAGACTCAATCAGGGACATGTTGAAAATGTCAGTGAAGACACCTGCCAGTTGGTCAGCACATGCCCGGAGCACACGTCCTGGTAATCTGTCTGGCCCCGCAGCCTTGTGTATGTTGACCTGTTTAAAGGTCTTACTCACGTCGGCTACGGAGAGCGTGATCACACAGTCGTCCGGAACAGCTGATGCTCTCATGCATGCCTCAGTGTTGCTTGCCTCGAAGCGAGCATAGAAGTGATTTAGCTCGTCTGGTAGGCTCGTGTCACTGGGCAGCAAGCGGCTGTGCTTCCCTTTGTAGTCTGTAATAGTTTGCAAGCCCTGCCACATAAGACGAGCGTCGGAGCCGGTGTAGTATGATTCAATATTAGCCCTGTATTGACACTTTGCATGTTTGATGGTTCGTCGCAGGGCATAGCAGGATTTCTAGAGTCCCGCACCTTGAAAGCGGCAGCTCTACCCTGTAGCTCAGTGCGAATGTTGCCTGTAATCCATGGCTTCTGGTTGGGGTATGTACGTACAGTCACTGCGGGGATGACGTCCTCGATGCACTTATTGATAAAGCCAGTGACTGATGTGGTGTACTCCTCAATGCCATCGGAAGAATCCCGGAACATGTTCCAGTTTGTGATAGCAAAACAGTCCTGTAGTTTAGCATCTGCTTCATCTGACCACTTATTTATTGACTGAGTCACTGGTGCTTCCTGCTTTAATTTTTGCTTGTAAGCAGGAATCAGGAGGATAGAATTGTGGTCAGATTTACCAAATGGAGGGGGAGAGCTTTGTACGCGTCTCTGTGTGTGGAGTACAGGTGATCTAGAATTTTTTTCCCTCTGGTTGCACATTTAACATGTTGATAGAAATTTGCAGTTTCCCTGCATTAAAGTCTCCGGCCAGTAGGAGCGCCTGGGTGAGTGCTTTCCTGTTTGCCTATTTCCTTATACAGCTGACTGAGTGCGGTCTTAGTGCCAGTATCTGTCTGTGGTTGTAAATAAACAGCCACGAAAAGTATAGCTGAAAACTCTCTAGGCAAGTAGTTTATCACAATATACTCTACTTCAGGCGAGCAAAATCTAGAGACTTCCTTAGATTTCATGCACCAGCTGTTGTTTACAAATATGCACAGACCGCCCCCCCTCGTCTTACGGAGTGTGCTGTTCTATCTTGCCGGTGCAGCGTATATCCCGCTAGCTGAATATCCATGTCGTCATTCAGCCACGAGTTCGTGAAACATAGGATATTACAGTCTTTGATGTCCCGTTGGTAGGATATTCGTGATCGTACCTCGTCTAATTTATTGTCCAATGAATGCACGTTGGCGAGTAGTATTGACGGTAACGGCAGCTTTCCCACTCGTCTTCTCCGGGTCCTGACAAGGCATCCGGCTCTTTGTCCTCTGTACCTGCGTCGCTTCCTCTTGCAAATAACGGGGATGTAACGGGGATGTAAACAATACATAGTTGCAGTAAGAATGTCAGTTGGGTGTTTAGTGCAGGATGGCCTACTCACAGACGTCCATCAGCTGTGTGGGACACTGTGCATGTCCAGCTACATTCTTTGCCTGGCAGTAATACTCCCCCGCATCCTCCTTTCTCATCCGGCGGAATTTCTGCAGGGAAAAACGCCAAAATCAACCCCAATACATCATACAGCTTTTCTCTTGTACCAACATCATCCAACAGTTGGATCTACTGTCTCATTAAACATGATATTCATGTATCTAGTTTCCGTTCAATCTCCATTGATTCCTTACCAGACCACCCGTGTCAGCGTTAATGGAGTAGGTGGAGTTGATGAACTTGGGGCTGCTCTTTGGGTCCTGGGGAAGCTCCTCGTTGTTACGGAACCAGCGGTACTGTGAGGCAGGGAAGCCCTCGTTCTCCAGGCAGCGCAGCTCAGAGGACGTGCCAACAGTCACCGCCACAGGCACACTGCACCTGGGCACCACAGGCTTTACTGCACAGACAATAAATAAATAATAATTGTACACAATGGTCCGACAGGAATTCGACTTCTGCTTTTTCCCAACTGCCCTGGAAGACACACATACACATAGGCAAAGGGCAGAGGTCATACTACGGCACCCAAAGAACAGTTTTCTTTCGAGAGAGAGTGAGCACACTTTACTTAGAAATAGACAACACTGAAAAAACACAGCAAACTCTACTACAGGATTAAAACATTGGTCAACAACACACTAGGCCTATACTGAGATTGACCAGCGGACACACATACAGTGGGGAGAACAAGTATTTGATACACTGCCGATTTTGCAGGTTTTCCTACTTACAAAGTATGTAGAGGTCTGTAATTTTTATCATAGGTACACTTCAACTATGAGAGACTGAATCTAAAACAAAAATCCAGAAAATCACATTGTATGATTTTTAAGTAATTAATTTGCATTTTATTGCATGACATAAGTATTTGATACATCAGAAAAGCAGAACTTAATATTTGGTACAGAAACCTTTGTTTGCAATTACAGAGATCATACGTTTCCTGTAGTTCTTGACTAGGTTTGCACACACTGCAGCAGGGATTTTGGCCCACTCCTCCCTACAGATCTTCTCCAGATCCTTCAGGTTTCGGGGCTGTCGCTGGGCAATACGGACTTTCGGCCCCCTCCAATGATTTTCTATTGGGTTCAGGTCTGGAGACTGGCTAGGCCACTCCAGGACCTTGAGATGCTTCTTACGGAGCCACTCCTTAGTTGCCCTGGCTGTGTGTTTCGGGTCGTTGTCATGCTGGAAGACCCAGCCACGACCCATCTTCAATGCTCTTACTGAGGGAAGGAGGTTGTTGGTCAAGATCTCGCGATACATGGCCCCATCCATCCTCCCTTCAATACGGTGCAGTCGTCCTGTCCCCTTTGCAGAAAAGCATCCCCAAAGAATGATGTTTCCACCTCCATGCTTCACGGTTGGGATGGTGTTCTTGGGGTTGTACTCATCCTTCTATTCCTCCAAACACGGCGAGTGGAGTTTAGAGCAAAAAGCTCTATTTTTGTCTCATCAGACCACATGACCTTCTCCCATTCCTCCTCTGGATCATCCAGATGGTCATTGGCAAACTTCAGACGGGCCTGGACATGTGCTGGCTTGAGCAGGGGGACCTTGCGTGCGCTGCAGGATTTTAATCCATGACGGCGTAGTGTGTTACTAATGGTTTTCTTTGAGACTGTGGTCCCAGCTCTCTTCAGGTCATTGACCAGGTCCTGCCGTGTAGTTCTGGGCTGATCCCTCACCTTCCTCATGATCATTGATGCCCCACGAGGTGAAATCTTGCATGGAGCCCCAGACCGAGGGTGATTGACCGTCATCTTGAACTTCTTCCATTTTCTAATAATTGCGCCAACAGTTGTTTCCTTCTCACCAAGCTGCTTGCCTATTGTCCTGTAGCCCATCCCAGCCTTGTGCAGGTCTACAATTTTATCCCTGATGTCCTTACACAGCTCTCTGGTCTTGGCCATTGTGGAGAGGTTGGAATCTGTTTGATTGAGTGTGTGGACAGGTGTCTTTTATACAGGTAACGAGTTCAAACAGGTGCAGTTAATACAGGTAATGAGTGGAGAACAGGAGGGCTTCTTAAAGAAAAACTAACAGGTCTGTGAGAGCCGGAATTCTTACTGGTTGGTAGGTGATCAAATACTTATGTCATGCAATAAAATGCAAATTAATTATTTAAAAATCATACAATGTGATTTTCTGGATTTTTGTTTTAGATTCCGTCTCTCACAGTTGAAGTGTACCTATGATAAAAATTACAGACCTCTACATGCTTTGTAAGTAGGAAAGCCTGCAAAATCGGCAGTGTATCAAATACTTGTTCTCCCCACTGTATATCTCAGGCTAATGACAAGGTGGGAGCTCTGCATTGGTTAAGTGACACGGGAATATGACAATACGACCTCACCCCTGACAGCAAGACTGATTAGAATTTCATCAAAGTGTTTGTGGTCATCAATGGCAGCGACCTCACAGCGGTACTCTGCAGTGTCTGCACGGCTGGTGTTGAGGATCAGTAGGTTAGCCGGCTGGATCAGCTGGGCTCTGTGCTCCAAGTCCCCTAATAGAGAGGCAAAAACACACTCCAATCTCTCATTCACTTACAGAGAATAATAACACAGTTCTTAGGCCAATATGGTGTTGGTAAGGTGCTTAAAAAAATAATAATCTTACCCGAAATTTGATTTTGAAAGTACACATAACTAGGGATGCCGTTTTGGATTTTCTTCCATTCGATTCTGGGGTTGTTTGTTGAGATGGACTCTATCAAGCAGGTCAACTCAATAGCTGGAAAGAAAACCGTGATACTACGATGTCAAAATACCGGCAGACAACAGAAGAGACTGGCAGACAGACGGGCAATGGAAGAAAAATAATTCAGAGAGAATTAGTCAGTGTTTCAGTGACTTACGTTCAAATTCATTTGCCCACACAGTCTTGTCTGTGGTTCGGAGGATTACCCCAAGTGATGGAATGTAGCCTGTAAAAGTCAACAAATAAGTGAGAAGAAAAAAATTCGGACTGACAATCTTCAGAATTTTCATTCCAGGACAGTGCCAATTTTGCCAATGCCCGTTAAACAGATAGGCCTAAAGGATTAGAGGGTCAGGAGGTGTAGGCCTATAGCTACAGAGAGGGTGAGAAAGAGCCGTAGGGTCCAAATTAACAATTTCTCCAGAATAATTTCTCATGTCTAGGTGGAGACAGGTGGAGCACATCTCAAGGAGAGCACAAGTCTCAGGATTAGTGTCGTTTCATCACTTATCCTAACTCTACAAAACACTCTCAAATGAAACAATTGGGAGATATTTTAGTAACTCTTAAGCCTCCCTAAGTATAACACACAGTGAGTAATAAAAACAGTCCCTCCTTCTGTGTGGGCGTCAGCGATATTAAGGATTCCTAATGAGGGGTGAAATCAAGACTGAAATGTATTGGAGCACAATTCATCTGTGTATTAAGGACTTCCAAGGTATAATCCAGACAGATAAAAGCACTGCAGCTGATTTAAAATGTCTCTGGTTATCAATTCATGATGCACATGAAAGACAATTCCCTCATATGCAAGATGGGCCTGTACTCCAATAACCTGGCGGTTTGGTGGAGAATAGGCTAGTTTTATTGTACGTCCCTCTCAGAGACTGTGAGAACACGTGTAAGCTTTTAGGATGGGTTTGAACACTGCCTCAAAGGCTTCAGCCAGCCCTGAGAGTGGAGAAAACATGTGTCCTGCCAAAGTGGAGCACTCAGTCATATTAGCTCAGCTGTGAGCGCTGATGAGATCCGACTCTCAGCTTCCGTCACAGCGACGAACTTTCAAACCCCTGTACATCATGAGCTATTTTTACAACAAAAAGTGACTGGCCATCCTGAGAGATACGAGGAGAGCTTGTCCAGCAAATCTTCCTCTGGTAAACAGAGCAGGGACAGCCTATCCCTGTAAAACCACTCATTAACCTTCAATTCCTTTACAATGTACTTAGACTGAACATAATATGAATTACTAGTCTATAAATAGCTTAAACTACATGTCTCATTTTTCGTTGCCTACAAACAGACAGGCAGACCGTGTCCAAGCTTCACTGTATCCCCCCACCTGCATGAGGCTTTGTTGACCCAGACAGTTTTCAGACTGTGGGAGAGAATCTGTGGTTAATTAAGAAGACAATGGCTGATTGCTATTGTGTGCCTGGAATAAAAGCATGCCATAGCCGAAAGCTTTCCACTGTGTAGCCTACATAAAGAAAGGGATCTCTCTCTCTCTCAAAAGACCCAAGCTGTTGATCCAGTGCATCCATCCATCCATATTTTTTTTTAAAAACCCATTTCCCAGACATTCCAGCACAGCCAGTGTAAAAGCAGCCAAATCAAATTGTATTTGTCACATGCTTTGTAGACAGTAAAATGCTTACTTATGGATCCCCTACGGATGAGTAAAAAGATAGAAAAAATGTTTTTTTGTTGTTGTTGTTGTTGAAATAGTGACACAGTGAATAACAAATAAAAAGAATGAGTAAAAATAGCATGGCTATATATAGGGAGTGAAAACGAACATGGCTATATACAGGGAGTACCAGTGCTGAGTCTGTGTGTACACTATATATACAAATGTATACACCCCTTCAAATTAGTGGATTCGGCTATTTCAGCCACAGCCGTTACTGACAGGTGAATATAATCAAGCACACAGCTATCCAATCTCCATAGACAAACATTGGCACCAAATCAAATCAAATCAAATTTTATATGTCACATACACATGGTTAGCAGATGTTAATGCGAGTGTAGCGAAATGCTTGTGCTTCTAGTTCCGACAATGCAGTAATAACCAACAAGTAATCTAACCTAACAATTCCACAACTACTACCTTATACACACAAGTGTAAAGGGATAAAGAATATGTACATAAAGATATATGAATGAGTGGTGGTACAGAACGGCATAGGCAAGATGCAGTAGATGGTATAGAGTACAGTATATACATATGAGATGAGTACTGTAGGGTATGTAAACATAAAGTGGCATAGTTTAAAGTGGCTAGTGATACATGTATTACATAAAGATGGCAAGATGCAGTAGATGATATAGAGTACAGTATATACATATACATATGAGATGAGTAATGTAGGGTATGTAAACATTATATTAAGTGGCATTGTTTAAAGTGGCTAGTGGTACATTTTTACATAATTTCCATCAATTCCCATTATTAAAGTGGCTGGAGTTGAGTCAGTATGTTGGCAGCGGCCGCTAAATGTTAGTGGTGGCTGTTTAACAGTCTGATGGCCTTGAGATAGAAGCTGTTTTTCAGTCTCTCGGTCCCTGCTTTGATGCACCTGTACTGACCTCGCCTTCTGGATGATAGCGGGGTGAACAGGCAGTGGCTTGGGTGGTTGTTGTCCTTGATGATCTTTATGGCCTTCCTGTGACATCGGGTGGTGTAGGTGTCCTGGAGGGCAGGTAGTTTGCCCCCGGTGATGCGTTCTGCAGACCTCACTACCCTCTGGAGAGCCTTACGGTTGTGGGCGGAGCAGTTGCCGTACCAGGCGGTGATACAGCCCGACAGGATGCTCTCGATTGTGCATCTGTAGAAGTTTGTGAGTGCTTTTGGTGACAAGCCAAATTTCTTCAGCCTCCTGAGGTTGAAGAGGCGCTGCTGCGCCTTCTTCACAACGCTGTCTGTGTGGGTGGACCAATTCAGTTTGTCCGTGATGTGTACACCGAGGAACTTAAAACTTTCCACCTTCTCCACTACTGACCCGTTGATGTGGATAGGGGGGTTCTCCCTCTGCTGTTTCCTGAAGTCCACAATCATCTCCTTTGTTTTGTTGACGTTGAGTGTGAGGTTATTTTCCTGACACCACACTCCGAGGGCCCTCACCTCCTCCCTGTAGGCCGTCTCGTCGTTGTTGGTAATCAAGCCTACCACTGTAGTGTCATCCGCAAACTTGATGATTGAGTTGGAGGCGTGCATGGCCACGCAGTCGTGGGTGAACAGGGAGTACAGGAGAGGGCTCAGAACGCACCCTTGTGGGGCCCCAGTGTTGAGGATCAGCGGGGTGGAGATGTTATTACCTACCCTCACCACCTGGAGGCGGCCCGTCAGGAAGTCCAGGACCCAGTTGCACAGGGCGGGGTCGAGACCCAGGGTCTCGAGCTTGATGACGAGTTTGGAGGGTACTATGGTGTTAAATGCTGAGCTGTAGTCGATGAACAGCATTCTCACATAGGTATTCCTCTTGTCCAGATGGGTTAGGGCAGTGTGCAGTGTGGTTGTGATTGCGATTGCGTCGTCTGTGGACCTATTGGGGCGGTAAGCAAATTGGAGTGGGTCTAGGGTGTCCGGTAGGTTGGAGGTGATATGGTCCTTGACTAGTCTCTCAAAGCACTTCATGATGACGGAAGTGAGTGCTACGGGGCGGTAGTCGTTTAGCTCAGTTACCTTAGCTTTCTTGGGAACAGGAACAATGGTGGCCCTCTTGAAGGATGTGGGAACAGCAGACTGGGATAAGGATTGATTGAATATGTCCGTAAACACACCAGCCAGCTGGTCTGCGCATGCTCTGAGGACGCGGCTGGGAATGCCGTCTGGGCCTGCAGCCTTGCGAGGGTTAACACGTTTAAATGTTTTACTCACCTCGGCTGCAGTGAAGGAGAGCCCGCAGGTTTTGGTAGCGGGCCGTGTCAGTGGCAATGTATTGTCCTCAAAGCGAGCAAAAAAGTTATTTAGCCTGTCTGGGAGCAAGACATCCTGGTCTGCGACGGGGCTGGTTTTCTTTTTGTAATCTGTGATTGACTGTAGACACTGCCACATACCTCTTGTGTCTGAGCTGTTGAATTGCGACTCTATTTTGTCTCTGTACTGGGACTTAGCTTGTTTGATTGCCTTGCGGAGAGAATAGCTACACTGTTTGTATTCGGTCATGTTTCCGGTCACCTTGCCCTGATTAAAAGCAGTGGTTCGCGCTTTCAGTTTCACGCGAATGCTGCCGTCAATCCACGGTTTCTGGTTTGGGAATGTTTTAATCGTTGCTGTGGGTACGACATCGTCAATGCACTTCCTAATGAACTCGCTCACCGAATCAGCATATTCGTCAATGTTGTTGTTGGACGCAATGCGGAACATATTCCAATCCGCGTGATCGAAGCAGTCTTGAAGCGTGGAATCAGATTGGTCGGACCAGCGTTGAACAGACCTGAGCGCGGGAGCTTGTTGTTTTAGTTTCTGTTTGTAGGCTGGAATCAACAAAATGGAGTCGTGGTCAGCTTTTCCGAAAGGAGGGCGGGGGAGGGCCTTATATGCGTCGCAGAAGTTAGTATAACAATGATCCAAGGTTTTACCAGCCCTGGTAGCACAATCGATATGCTGATAGAATTTAGGGAGTTTTGTTTTTAGATTAGCCTTGTTAAAATCCCCAGCTACGATGAATGCAGCCTCAGGGTGTGTGGTTTCCAGTTTACAAAGAGTCAGATAAAGTTCGTTCAGGGCCATCGATGTGTCTGCTTGGGGGGGAATATATACGGCTGTGATTATAATCGAAGAGAATTCCCTTGGTAGATAATGCGGTCGACATTTGATTGTGAGAAGTTCTAGATCAGGTGAACAGAATGACTTGAGTTCCTGTATGTTGTTATGATCACACCACGTCTCGTTAATCATAAGGCATACACCCCCGCCCCTCTTCTTACCAGAAAGATGTATATTTCTGTCGGCGCGATGCGTGAAGAAACCAGCTGGCTGCACCGACTCCGTTAGCGTCTCTTGAGTTAGCCATGTTTCCGTGAAGCAGAGAACGTTACAATCCCTGATGTCTCTCTGGAATGTTACCCGTGCTCGGATTTCATCAACCTTATTGTCAAGAGACTGGACATTGGCGAGTAGTATGCTAGGGAGTGGAGCGCGATGTGCCCGTCTCCGAAGCCTGACCAGGAGACCGCTACGTTTGCCCCTTTTACGGCGTCGCATAGGGTCGCCGGCTGGGATCAGATCCATTGTATTGGGTGGAAGGCAAAACACTGGATCCGTTTCGGGAAAGTCATATTCCTGGTAGGAACGATGGTGAGTTGACGTTAATCTTATATTCAGTAGTTCCTCCCGACTGTATGTAATGAAACCTAAGATTACCTGGGGTACCAATGTAAGGAATAACACATAAAAAAACAAAATACTGCATATTTTCATTCGCATGCTCAATGCCAAGCATCGACTGGAGTGGTGTAAAGCTTGCCGCCATTGGACTCTGGAGCAGAGGAAACGAGTTCTCTGGAGTGATGAATCACGCTTCACCATCTGGCAGTCCGATGAACTAATCTGGGTTTTGCGGATGCCAGGAGAAGGCTTCCTGCCCCAATGCATAGTGACAACCGTAAAGTTTGGTGGAGGAGGAATAATGGTCTGGGGCTGTTTTTCATGGTTCGGGCTAGGCCCCTTAGTTCCAATTAAGGAAAATCTTAGCGCTACAGCACACAATGACATTCTAGATTATTATGTGCTTCCAACTTCCAACTTCAGCATGACAATGTGCCCGTGCACAAAGCGAGGCTCATACAGCAATGGTTTTTTGAGGTCAGTATGAAAGAACTTGACTGGCCTGCACAGAGAACTGACCTCAACCCCATCAAACACCTTTGGGATGATTTGGAATGCCTAATTGCCCAACATCAGTACCCGACCTCACTAATGAAATTGTGGCTGAATGGAAGCAAATCCCAGCAGCAATGTTCCAACCTCTAGTGGAAAGCCTTCCCAGAAGAGTGGAGGCTGTTATAGCAGCAAAGGGGGGACCAACTCCATATTAATGCCCATGCTTTTGGAATGAGATGTTCAACGAGCCGATGTCCACATACTTTTGGCCATGTAGTGTATGTGTGTGGGTATAGAGTCAGTGCAAGAGAGTCAATGCAGGTAATCCCGGTAGCCATTTGGTTAGCTATTTAGCAGACTTGTTTAGAATTCTTCTGGCTTAGGGGTAGAAGCTGTTCAGGGTCCTGTTGGTTCAACACTTGGTGCATTGGTAACGCTTGCCGTGCGGTAGCAGAGTCTTTAGCAGAATAAAATAATTCATACAATGAAATGTAGGCCTACCTGACAGCTTGGATGGAAATAACGGTTGACATCATCATCACATTTTGAGCGACAGATGAAGAGAGCTCAACGTTAGAAGATGCAAAAGCAGTGTGTACAACCTGTTCTCTATTTAAATATTAATGAAAAACTGCTGAGGATTGTGTGAGCGTTTCAATGTGATTATAACGCATGTATAAAGAAAATTAATTACCATCTAATAATTGTGTGGCTCATCCTCAGCATGTTTACACCCGGCCAAGCTACTACTAGTATGCTAGGATAGTAGGAAAACCGTTTAGCTAGTCAGCGCGATCATTTTCATAAAAAAGCATTGCCATGTCTGCGAATGAATACATTTGCGATGCACAACATGTACCGTTACACTACACCTTATCTTAGTGGAAATGAAAATAACTTACCAAGAATCGAGTAAAGGATGAAAAAAGACATCAGTCGTTGTAACGCCATCTTGAAACGTCTGATTTATCGGTAATTCTGGCACACATAAACCATCTAGCTAGCTACATCACACGCAGTGCCTGGTCTGAAAGGGTGAACAGGCTGGTGGACGTTTCCATAGCTACAAGGGCATCAGGGCGGAAAAGGCATCGTCCCCAAACCGGAAATGCCTTTACATCTGTTTTATGATGGTGTCCAATAATGCAATTTCCTTAATGTGCAAAACAAGATTCATGCTCCTTAATTCTCTCTGATATATCCCATACGCAGCTTTGACCCCGAGAACTAATCAATGCAAATGTGATTCTCTGTGAACATGACAGGTTAAGGTGAGAGAAACGGTACACACTCTTTTCAAGCCATTTCGCCGGGTGGGTGGTGCTATACGTCACGGTGGGCGTGGGTTTCAAAGTGCTAGGACTGTCGGATGCGCGTCCACGTTCATCCGAGAACCCTCCATCTAGGACGTAATTCATAAATAAACTATGGTGGGTTTATAGTTTACAGTTGCACTTTAATATGAGTACATCGTGTTGCTTTATTTGTACTAACAATAGCTAGCTACCAAGTGGCTGGACCAGTTTCCCCCAAAGTTAATTTGTAACGTCAAGTTTTGCTTGCTAGCCAACCAACAACGTCAATGCCGCTATCAAGCCAACCTACAACATTTATTTGAATGAAATATATTAAACTGATCATGACTAAATTTAATCTAATTTCAATGCGATTATTTTGTCAACATATAAAAATTCCAGTATTGTGTCAATCACTAAGATTAATTATTTGCGTTGCTGGTTTAATTAAAAAACTCTTAATCTGATGGATTTTGGATGACCTTGGTTTTATTTATTTGTTTGAGAGCATATGCATGAGGCCAACGTTACCATATTATTTTTGAGGCACACATACACACCCAGTCTCACGATGATAGGCCATTTCTCAACTTTAAACAATGCGAAATTTGAATACAAAATATTTGTTTAGCATCTTTCTATTCTGTGGCTGCATGAAATAGCAAACATAATTACACTTGTTTACTTCATCTTTGTGTCTCCCTGATGAAACAGTAACATCCATTAATGTAGTTAGGCTTGGCCAAATTGCCAACCTGTGCTCTATGGCTTTAGTTGTGTGTTGAATAGATTCCATGATATGGATATATGATCCGCTGTCATTTTCTACATGACACCAGTCTTGTTCTTGACACTATGTGCAACCGTATGCGTGATGAAATCTATGCCAACTGTGATGTATAGCACCAAAATGGCATGAAAATTGTGTGCCACTGAGAAAACCACATGTTTGACTTTGTTCCATTCCAGCCATTACAATGACCCAATCCTCCTATAGCTCCTCCCACCTGCCTCCACTGATTTACGATATGTTACGAATTCCAATTTGTTGTGCTAAAATTAGCTAGGTGGCTAACGCTAACTAGGTGGCTAACATTAGCTAGGCTGGGGGTTAGGGGTTAAAGTTAGGGGAAGGGTTAGCTAACATGCTAAGTAGTTGCAAAGTAACAGAAATCTAGTAAGTAGTTGCAAAGTTGCTAAAATGCTAAAGTTATCCGTGATTAGATTCAAACAGGCAACCTTTGGGTTGCTAGACCTTTGCTTAATATGCCCACCCATACATTTACTATGTTACGTCCAATCTATGAGACCAGGTTGTAAAATAAGATAAATGTGGACTGTCAAAGCAAAATGTATTGTTGCCAGAATCTGGTCACACGTCTTCATTCTCTCATAAATCCACCAGGTGGCAGTATATGACCAAACATCACTGATTGTCATTCAATCATTATACTGTGTCATGTGTCACTCCAAACACACCCCACATACAGCACAATTCCTCTGTACTGTAGTCCCAATCAACACCCAGTGAATCATCTGCCCTTGTGCGAATTGCCTTAGGTCAGATAATATTATTAAGGGTTAATACGTGATTATTACAGTGTTATTGTAAACCTATGGTTTATAGTGGGGATTAGTTTATGGTTTATATCCCTTTACTCATAGGCTATATGCAAATCCATCAAATGATAAGCCTCGCTGACTTCCCCATTATTCTCAACAATCAATCTACAGTTGAAGTCGGAAGTTTACATACACCTTAGCCAAATACATTTAAAGCATTGATGACAGCATTGCCTGTTACGAGAATTATGTTCTCAATGTTCATAAACCCAATTCAATTAAACTACTCAGTCTGCAACCCGGAATTTGTAAGATACTGGTTGAATGAAACAGACGGAGGCCCAGCTATGACAGTCAAAATGTTTATTCACGGGCGCGCTAGTTCGTTGTACAAAACCATTCATTTTATACTAGCTCCTTACGTACATACTTTTGCACACAAACAGTAGGTATCCTACGCACATACTGTATCAATACCCAGCCGACAAAGATTAGGGACCGTGAGAAGCACTCACTGTCCTCCCTCAAATCTCTCAGTGGCCCCTAGCCAAGGTCGGCACCGAATCTTGCTCAGACAGTCTGTGTTTAAGATACTATAGAGACATATTGTACAGATATATTGTTTTACCCTAATTCTGACTAAAACTACACACATAATTTATTATAATTTTACTGACTAAGACTACACACATCATTAATAATAATTTGATGATTCTAATGTATTTCATTGATGATTCTAATCAATTACATACAATTATATAGTTTCAGGTAAAATATTCTAATCATTCATTTAAACATATAAATTCCATCAACAATCCACCGTTAATGACTAAATAATACACCCTGATACATCAATTGTATACAAGGCTAATCCAAACCAATACATGTATGTACATTCGATATTCATCAATGACTGTTACAGGCCTATATCCAATCATAACGCTTCCTGTTAGGATTTTTATTACAATCTTCATAAAAAAACAGTCTAAACAATCCTATATAGTCTCATCCAACATTGGCTCCTCGTAGTTAAAAGAAACGGAGCCATCTCCTAGGCCTGGAGTCATCCCACTGTCCGGAGCTCGGAATCGGTCCGTAACTCACCATCTGTTGCGTCATTGACCTCTCCAGAGTCCTGGTAATCAAACCTTTCACACAGGGGACCAAACAACATCCACACAGAACCAAAACACTCATACAGGTGAAAGTTGCCCACAACACAGTGATGACATTTTTCCATTTCCCAAACATACTGTCAAACCAATTTGTAAGAGAATTATCCACCCCAGAGTTCTCTGCTAATTCGTGAGCTAATGTGGTTAAACCAGCCAGGGCCTTGGTCACTGATCCGTCTGGAGCTGTGTTATTAAAAAATAAACGTACAGCAATGAACCCCAATCATTCTACATACCCCACCCTTTTCTGCCAATTAACATATCGAGAGTCAGTCTATTTTACCAGGTCATGAGGGAGGTGGCGGATAATTGGTCAGAGAACCCCTTTACTGCATCCCCAGTCTCATTCACGAATCTCTGTTAATTATAATAGATGTAATTAATCCAATCCCCATTTTTATTTATTGTCAACCACCAAAAGAACGTAGAGGTAAAGTCTTCACCCATTTGATTCATAGCTTTGTATTAATCTGTAACTTCCCTGAGGATACCAATAGCATCCATCTAGACAAAGCTACTCCCATCCTGGTCAAAACTCCTCCTGTGCCTACTTTAGCCTCCTATAACTTGTCTCTGATGACTAACTCGAACTGGTTGGACCAATAACCCCGGGGCGCAAGTGCCTAACCACCCTTTCTGGTAGTTTCTGTCGTATGCGTCATTGGCTGGTACGAGCCCACCCTACATCAGTTATAGGTGCTGTTAGGTTAAGAATTTTCTCCTGTACTTCCAAACCTAAGTTAGTCACATTAACGATTACCTTTCAGCCATTAAAATCATCTATGTTCTCGGTGCCATTCTTGTATCTATAACACTGGTACTCACCAGGAGTTAAAGGGAAACGAGGTGGGTTGGCCGAGTACTTCAATCTGGCCAACCCAATCCCTGTAAAGTTATTTGCTTTCCTAGGGAAGTGTTTAATGTTTACCTTAAATCCTACATCTTGATCTTCTTTAACTCCTTATTCTGTATGTCACTCATCAGTGTATTATCTAGTTTATCTTTTACTTCTCAGCTTGTATTTCTTTCATCACATTCCCAGTGGGTCAGAAGTTTACATACTCATTTAGTATTTGGTAGCATTGCCTTTAAATTGTTTAACTTGGGTCAAACGTTTCGGATAGCCTTCCACAAGCTTCCCACAATAAGTTGGGTGAATTTTGGCCCATTCCTCCTGACAGAGCTGGTGTAACTGAATCAGGCTTGTAGGCCTCCTTGCTCGCACACACTTTTTCAGTTCTGCCCACAATTTTTCTATAGGATTGAGGTCAGGGCTTTGTGATGGCCACTCCAATACCTTGACTTTGTTGTCCTTAAGCCATTTTGCCACAACTTTGGAAGTATGCTTGGGGTCATTGTCCATTTGGAAGACCTATTTGCGACCAAGCTTTAACTTCCTGACTGATGTCTTGAGATGTTGCTTCAATATATCCACATCATTTCCCCCCTCATGATGCCATCTATTTTGTGAATTGCACCAGACCCTCCTGCAGCAAAGCACCCCCACAACATGATGCTGCCACCCCCGTGCTTCACGGTTGGGATAGTGTTCTTCAGCTTGCAAACCTCCCCCTTTTACCTCCAATCATAACGATGGTCATTATGGCCAAACAGTTTTAATTTTGTTTCATCAGACCAGAGGACATTTCTCCAAAAAGTACGATCTTTGTCCCCATGTGCAGTTGCAAACCGTAGTCTGGCTTTTTTAATGGCGGTTTTGGAGCAGTGGCTTCTTCCTTGCTGAGCGGCCTTTCAGGTTATGTCGATATAGGACTAATTTTACTGTGACTATAGATACTTTTGTACCTGTTTCCTCCAGCATCTTCACAAGGTCCTTTGCTGTTGTTCTGGGATTGATTTGCACTTTTCGCACCGAAGTACGTTCATCTCTAGGAGACAGAACGCGTCTCCTTCCTGTGCGGTATGATGGCTACGTTGTCCCATGGTGTTTATACTTGCGTACTATTGTTTGTACAGATGAGCGTGGTACCTTCAGGTGTTTGGAAATTGCTCCCAAGGATGAACCAGACTTGTGGAGGTCTACAAAAAAAATTCTGAGGTCTTGGCTGATTTCTTTAGATTTTCCCATGATGTCAAGCAAAGAGGCACTGAATTTGAAGGTAGGCCTTGAAATACATCCACAGGTACACATCCAATTGACTCAAATTATGTAAATTAGCCTATCAGAAGCTTCTAAAGCCATGACATCATTTTCTGGAATTTTCCAAGATGTTTAAAGGCACAGTCAACTTAGTGTATGTGAACTTCTGACCCACTGGAATTGTGATACAGTGAATTATAAGTGAAATAATCTGTCTGTAAACAATTGTTGGAAAATTACTTGTGTCATGCATAAAGTAGATGTCCTAACCGATTTGCCAAAACTATAGTTTGTTAACAAGAAATTTGTGGAGTGGTTGAAAAGTGAGTTTTAATGACTCCAACCTAAGTGTATGTAAACTTCAACTGTATATCCTGCATTAAACCTTGAGTTGTACTCAAATCCACTACAGTATTCATATCTGAACTCTAACTAGTTTGGGTGCTTGGGTCTTGGCATTGCTAACATCCTATCCTGAGCAGCTGTGCTCCCCCTCTCTAATATCGTCCACAGTCACTGAGCTAACACAGTCTCTATATGTCGTGTCTCACACTAGCAGCTCCACAAAGAGCAGGTCTATTCGGTCACCGTCTGCTTAAACAGAGCTGCTGAGGGCTGAGGGTAGGAGAGCGTGTGAAAGCAGCCTGTCTTATGTGAGCCTCAGTGCTGTGAACACACTGATCTAAATGAAACCTCTATACCTGACAGAGATCCCACTGGGAACAGTTGTCAATTCAACGTCTATTCCACATTGGTTTAACATAATTTCATTGAAATAATGTGGAACATTTTTGGAATAAACTAGTATGTGCCCAGTGGGTTAACTCTCATCACAACATTTTGACACGATAATATCTAGCTGTACGTCTTCGTTCTGTGACTTGTTTGCATCACAATTGTGAGAGCTTTTTGTGTGGGGATAGGGAGTTTCATTATGGGAGGTTCATTGTGATATTTTAACTCTGTCTTATTACCATGCTACTGGAGTTATAATTAAGCAATAAGGCCCGAGCGGGTGTGGTATATGGTCAATATACCACAGCCAAGGGCTGTTTTTAAGTATGACGCAACACGGAGTGCCTGGATACAGCCCTTAGCTGTGGTATATTGGCAATATACCACAAACCCCCAAGGTGCCTTATTTCTATTATAAACTGGTTACCAACGTAATTAGAGGCGTAAAAATAATTGTTTTGTCAAACCCGTGGTATATGGTCTGATATACCACAGCTTTCATCCAATCAGAATTCAGGGCTCGAACAAACCCAGGTGTAACTGATTACATAAATGATGCTTTAACAACAGAGCTGTTTTGTCTTTTGAATGTTGGCTTTTGAATGCAGAATTTTGTGGGCAAATCAGCTTCAGAAGAGGTGTTCGTTTTAGGCGGTGACAGATGGAATGGCAAAAAGAAAGTCCATTCATTCCATTCATAAATTGTGGGATTTGACATTCATACTCTCCACCTGAGATGGGAAGTGAAGGCATAAAGCAGTACTGATACTGAGGTGATTCAACAGATGGCAGGGTTTTGTAATGTAATTCAGTTTAAAAATAACCACAGCAAAGCATATTGATTAGCTTCCTCCATCTATACATTACAGTAGAGTAAATGGCTGCAACAACAATGGTTCATGCTTTCAAGCTGCCATTTCAATGTGCCTATTAGAAAATACTTGTAACTTCATGTGCAAGAGTGTTATGTTAACTCTTGAACCAAAGGGATCTATTCTCGGAGGAAAGAGATGCATAAGATGCAAATGTAAAGAGCCATTTGCATCTGCCATGATGACTTTCTTAAAGGATTTCCCAGGATTCTGGTCATTAGCATACAGAGCAGTGGAATAAATGTTCTATTCAGCTACTATGCTACTGGAGATATTGATACTCAAAGGACACATGCAGCCCTGTCATCACTACTTGAGATCGAGCATAAATAAATACAGTATTTCGTTAAATGATAAGAGCAAATTATATTTATATAGATATAGAGAGGAGACTCACAGTAAATACATTTTTAAGTGATTATGTATGCGTGTCTGGAAGCCTGGTTTAAACTTATTTAATGGAATTTCAAAGCCTTTAAAATTAGGATACTGTAAGGTCAGCCTTTCCTTTGAAAACTTCCCTAACAATTCCTTTTGAGGTACCATTTCCACCAGGAGCTACAGTAGCCTATGCATGTACTATTCAGGAGGGAATATCCCTCATATGCAGGATGTCATAAAAGAAATCACAAATAAAAAAATACAGTACCAGTCAAAAGTTTGGACACAAGTTTAATAAGTTTCTTTATTTTTTACTATTTTCTAAATTGTAGAATAGCAGTGAACACATCAAAACCATGAAATAGCAAATATGGAATCATGTAGTAACAAAATATATTTTATATTTGAGATTCTTCAAAGTAGCCACCCTTTGCCTTGATGACAGCTTTGCACACTCTTGGCATTCTCTCAACCAGTTTCATGAGGTGGCATTTCAATTAACAGGTGTGCCTTGTTAAAAGTCAATTTGTGGAATTTCTTTCCTTCTTAATGCATTTGAGCCAATCAGTTGTGTTGTGACAACGTAGGGGTGGTATACAGAAGATAGCCCTATTTGGTAAAAGACCAAGTCCATATTATGGAATGAACAGCTCAAATAAGCAAAGACAAATGACAGTCCATCATTACTTGAAGTCAGTCAATCCGGAAAATTTCAAGAACTTTGAAAGTTTCTTCAAGTGCAGTCGCAAAAACCATCATGTGCTATGATGAAACTGGCTCTCATGAGGACCGCCACAGGAAAGGAAGACCCAGAGTTACCTCTGCTACAGTGGATAAGTTCATTAGAATTAACTGCACCTCAGATTGCAGCCCAAATAAATGTGAGATCTATATACTGTTAGGTCAAGAAAGCTGGACTGTGCAGAGGGTTCATTGATCCATGGGCCGTTCATCTGGAATAGATCTCAGATGGAACAAAGACAACGACCATGACAGGCCACTCAGTCACCTGACATATATAGGGCAGGCCAGGGAGGAGAAAAGCAACAATGCTATTAGATCCTTCAACAAAAACAATTTTTGTTTTGTTTTTTGTTTAAAGACGCCACTCTTGAATTCCCTCTGTAAAGAATCTATACTGTATCTAAAATATATGTATGTTAAGAATTATTTTCATAAAAATTTGGCAATGGCTGACAAAACAGAGACATAAATCTGCCAGCAGAACACAGGGACATACTTGTAAGGGAAATTAATTTTCCTCTATGAGGAACTTGAGGAAACTGGGACTGATTTTCTGATCTGTAATAAATTATCTCTCCCTGGCTGTCCTATTTTACAGCCTGTTGTAAGGAAAATTGTGTGTTTCTTTAACATGGCAAATATGTTTTATGTCAGACATAATGCAGTTCTCTATGTTGTCCACAGCCGTGCTGTTTCTTACTAATGTGGAGAAAATAGAAGGAATAGAGCCTCCTGAAGTCTTTTATAATGCATACTTAATGAAACTCCTGCAAGAAGAATAAACAAATCGTGTGCAGGCCATGGCCTCCAATGAATCATCTCCTGTGCTCAAGCGTCATGTCCACTGTGCCTTCATTGATACAAGAGAACACACACAACACTGGAGAATAGGCCTAGTCTTGATAAGTTCTCTACATAAATAATTAATGAAACAGAAACTTTTAATTAAACTAAATTATATAACATCTGGACTTGTTGTACTAATTTGTGTTTGCTGTGACTAAATGTGACTGAACAGCTGAGATACTGAAATGGGGTCCCACAACCTACTGTAGATCTCAAGGACAGTCATTATCTCCTCGATGCAATCAGAGGGATATCATTTTTTCCACGAAGACATTTAAATCTGAATGCGGGGCATGAAATGTTAATAGGAATGGGCCCAGGCCCCCAGTATTCTCTGAGAAAAACAAACTGTTCATAGTTATATTTACTTCATCAATTCAATCTGTCAGGCCGTAAAAACTCCAGATTCCCAAGGAGACGCCACAAAGGCCCTGATCCATAAGGGAGAATATTGCCTAGCAACACATATTAGCAACAGCTCAAGGTGGGCTAGAGCAGTATGATCACCTCGGCATGTGACCATTCTACAAGATGGGGCAATGGGTTCATGGCTATATCTGTCATTTCAAAAAGCCAGTATGGGCCTAGATATCAAATAAGATCAGGACACACATTTATTCCAAAGTCAATTTGAGAACATATATGGACGTAATTATCCTGACTGAAGCCCATGGTAGCCCTTCACTAATATGAATGACATACAGTTGAAGTCGGAAGTTTACATACACTTAGGTTGGAGTCATTAAAACTCGTTTTTCAACCACTCCACAAATTTCTTGTTAACAAACTATAGTTCTGGCAAGTCGGTTAGGACATCTACTTTATGCATGACACAAGTAATTTTCCAACAATTGTTACCAGACAGATTATTTCACTTATAATTCACTGTATCACAATTCCAGTGGGTCAGAAGTTCACATATATTAAGTTGACTGTGCCTTTAAACAGCTTGAAAAAATCCAGAAAATTATATCATGGCTTTAGAAGCTTCTGATAGGCTAATTGACATCATTTGAGTCAATTGGATGTGTACCTGTGGATGTATTTCAAGGCCTACCTTCAAACTCAGTGCCTCTTTGCTTGACATCATGGGAAAATCTAAAGAAATCAGCCAAGACCTCAGAATTTTTTTTGTAGACCTCCACAAGTCTGGTTCATCCTTGGGAGCAATTTCCAAACACCTGAAGGTACCACGTTCATCTGTACAAACAATAGTACGTAAGTATAAACACCATGGGACAACGCAGCCATCATAACGCAGGGGAATGAGACTTGTTCTGTCTCCTAGAGATGAACGTACTTCAGTGCGAAAAGTGCAAATCAATCCCAGAACAACAGCAAAGGACCTTGTGAAGATGCTGGAGGAAACATGTACAAAAGTATCCGTAGCCACAGTAAAATGAGTCCTATATCGACACAACTTGAAAGGCCGCTCAGAAAGGAAGAAGCCACCTCTCCAAAACTGCCATTAAAAAAGCCAGACTACGGTTTGCAACTGCACATGGGGACAAAGATCGTACTTTTTGGAGAAATGTCCTCTGGTCTGCTGAAACAAAATTAAAACAGTTTGGCGATAATGACCATCATTATGTTTGGAGGAAAAAGGGGGAGGCTTGCAAGCCGAAGAGCACTATTCCAACCGTGAAGCGCGGGGGTGGCAGCATCATGTTGTGGGGGTGCTTTGCTGCAGGAGGGTCTGGTGCACTTCACAAAATAGATGGCATCATGAGGGGGAAAATGATATGGATATATTGAAGCAACATCTCAAGACATCAGTCGGGAAGTTAAAGCTTGGTCGCAAATGGGTCATCCAAATGGACAATGACCCCAAGCACACTTCCAAAGTTGTGGCAAAATGGCTTAAGCACAACAAAGTCAAGGTATTGGAGTGGCCATCACAAAGCCCTGACCTCAATCCTATAGAAAAATTGTGGGCAGAATTGAAAAAGTGTGTGCGAGCAAGGAGCCCTACAAGCCTGATTCAGTTACACCAGCTCTGTCAGGAGGAATGGGCCAAAATTCACCCAACTTATTGTGGGAAGCTTGTGGAAGGCTACCCGAAACGTTTGACCCAAGTTAAACAATTTAAAGGCAATGCTACCAAATACTAATTGAGTGTATGAAACTTCTGACCCACTGGGATTGTGATGAAAGAAATAAAAGCTGAAATAAATAATTCTCTCTACTATTATTCTGACATTTCACATTCTTAAAATGAAGTGGTGATCCTAACTGACCTAAGACAGGGAATTTTTTACTAGGATTAAATGTCAGGAATTGTGAAAAATTGAGTTTAAATGTATTTGGCTAAGGTGTATGTAAACTTTCGACTTCAACTGTACATTACAGATATTTTGAAAGTAAGGCTTTTGAAATGAGAGGGCATTTCGATTCTGATTGATACAGAGTTTTTTCCTCCATTTGACTTTTCCCCTAATTTTCCGAACCTATGTAAATAGCCGCCACCATAGAGATGTTGTTTAATTCTGTGGCCAACAGTATAAAGGACATGCGGGAGCTTACCTACCTATGAACAGCCCTATTGATGGAAGTTAAACAGCCATCACTAGCATTGAGTGGCTGCTGCCAACATACTGACTCAACTCTAGCCACTTTAATAATGGAAAAATTGATGTAATTCAATTTATCACTAGCCACTTTTTGTAATGCTTACATACCCTACATTACTCATCTCATATGTATATACTGTACGCTATTCCATCTACTGCATCTTGATGTAATGTATCACTTGCCACTTTAAACAATGCTACTTTATATAATGTTTTCATACCCTACATTACTTATCTTCTGTGATCGAAAAAGCCTTGGTATCATGCATGTTAACATCAGAAGCCTCCTCCCTAAGTTTGTTTTACTCACTGCTTTAGCACACTCCGCCAACCCTGATGTCCTTGCCGTGTCTGAATCCTGGTTTAGGAAGGCCACCCAAAATTCTGAGATTTCCATACCCAACTACAACATTTTCCGTCAAGATAGAACTGCCAAAGGAGGAGGAGTTGCAATCTACTGCAGAGATAGCCTGCAAAGTTCTGTCATACTTTCCAGGTCTATGCCCAAACAGTTTGAATTTCTCATTTTAATAATGACTCTCTCCAGAAATAAGTCTCTCACTGTTGCCACCTGCTATCGACCCCCCTCCGCTCCCAGCTGTGCCCTGGACACCATTTGTGAATTGATCGCCCCCCATCTAGCTTCAGAGTACGTTCAGTTAGGTTACCTAAACTGGGATATGCTTAACACCCCGGCAGTCCTACAATCTAAGCTAGATGCCCTCAATCTCACACAAATCATCAAGGAACCCACCAGGTACAACCCTAAATCCGTAAACATGGGCACCCTCATAGACATTATCCTGACCAACTTGCCCTCTAAATACACCTCTTCTGTCTTCAACCAGGATCTCAGCGATCACTGCCTCATTGCCTGTATCCGCTATGGGTCCGCGGTCAAACGACCACCCCTCATCACTGTCAAACACTCCCTAAAACACTTCTGCGAGCAGGCCTTTCTAATCGACCAGGCCCGGGTATCCTGGAAGGATATTGACCTCATCTCTGTCAGTCGAGGATGCCTGGTCGTTCTTTAAAAGTAATTTCCTCACCATCTTAAATAAGCATGCCCCGTTCACAAAATGCAGAACTAAGAACAGATAGAGCCCTTGGTTCACTCCAGACCTGATTGCCCTTGACCAGCACAAAAACATCCCGTGGCGGACTGCAATAGCATCGAATAGTCCCCGCGATATGCAACTGTTCAGGGAAGTCAGGAACCAATACACGCAGTCAGTCAGGAAAGCAAAGGCTAGCTTTTTCAAGCAGAAATTTGCATCCTGTAGCTCTAACTCCAAAAAGTTTTGGGACACTGTAAAGTCCATGGAGAACAAGAGCACCTCCTCCCAGCTGCCCACTGCACTGAGGCTAGGTAACACGGTCACCACCGATAAATCCATGATAATGAAACATTTCAATAAGCATTTCTCAACCGCTGGCCATGCCTTCCTCCTAGCTACTCCAGCTCCGCCACCCCCGCAGCTACTTGTCCAAGCCTCCCCAGCTTCTCCTTCACCCAAATCTAGATAGCAGATGTTCTGAAAGAGCTGCAAAACCTGGACCTGTACAAATCAGCTGGGCTAGACAATCTGGACCCTCTCTTTCTAAAACTATCCGCCGCCATTGTTGCAACCCCTATTACCAGCCTGTTCAACCTCTCTTTTGTATCGTCCGAGATCCCCAAAGATTGGAAAGCTGCCGTGGTCATCCCCCTCTTCAAAGGGGGTGACACCCTAGACCCAAACTGTTACAGACCTATATCCATCCTGCCCTGCCTATCTGAAGTCTTCAAAAGCCAATAATAAACAGATCACTGACCAATTCGAATCCCACCGTACCTTCTCCGCTGTGCAATCCGGTTTCCGAGCCGATCACGGGTGCACCTCAGCCACGCTCAAGGTACTAAACGATATCATAACCGCCATCGATAAAAGACAGTACTGTGCAGCCGTCTTCATCGATCTGGCCAAGGCTTTCAACTCTGTCAATCACCGAATTCTTATCGGCAGACTCAATAGCCTTGGTTTTTCTAATGACTGCCTCACCTGGTTCACCAACTACTTTGCAGACAGAGTTCAGTGTGTCAAATCGGAGGGCATGTTGTCCGGACCTCTGGCAGTCTCTATGGGGGTACCACAGGGTTCAATTCTCGGGCCGACTCTTTTCTCTGTATATATCAATGATGTTACTCTTGATCAAATCAAATCAATATCAAATGTTATTTGTCACATACACATGGTTAGCAGATGTTAATGCGAGTGTAGCGAAATACTTCTGCTTCTAGTTCCGACAATGCAGTAATAACCAACGAGTAATCTAACAATTTCACAACAACTACCTTATACACACAAGTGTAAAGGGATGAAGAATATGTACATCAAAATATATGAAGGAGTGATGGTACAGAACGGCATAGGCAAGATGAAGTAGATGGTATTGAGTACAGTATATACATATGAGATGAGTAATGTAGGGTATGTAAACATATAAAAGTGACATTGTTTAAAGTGGCTAGTGATACATGTATTACATAAAGATGGCAAGATGCTGTAGATGGTATAGAGTACAGTATATACATATGAATTGAGTAATGTAGGGTATGTAAACATTATATTAAGTGCCTAGTGATATTATTTACATACATTTTTCCATTATTAAAGTGGCTGGAGTTGAGTCAGTATGTTGGCAGCAGCCACTCAATGTTAGTGGTGGCTGTTTAACAGTCTGATGGCCTTGAGAAAGAAGCTGTTTTTCAGTCTCTCGGTCCCTGCTTTGATGCACCTGTACTGACCTCGCCTTCTGGATGATAGCGGGGTGAACAGAAAGTGGCTCGGGTGGTTGTTGTCCTTGATGATCTTTATGGCCTTCCTGTGACATCGGGTGGTGTAGGTGTCCTGGAGGGCAGGTAGTTTGCCCCTGGTGATGCGTTGTGCAGACCTCACTACCGTCTGGAGAGCCTTACGGTTGTGGGTGGAGCAGTTGCCGTACCAGGCGGTGATACAGCCCGACAGGATGCTCTCAATTGTGCATCTGTAAAAGTTTGTGAGTGCTTTTGGTGACAAGCCGAATTTCTTCAGCCTCCTGAGGTTGAAGAGGCGCTGCTGCGCCTTCTTCACCACGCTGTCTGTGTGGGTGGACCAGTTCAGTTTGTCCATGATGTGTACGCCGAGGATCTTAAAACGTACTACCCTCTCCACTACTGTCCCGTCAATGTGGATAGGGGGGTGCTCCCTCTGCTGTTTCCTGAAGTCCACGATCATCTCCTTTGTTTTGTTGACGTTGAGTGTAAGGTTATTTTCCTGACACCACACTCCGAGGGCCCTCACCTCCTCCCTGTAGGCCGTCTCGTCGTTGTTGGTAATCAAGCCTACCACTGTAGTGTCGTCTGCAAACTTGATGATTGAGTTGGAGGCGTGCATGGCTACGCAGTCGTGGGTGAACAGGGAGTACAGGAGAGGGCTCAGAACGCACCCTTGTGGGGCCCCAGTGTTGAGGATCAGCGGGGTGTAGATGTTGTTACCTACCCTCACCACCTGGGGGCGGCCCGTCAGGAAGTCCAGCACCCAGTTGCACAGGGCGGGGTCGAGACCCAGGGTCTCGAGCTTGATGATGAGTTTGGAGGGTACTATGGTGTTAAATGCTGAGCTGTAGTCGATGAACAACATTCTCACATACAGTCGTATGAAAAAGTTTGGGCACCCCTCTGAGGCTGCATAATAATTTACTCTGTCGTCACAGAAAATGATCACAGTTGCATGCCATTCATTTTCTAATAAAAGCGGAGTACTGGGGTATTGTCCAGACAAAGATTTTTAGTGTAGCAATATTAAGTTAATATTAAATCAGATGTGAAAAATAGGCTATGCAAAAATGTGGGCACCCTTGTCATTCTGTTGATTTGAATACCTGTAACTACTTAGCACTGATTAATTGGAACACACAATTGGTTTGGTGAGCTCATTAAGCCTTGAACTTCATAGACAAGTGCATCCAATCACGTACCATCACAGGGGTGTGATCGTTCTACAATGGTCCCTGAAGCGTACGATCACACCCGTGTGATTAGAACACTCAATTAGAACGGCCAGTTTCGAATGATGCAACAATCAGCATTTGAACTGGCCACACTTTTTTCAGAAACTGTTTACACAAATACAGTCTTTACAAAGTTATGTCCAGAATGTGAGCAGTTTATTTTTGGATGCAATGTTCAGATATTCACACAAGTATCTTTATCATTACACAATCATCCTAACCGGAAAAATGTAGGCTACATTTGTCCTAGCGCTAACTAAGGAAAGATTGATGCAACACAAGCTGTCATATTTTCTAACTCTCGGCTGACAAACTATAATATGAATTAGCTAATAGCAATTACTATATATAATTAATCACATCACGGGCGAGCTCACCGTTGAAAATAAAGTAAAACACTTTCTAGAAATCGAAAGTAATCCGACTAGTTTCAGCGCGCAGCCAGGCTTTTTTTCCTCACAGAAACCAAAGATAATAAAAGACAAGATGAGTTTGGTCTGTTTATAGTATGCATGTTCAAGGGGTGTGTCGTCTAGCATCGTTCACATCCAATTTCTGATGTTCTCAAAAATGAGTGAACCCTTACTCACCTCATTTTGTTATAGCATCTTTGGTCCGACAGACGATCAAGTGAAACCCAGAATGCATTGTATGTCAACAAAGATGGCTCCACACACAGCTGGAATTAGCTTAGCTCATCATAATCAGTACAACCTTCAAAACATTATTTTACACATTTACTATGTGCCCATTACAATCTCTGCAAAAATCGGAATGCATGATTTATCACCGGTAATTGAAAAACATGAATAAAATAGTAAATATATCAATAATACCACACATTTTCTGATAGTGATTTATTGATACAAATGGAGCGTGCAGGCAGTCAATCACGTAACCTCTCACTCCCACTCTGAGCCATTCAGTGTTGTTATGTACAGTATATCACAAAAGTGAGTACACCCCTCACATTTTTGTAAATATTTGAGTATATCTTTTCATGTGACAATACTGAAGAAATGACACTTTGCTACAATGTAAAGTAGTGAGTGTACAGCTTGTATAACAGTGTAAATTTGCTGTCCCTTCAAAATAACTCAACACACAGCCATTAATGTCCAAACTGCTGGCAACAACAGTGAAAATGTCCAAATTGGGCCTAATTAGCCATTTTCCCTCCCCGGTGTCATGTGACTCATTAGTGTTACAAGGTCTCAGGTGTGAATGGGGAGCAGGTGTGTTAAATATGGTGTTATCGCTCTCACACTCCCTCATACTGACTGGTCACTGGAAGTTCAACATGGCAAAGAAATCTGAGGATCTGAAAAAAAGAATTGTTGCTCTACATAAAGATGGCCTGGGCTATAAGAAGATTGCCAAGACCCTGAAACTGAGCTGCAGCACGGTGGCCAAGACCATACAGCGGTTGAACTGGACAGGTTCCACTCAGAACAGGCCTAGCCATGGTCGACCAAAGAAGTTGAGTGCACGTGCTCAGCGTCATATCCAGAGGTTGTCTTTGGAAAATAGACGTATGAGTGCTGCAGAGGTTGAAGGGATGGGGGGTTAGCCTGTCAGTGCTCAGGCCATACGCCGTACACTGCATCAAATTGGCCTGCATGGCTGTCGTCCCAGAAGGAAGCCTCTTCTAAAGATGATGCACAAGAAAGCCCGCAAACAGTTTGCTGAAGACAAGCAGACTAAGGACATGGATTACTGGAACCATGTCCTGTGGTCTGATGAGACCAAGATAAACTTATTTGGTTCAGATGGTGTCAAGCGTGTGTGGCGGCAACCAGGTGAGGAGTACAAAGACAAGTGTGTCTTGCCTACAGGCAAGCATGGTGGTGGGAGTGTCATGGTCTGGGGCTGCATGAGTGCTGCCGGCACTGGGGAGCTACAGTTCATTGAGGGAACCATGAATGCCAACATGTACTGTGACATACTGAAGCAGAGCATGATCCCCTCCCTTCGGAGACTGGGCCGCAGGGCAGTATTCCAACATGATAACGACCCCAAACACACCTCCAAGACGACCACTGCCTTGCTAAAGAAGCTGAGGGTAAAGGTGATGGACTGGCCAAGCATGTCTCCAGACCTAAACCCTATTGAGTATCTGTGGGGCATCCTCAAATGGAAGGTGGAGGAGTGCAAGGTCTCTAACATCCACCAGCTCCGTGATGTCGTCATGGAGGAGTGGAAGAGGACTCCAGTGGCAACCCGTGAAGCTCTGGTGAACCCATGCCCAAGAGGGTTAAGGCAGTGCTGGAAAATGATGGTGGCCACACAAAATATTGACACTTTGGGCCCAATGTCGACATTTTCACTTAGCGGTGTACTCACTTTTGTTGCCAGCGGTTTAGACATTAATGGCTGGGTGCGTAGTTATTTTGAGGGGACAGCAGATTTACACTGTTATACAAGCTGTACACTCACTACTTTACATTGTAGCAAAGTGTCATTTCTTCAGTGTTGTCACATGAAAAGATATACTCAAATATTTACAGAAATGTGAGGGGTGTACTCACTTTTGTGATATACTGTATGTAGCTAATGAGCTAAGCTGTAGCATTAGCATTGTCTTTCAAAAGGAGACAACTCAGAAATGTGGAAATTCTGGAGATTAAAAAAAAAATCTGACTGAGTCTGAAAATTAGGAATCAGATTCTGACAGTGACAGTGGACCCCTTGTCCACTGACGAAGTCCCAGTTCCCTTTGAAGATGCTGGTGGTGATGGAGGCAGACCGATAGTGGATGAAGTACAGGAGATCTGTGGTAGCTGGAAGGCTGCCAGCCATTTCACCCCTCCTGGCCCTGCTGTTTGTATTGATGAGTCCCAGTCTGGAGTGCCATTTCCATCTGAGGCAGAGTGCTTCAAGTTGTTTCTGACAGAAGAGCTGGTGGGAGACATAGTAGAGACCAATCGCTATGCCTTGGAGCTACAGGAGAAGAGAGAGCCAGGAGTGGGGGGGACAACCACAA
Organism: Salvelinus alpinus; assembly: GCF_045679555.1. Taxonomy (NCBI): domain Eukaryota; kingdom Metazoa; phylum Chordata; class Actinopteri; order Salmoniformes; family Salmonidae; genus Salvelinus; species Salvelinus alpinus. The sequence continues at coordinate 928,237 of NC_092107.1, forward strand.
TTAGTGAAATGTATACATTCCTGGTGACAGTAAAGAAGAACTCCTGAAAGAGAATACTGGAGCAGAGATCCTATGTTTGCAACTCCCTTCTTTGCCACCCTCTTTTCCCAAGACTGCTTTCTAGTTCTGCTGCTATGACTCCATTTCATCAACAACGCTACTGCCATCCTAAATGACCCATTATACAAATAAGAAATGTCAACAGCTGGCAGTAAAGTGCCATGACAAACGAGACATCCATGTCCTCTCCACTGTCCATACAGCAACCATGTCGGCCACAGAGGTGGACCACCTGACGGGAGAGAAACAAACCAGACAGAGAAACATCAAACCAGACAATGCTTGACTATAACCTCAAAATGGGGGCAGTGGATAAGGCTGACATGATAAACAGCTTTGTGGAATGCACTCAGCAAACGACCAAGTGGTATAAGAGATTTTTCAATTTTTCCAGGGTAGCTTCAAAATACAACATGCCAATACTTCTGACGCATTTAGCATTATTTTACAGAGCTAATAGAAGAATGTAACTAGCTACATAAGCACGATTGAATATAACACCATAAAGGTGAGTAACGTTACCTCGCGTGTCCGCGGTCATACACAGTGAGCTACAGTAGAAACGGTATAACACGACACACAAACTATTATAACGTAATAAGACACTTACTTTGATAGAAACGCAGTTTGGATTTGAAGATGGGTGTCTGTAGTGACGCCTCTAGCACTGAGACGCTGTGTCACTTGGGAGTCATAAGGCCAGGGTAGCTTCAAAATACAACACATGCTAATACTTCCCTGACGCAATTAGCATTGTTTTGCAGAGCTAATAGAAGAATGTAGCTAGCTACCTAAGCATTGAGTATAACACCATAAATGTTATGAAATGAGTAACGTTACATCGCGTATCCGTGGTTATAAGGAATATACACAAAAACATTATGTTACAGTAGAAACGACATGCAGAAACTATTATAACATAATAAGGCACTTACTTTGTTAGAAACGCACACATTTCCAAAGTTAATATTGGTAATGAAAACAACTTTGATTGCGATGAAGACAACAGACAGAAAATATGGACACGTGTATGCAGGACGATAGATGAGCAAATGTCTGCAGATTTGAACTGCACAAACAATTGAGGGGAATTTTGTCCGGGTCAGAAATGTCCCAAAAACGTATTGGTTCGCAAAAGTAAAAATTACTACTTTTATGTGAATGAATTAGGCGGAACACACCTCATTTCAAACTGTTGTTAGAAAATAATTTAAAATTGACCAAAAAAAACAGGCTGCGTGCTTTGGTTTGAGGGCAGCGCGGATTAAATGTACTGTTACGTAACAATCACATCCAGGAATGGCGAGAACGTTCTAACATCACGCGCATAAAAAAACTCACGCTGGGGCGACCGTTGCACCTTGCCCAAACCGGCTGCGCGCGTGCGCTATCGTGCATACATTTATTTTCCCCCCCACACCAAACGCGATCACGACACGCAGGTTAAAATATCAAAACAAACTCTGAACCAATGACATTAATTTGGGGACAGGTCGAAAAGCATTAAACATGTATGGCAATTTAGCTAGTTAGCTTGCACTTGCTAGCTAACGTTAATTTGTCCTATTTAGCTAGCTTGCTGTTGCTAGCTAATTTGTCCTGGGACATAAACATTGAGTTGTTATTTTACCTGAAATGGACAAGGATCTCTACTCCGACAATTAATCCACATATAAAACGGCCAACCGAATCGTTTCTAGTCATCGCTCCTCCTTCCAGGCTTTTTCATCGTTTAAATTATATGGTGATCGCATCTAAACATTCAATGTATTACGGCAAAACAGTTTTCGTCTTTCTATCACCCACGTGGGTATAACCAATGGGGAGATGGCACATGGGTACCTGCTTCTATAAACCAATGAGGAGATGGGAGAGGCAGGACATGCAGCGCGATCTGCGTCAGAAATAGGAACGACATCTATTTTAGCCCTTGGTGTCGCAGACCCTCGTTGGCGCACGCAAGCAGTGTGGGTGCAATAATTGAATAACATGGGTTTCTAAATTTATTTTGCGACGCTCGCACACGCGACGTGTCCGGTCTGGTCAGCATGTTAGAGATATTTGGAACTCACGCATGAAAGGGTTAAGGTGACCAATTGCAAGTTGTTGTTCTCTTTGACTCTCCTCTGAAGAGTGGCAACATGGGGGCCTCAAAACAACTCTCAAATGACCTGAAAACAAAGATTGTTCAACATTATGGTTTAGAGGAAGGCTACAAAAAGCTATCGCAGAGGTTTAAGCTGTCAGTGTCCACTGTGAGGAACATAGTGAGGAAATGGAAGACCACAGGCACAGTTCTTGTTAAGGCCAGAAGTGGCAGACCAAGTAAAATATCGGAGAGGCAAAGGCGAAGGATCGTGAGAACGGTCAAAAACAGCCCACAGACCACCTCCAAAGACCTACAACATCATCTTGCTGCAGATGGTGTCACTGTGCATCGTTCAACAATTCAGCGCACTTTGCACAAGGAGAAGCTGTATGGGAGAGTGATGCGGAAGAAGCCTTTTCTGCACACACGCCACAAACAGAGTCGCTTGAGGTATGCAAACGCACATTTGGACAAACCAGCTTCATTTTGGAATAAGGTGCTGTGGACTGATGAAAAAAAAGATTGAGCCATTTGGTCATAACAAGGGATGTTATGCATGGCGGCAAAAGAACACAGCGTTCCAAGAAAAACACTTGCTACCCACAGTAAAAATTGGTGGTGGTTCCATCATGCTGTGGGGCTGTGTGGCCAGTGCCGGTACTGGGAATCTTGTTAAAGTTGAGGGTCGCATGGATTCCACTCACTATCAGCAGGGGCTGGGGCTGGATATTTCAACAAGACAACGACCCAAAACACTGCTCAAAATCTACCCGGGCATTTATGCAGAGGAACAAGTACAATGTTCTGGAATGGCCATCCCAGTCCCCAGACCTGAATATCATTGAGAATCTGTGGGATGATTTGAAGCGGGCTGTCCATGCTCAGCAACCATCAAACCTAACTGAACTGGAGATGTTTTGTAAGGAGGAATGGTCCAAAATACCTTCATCCAGAATCCAGACACTCATTAGAGGCTATGGGAAGCATCTAGAGGCTGTTCTTTTAGCAAAAGGAGGCTCTACTAAATATTGATGTGATTTTTCTATTGGGGTGCCCAAATTTATGCATCTGTCTAATTTTGTTTTGGTGCATATTGCACAGTTTCTGTTAATCCAATAAACCTCATTTCACTACTGACATATTACTGTGTCCATCAGTTATTTGATAGATCAAAATGAAATTGCTGATCCAAACACCCAATTATTTATAAATGGAAATCAAGGAAATTGTCAGGGGTGCCCAAACTTTTTCATACAACTGTAGGTATTCCTCTTGTCCAGATGGGTTAGGGCAGTGTGCAGTGTGGTTGTGATTGCGATTGCGTCGTCTGTGGACCTATTGGGGCGGTAAGCAAATTGGAGTGGGTCTAGGGTGTCAAGTAGGGTGGAGGTGATATGGTCCTTGACTAGTCTCTCAAAGCACTTCATGATGACGGAAGTGAGTGCTACGGGGCGGTAGTCGTTTAGCTCAGTTACCTTAGCTTTCTTGGGAACAGGAACAATGGTGGCCCTCTTGAAGCATGTGGGAACAGCAGACTGGGAATAGGATTGATTGAATATGTCCGTAAACACACCAGCCAGCTGGTCTGCGCATGCTCTGAGGATGCGGCTGGGGATGCCGTCTGGGCCTGCAGCCTTGCGAGGGTTAACACGTTTAAATGTTGTACTCACTTCGGCTGCAGTGAAGGAGAGTCCGCAGGTTTTGGTAGCGGGCCGTGTCAGTGGCACTGTATTGTCCTCAAAGCGAGCAAAGAAGTTGTTTAGTCTGTCTGGGAGCAAGACATCCTGGTCCGCGACGGGGCTGGTTTTCTTTTTGTAATCCGTGATTGACTGTAGACCCTGCCACATACCTCTTGTGTCTGAGCCTTTGAATTGCGACTCTACTTTGTCTCTATACTGACGCTTAGCTTGTTTGATTGCCTTGCGGAGGGAATAGCTACACTGTTAGTATTCGGTCATGTTTCCGGTCACCTTGCCCTGATTAAAAGCAGTGGTTCGCGCTTTCAGTTTCGCGCGAATGCTGCCGTCAATCCACAGTTTCTGGTTTGGGAATGTTTTACTATTTGCTGTGGGTACGACATCGCCGATGCACTTGCTAATAAACTCGCTCACAGAATCAGCGTATTCATCAATGTTGTTGTTTGACGCAATGCGGAACATATCCCAGTCCACGTGATCGAAGCAATCTTGAAGCGTGGAATCAGATTGGTCGGACCAGGGTTGAACAGACCTGAGCGCAGGAGCTTCCTGATTTAGTCTCTGTCTATAGGCAGGGAGCAACAAAATGGAGTCGTGGTCAGCTTTTCCGAAAGGAGGGTGGGGGAGGGCCTTATATGCGTCACGGAAGTTAGAATAACAATGATCCAGGGTTTTACCAGCCCTGGTAGCACAATCGATATGCTGATAGAATTTAGGGAGTCTTGTTTTCAGATTAGCCTTGTTAAAATCCCCAGCTACAATGAATGCAGCCTCAGGATATGTGGTTTCCAGTTTACATAGAGTCAAATGAAGTTCGTTCAGGGCCATCGATGTGTCTGCTTGGGGGGGAATATATGCGGCTGTGATTATTATCGAAGAGAATTCTCTTGGTAGATAATGCGGTCGGCATTTGATTGTGAGGAAAACAAGTCAGGTGAACAGAAGGACTTGAGTTTCTGTTTGTTGTTATGATCACACCACGTCTCGTTAATCATAAGGCATACCCCCCCGCCCCTCTTCTTACCAGAAAGATGCTTGTTTCTGTCGGCGCAATGCATGAAGAAACCAGCTGGCTGTACCGACTCCGATAGCGTGTCTCGAGTGAGCCATATTTCCGTGAAGCAAAGAACGTTACAGTCTCTTATGTCTCTCTGGAATGCTACCCTTGCTCGGATTTCATCTACCTTGTTGTCTGGACATTGGCGAGTAGTATGCTCGGGAGCTGTGCGCGATGTGCCCGTCTACGGAGCCTGACCAGAAGACCGCTTCGTCTGCCCCTTTTACGGCGTCGTTGTTTTGGTTCGCCGGCTGGGATCCGATCCATTGTCCTGGGTGGTGGGCAAAACAGAGGATCCGTTTCGTGAAAGTCGTATTCCTGGTCGTAATGATGGTGAGTTGACGTTGCTCTTATATCCAATAGTTCCTCCCGACTGTATGTAATAAAACCTAAGATTACCTGGGGTACCAATGTAAGAAATAACACGTAAAAAAACAAAATACTGCATAGTTTCCTAGGAACGCGAAGCGAGGCAGCCATCTCTGTCGGCGCCGGAAGTTAGCTGTGGGTGATTCCCTGATCCACCTCTACGCAGACGACACCATTCTGTATACTTCTGGCCCTTCCTTGGACACTGTGCTAACCTCCAAACGAGCTTCAATGCCATACAACACTCCTTCTGTGGCCTCCAACTGCTCTTAAACGCTAGTAAAACCAAATGCATGCTTTTCAACCGTTCGCTGCCCGCACCCGCCCGCCCGGCTAGCATCACCACCCTGGACGGTTCCGACCTAGAATATGTGGACAACTATAAATACCTAGGTGTCTGGCTAGACTGTAAACTCTCCTTCCAGACTCATATTAAACATATCCAATCCAAAATCAAATCTAGAATCGGCTTTCTATTTCGCAACAAAGCCTCCTCCACTCACGCCGCCAAACTTACCCTAGTAAAACTGACTATCCTACCGATCCTCGACTTCGGCGATGTCATCTACAAAATAGCTTCCAAAACTCTACTCAGCAAACTGGATGCAGTCTATCACAGTGTCATCCATTTTGTTACCAAATCACCTTATACCACCCACCACTGCGACCTGTATGCTCTAGTTGGCTGGCCCTCGCTACATATTCGTCGCCAGACCCACTGGCTCCAAGTCATCTATAAGTCTATGCTAGGTAAAGCTCCGCCTTATCTCAGTTCACTGATCACGATAACAACACCCACCCGTAGCACACGTTCCAGCAGGTATATCTCACTGATCATCCCCAAAGCCAACACCTCATTTGGCCGCCTTTCCTTCCAGTTCTCTGCTGCCAGTGACTGGAACGAATTGCAAAAATCGCTGAAGCTGGAGACTTATATTTCTCTCACCAACTTTAAACATCAGCTATCTGAGCAGCTAACCGATCGCTGCAGCTGTACATAGTCCATCTGTAAATAGCCCACCCAATCTACCTACCTCATCCCCATACTGTTTTTATTTACTTTTCTGCTCTTTTGCACACCCGTATCTCTACTTGCACATCATCATCTGATCATTTATCACTCCAGTGTTAATCTGCTAAATTGTAATTATTCACTCCTATGGCCTAGTTATTGCATACCTCCTCATGCCCTTTGCACACACTGTATATATACTTTCTTTTTTTTCTACTGTGTCATTGACTTGTTTATTGTGTTATTGGCTTGTTTATTGTTTATTCCATGTGTAACTGTGTGGTTGTCTGTGTCACACTGCTTTGCAGGTCACAGTTGTAAATGAGAACTTGTTCTCAACTAGCCTACCTGGTTAAATTAAGGTGAAAATAAAAATAAATATGTATATACTGTACTCTATACCATCTATTGCATCTTGCCATCTTGATGTAATGTATCACTAGCCACTGTCACGCCCTGACCTTAGATATCTCTGTTTTAATATATATTTTGATTAGGTCAGGGTGTGACTGGGTGTGACTAGGGTGGGTACGCTAGTTTTTGTATGTCTAGGGGTTTTTGTATGTCTATGTTGGCCTGATATGGTTCCCAATCAGAGACAGCTGTTTATCGTTGTCTCTGATTGGGGATCATATTTAGGTAGCCATTTTCCTCATTTGTGTTGTGGGATCTTGTTTTTGTATAGTTGCCTTGTGCACTGCAATACTGCACGTTTGTTAGATTCTTTGTTGTTTTGTTGTAAATTTCACTATTGAAGAATGTGGAACTCTACGTACGCTGCGCCTTGGTCCGATCCTTTCAACGAACATGACAGCCACTTTAAACAATGCCGCTTTATATAATGTTTTCATACCCTACATTACTCATCTCATATGTATATACTGTACTCTATACCATCTACTGCTTCTAGCCTATGCCGTTCGGGCATCACTCATTCATATATTTTAATGTACATATTCGTATTCATTCCTTTACACTTGTGTGTATAAGGTAGTTGTTGTGAAATTGTTAGGTTATATTACTTGTTAGATATTACTGCATGGTCGGAACTAGAAGCACAAGCATTTCGCTACACTTGCATTAACATCTGCTAACCATGTGTATGTGACAAATAAAATTCGATTTGATTTGATTTAAGCATGATAGGGATCAGCATTACACCTGCATAAGACCTTTAAACCATGGCAACCATTTGTGCTACTTCAAGCTGCTAAATTTGGTTCAACAAGGTGTGTTAAAAATGTGCGTAACGTCATCCTTGACAACTAAACACAGTACTGTTGGTGTACACATGGTGTGAAAATCTACAATCCAACCAAGATAAGAGCACTTTAATCATACATAATTAAAGGCAGTGTGTAGCAGAATCACTGCATGGCCTTAAGCTCTACTCCAGCAGGATTTTATTGAGATAATCATTTGAATGCTTGGTGAGGAGAAATTAGATTGTGCCTTGAACTAAACATTTGATCACATGGGCAGCACTGTTGTACTGTGTTTAACTAGATGTGTCGATACAGATGCCAGCTGCTGCAGAGAGAGACTTTCACACAGTGACAGTGAAGCAGGGAATGAGACATGAGGCAGCTCCTACCACTACACAGAGAAACAAAATGGAACTAACACTGCTAGCACTGACTTTGCTGATAACTACTTTATTGAGTAAAAATGTACTTACTATGACTGTGATATGTGGTAGTCTCACCTAGCTATCTTAAGATGAATACACTAACTTGTAAGTCGTTCTGGATAAGAGCGTCCCTGGTTCTTAATGGCACCGAAGGAGATGGCCGCCGTTTTACGATCCCGTAACCAACTGTGCTATTGTGTATGTTTTTTTGCGTTATTTGTAACTTATTTTGCACATAATGTTTCTACCACCATGTCTTATGACCGAAAAGAGCTTCTTGATATCAGGGCAGCGATTACTCACCCCATACTGGAGGTATTCTTCTTCTTCAACGAGTCGAACGGGAAGGATTTACTTCAGACACCCGACAGGTTTATTTACGAGAGCTCTGCTTATCATTTCCTGTACATTGGTCTAAATACCTCACATTTCGTCATAAATGTCCCTCCTCCTCTCAGAAACAATGACAATATAGTTCACAAGTCTTCTCCTTCTCATACATTGCCTGCCACCTGTTATACAATCTACTACAAGCCCAAGGTCTCTCCCCTCCCTGGGTGGGGACAGAATGTCCTGAAAGGAACACAGTAGTACAGCTTGTCTGTCGATAGCTCCTCTTATCTCATACATTGTCTCACACTTGCACCCTGCTTACATACTAAAAAGTAACAAAAAGTCCTTGTACTAGTTCTGACTAAAGCTACACACATCAGATTTAGATTTATGATTCTAATAAATTTCGTACAATCATACAGTGACAGGGTAGAATTCTGTTAGTTATAGTTCTACGTTAAATGTATACATCATTTAGTCATTATTCATAAAATTCATAACACCCGGAAGCTTATAAGAAATTCCGCTATGGCCTCAGACGAACCATCAAACAGGCAAAGCATCAATACAGGACTAAGATTGACTTGTACTACACCAGTACCGATGTTCGTTGGATGTGGCAGGCCTTGCAAACTATTACAGACTGCAAAGGGAAGCACAGCCATGAGCTGCCCAGTGACACAAACCTATCAGACGAGCTACATTACTTCTAAGCTCGCTTCGAGGCAAGTAACGCTGAAACATGCATGAGAGCACCAGTTGTTCCGGATGACTGTGTGATCCCGCCAGCTGTTCCGGATGACTGTGTGATCCCGCTCTCCGTAGCCGATGTGAGTAAGACCTTTAAACGGGTCAACATTCACAAGGCTGATTACCAGGAGGTGTACTCTGAGCATACGCTGACCAACTGGCAAGTGTCTTCACTGACATTTTCAACCTGCCCCTGACTGAGTCTGCAATACCAACATGTTTCAAGCAGACCACCATAGTCCCTGTGCCCAAGAACACTAAGGTAACCTGCCTAAATGACTACAGACCCGTAAGCACTCACGTCTGTAGCCATGAAGTGCTTTGAAAGGCTGGTCATGGCTCACATCAACACCATTATCCTATAAACCCTAGACCCACTCCAATTTGCATACCACCCCAACAGATCCACAGATAATGCAATCTTTATTGCACTCCACACTGTCCTTTCCCACCTGGAGAAAAGGAACACCTGAATGAAAATGCTATTCATTGACTACAGCTCAGCGTTCAACACCATAGTGCCCTCAAAGCTCATTACTAAGCTATGGACCCTGGGACTAAACACCTCCCTCTGCAGCTGGATCCTGGACTTCCTGACGGGCCACCCCCAGGTGGTAAGGGTAGAGAACAACACATCTGCCACGCTGATCCTCAACACGGGGGCCCCTCAGGGGTGCGTGCTCAGTCCCCTCCTGTACACCCTGTTCACACATGACTGCATGGTCAGGCACGACTCCAACACCATCATCAAGTTTGCCGATGACACAACAGTGGTAGGCATGATCACCGACAACGATGAGACAGCCTACAGGGAGGAGGTCAGAGACCTGGCCGTGTGGTGCCAGGACAACAACCTCTCCCTCAACGTGATCAAGACAAAGGAGATGATTGTGGACTACAGGAAAAGGAGGACAGAGCACGCCCCCATTCTCATCGACGGGGCTGTAGTGGAACAGGTTGAGATCTTCAAGTTCCTTGGTGTCCACATCCCCAACAAACTATCATGGTCCGAACACATTAAGACAGTCGTGAAGAGGGCACGACAAAGCCTATTCCCAGTCAGGAGATTGAAAAGATTTGGCATGGGTCCTCAGATCCTCAAAAGGTTCTCTCGATGGTGCCTTTCCTCAAAAGGCACCATCGAGAGCATCCTGACTGGTTGCGTCACTGCCTGGTTTGGCAACTGCTCGGCCTCCGACCACAAGGCACTACAGAGGGTAGTGCGTACAGCCCAGTACATCACTGGAGCCAAGCTTCCTGCCATCCAGGCCCTCTATATCAGGCAGTGTCAGAGGAAGGCCCTAAAAATTGCCAAAGACTCCAGCCACCCTAGTCATAGACTGTTCTCTCTGCTACCGCACGGCAAGCGGTACCGGAGCACCAATTCTAGGTCCAAAAGGCTTCTTAACAGCTTCTACCCCCAAGCCATAAGCCTCCTGAACAGCTAATCAAAGGGCTACCCAGACCCCTCTTTTAATCTGCTGCTACTCTCTGTTTATAATCTATGCATAGTCACTTTAACTCTACCTACGTGTATATATTACCTCAATTACCTCGACTAACCGGTGCCCCTGCACATTGACTCTGTTTTTTTACTGCTACTTTTTAATTATTTGTTACTTTAATTTTTTATTTTCTACTGATCTATTTTTTACTTAATACTTTTTTTTCTTAACTTCTTAATTAAAGCATTGTTGGTTCAGGGCTTGTGAGTAAGCATTTCACTATTGCTGTTGTATTCGGCGCATGTGACAAATAAAATTTGATTTGATTTGATGAGATTAAAAATATATGAACTGATGGAGCAATGGGGAGGAGTACTTGCATCTTGTCAGGGATTCTTTGACTTTTCATATTTTAGACACACACATTCTCCTTCTTGACACACACACATATGCACACACACATGTGCACACACACATATGCACGCACACGCACACACACACACACACACACACACACACACACACACACACACACACACACACACACACACACACACACACACACACACACACACACACACACACACACACACACACACACACACACACACAAATGAATGCATCTCTCTTTCCTCTCCCACTTTCTCTCTCCCCCTTTCTAGCTCTCTCTCCCATCTAACTCTCCCTGTCACATCTCTCTTTCTCTCTAATATTTGGAGATGAAGTGCTTGTTTCAAGCCAAGCAAGGAGGCAGAATAGCAGATGTGAATAATATACAAATTATTCTGATTCAAATGTTCCATTAAAGCTGCCTGAGACACTCTTGGCAGGGTAATGATAAGCAGATTGTTTAGCTATTTATTTCTGCCTGCCGTTCCTGAGCAGGCCGGCTCAGCAAAGGCTCCGGTCATGGGAATTGAGGAAGGCCCTGTAGGTTGTCTGCGATCTCTCTCTCTCTCTCTCTCTCTCTCTCTCTCTCACTCTCACTCTCACTCTCACTCTCACTCTCACTCTCACTCTCACTCCCACTCTCACTCTCTCTGTCACTCACTCTCTCTGTCACTCTCTCTCTCTCTGTCACTCTCTCTGAATTTGGAGCATTCAGCTGTATTTCTGTTAGTGAGGCATTGTTAGTCCATCCATCACCACCACCATCACCACCATAGTTAACTGTCATGATGACATCACAGTCTCCATCAGCTCCTCAGCTCTGACTGACACTCTCTTGAACACTTGAAGTACTTGAAGACAAGTAGGATTGTACAATGCTGATGAGACCAACTTTTGCTTTAAGATGTGTATAAGCATATTACTTCATTCTGAAATTGGTTTACTAACATCCCTGAGCAAATGATGATTAGCACTGAGGTGGCTATTATAATCAGTGTTACTGGGATCACAGCATCAGCTATTACATTGAACAAATTTGACCTCCTCTATGCTGCTAGTGTAGATGAATTCACCTACAGTTCTGTATCAGCCAATGCAGGCCGACTGGTGCATCATCATATCTGTGTGTCCTCTGGGATCTACACACTAATCTGATGAGTCACAGTCACATCTGTGTTGGTCTGTAATTACATTTAGAGATAACCTTGGTGCGCTACACCCACACCTTCCTTTTTCAAGTTAATTTGGTGTTAGTGGGAGAAAGAGGGAGAAGAGAAGATGCTGAGAGGGGAAAAGAAGGATGTGTGGCGAGAGGAAAAGAGAGAGGAAAAAGTGACCAAGTAAGAGGGGGATCAAAATCACTGAGTTCCTAAGGTTCACTGGTTTAGGTGATTATTATAGACCTACATTACTCCTCCATGCAGTCTCCATCACTCCCCTCCGGCCTCTAGATATCCCTTCCTATCGAATGTGTCCCATTAGAGTGTTGGCCCTCAGAGGGAGAACAGGCCAGTGTGCTGGGAATCACCCATTCAACTACAGTGGTGACAGCTGGCAGCGTCCTGCAGAGACTCCGTCAGCATCCTAAATTGCACCCTATTCCCTAAATAGTGCACTACTTTTGACCACTACTTTTGACCAGGGGCTTGAACCAAAATACAAAATACATGTTAATACAAGAGTCCAGACACTTTTTTTTTGGCAATTTCACAATACTTTTCCGTGTTTGAGCATGCGTTTGCTTTCTTGTTTCACCTCATTTGGAAGAAAAAGCACGCGAATGCTCGCTTACGGAAAAGTATTGCTCAAGTCCAACAAAATGGTATATTACGTTGCAGATTTTTTTTCTTCATTTATTTCACCTTTATTTAACCAGGTAGGCTAGTTGAAAACAAGTTCTCAATTACAACTGCGACCTGGCCAAGAAAAAGCAAAGCAGTGCAACACAAACACCAAATATAAATATTTAAATGTAAAATATAAATGTGTACAAGATCAAAAGAACAGCATCACTATACTGAGAGTGTTGCCGTTTTTAAAATTACGTATTTGGGTGTTTTTGTAGCCTTTGTTAAAGTTTTATCTGTGCACTGGCACTGCAGAGCGAGCCTGAGGAAGTCTATCACTGGTGTGGTAAGTTTCTCAAAACCAAGTGAAATCGGCCAAAAAGTGTCTGGACTCTTCTATAACATACCATTTACATTTACAAAAATTTAGATTTGGTAAAAAAAAAGCTACATTTTCCTTAAAGATCTTGGGGAGGTAGAGGACAGAGTAAGCTACATTTGAGAGAGAGTTGACAAGGTTCTATGTGGTAGACATTGGGCTTGTCTGAAAATGTGTGGTTTCTTACATTATTCTTACACAAATATTATTTGTCACATGTTATTTGTCATAGAATAGGTGTAGACTTTACCGTGAAATGCTTACTTACGAACCCTTTCCCAACAATGCAGACTTAAAGTTTTTTTTTTAAATGCTAAAAATGTAAAAGGAAATAACAGTAATGAGGCTATAAACAAGGAGTACCGGTACCGAGTCAATGTGCAGGGTACGAGGTAGTTGAGGTAAAATGTACATGTAGGTAAAAGTGACTAGGCAATCAGGATAGATAATAAACAGAGTAGCAGCAGCATATGTGAAGAGTGTGAAGGAATGTATGTTTGTGTTGGAGTGTCAATGTAGTATGTGTGAGTGTGTGGGTAGACTCCAGTGAGTGTGCATAGAGCCGGTGCAAGAGAGTCTGTGCAAATAATAAGGGGCTCTTAGGGGATAACTTGCTTAAATGTGTAGCACTCAAATATCGTACTGTAGGTGATGTACAGCTGCCATTTTAAGCTTGTGTGCTTGCTACACATTGGTAATTGCAGTTTAACCAGTTTAAACTGATTAAGCAACCAAGACTATAGCTACATTGGAAATTACTGT